>NC_139688.1:54543581-54783168 GCF_964106915.1 Podarcis gaigeae | reverse complement strand
GTTGCTTTTTTATGGATATTGATTGATTGATTGATTGATTGATTGATTGATTGATTAGTAGTTCTAGGCCTCTTTTCATTCAAATGAACCCCAAAGCAGCTTACAAACAATACATTGTGGAAGCATAACAAAACATACTAGAGCAGGGCAAATGCAGCATAAATCATATGGAAACATAAAGCATCTGCAAAATCTTCTCAGTTGGTACCTGTATACATATAGGTATTTAAATTATTATTATTATTATTATTATTATTATTATTATTATTATTATTATTCTCCCTTAGCTCGCCACCTTATATCTGGTACTGGTGGGGTTTTCTAGACTAGACTATACCTTTGCAGGATGATGGCAGGTATGGTTTCTCACAGGGTTTCCCAGGTTATAAACAGATGCCTCTACACCTGGAGCCAGGGGTGCCCACTTGAATAAACTATTGAGGGAGCCTATGTAAACCCCACCCCACATAATTGTTTACATGATGCGGTGCATGCACACTATTTGAATGGCAATGCCCATCAACTTGGGAGGGGCGACTCACTCAGATCTTTGTGGGGGGGCAAAGGGACTTCAGCCCTAGCAGTTGGCAACATAGAGCAGTACAGTGGTACCTGGGTTCTCAAACGCCTTGGTTCCAAAATGCCGAAACCCCGGAAGTGTTCCGGTTTTTGAATGTTTTTCAGACGTCAAACGTCCAATGTGGCTGTCGGCTATTGTTTCCAGGGTGCCTGCACCAATCAGAAGTTGCGTCTTGGTTTTCAAACATTTCAGAAGTCAAAAGGACTTCCGGAATGGATTAAGTTTGGTGCTTTTGTTTTTGCTATTTATTTTGCGTTTTTGTTTTTGAGGCTTTTTCGGTTAATTAGTTTTTGTGACTGTGTGGAACCCAGTTCAGCTACCAATTGATTGATTGTGTGACTACAGAAATGGATAAAAGCCCCCCATCCAAACAATGACTATCATCAGTGCAGGTAAGAAAAAAATTATAATTTTAACGTTTATCATCTACAATACTGCCTTATTTATTTTATAGTACAGTACATTGTTTATTAGAGGGATGCGGGTGGCGCTGTGAGTTAAACCACAGAGCCTAGGGCTTGCCGATCAGAAGGTCGGCGGTTCGAATCCCTGTGACGGGGTGAGCTCCAGTCGCTCGGTCCCTGCTCCTGCCAACCTAGCAGTTCAAAAGCACGAAGTGCAAGCAAATAAGTACCGCTCTGGGGGGAAGGTAAACGCGCTGCTCTGGTTCGCCAGAAGCGGCTTCGTCATGCTGGCCACATGACTGTATGCCGGCTCCCTCGGCCTATAGAGCGAGATGAGCGCGCAACCCCAGAGTCGTCTGCGAATGGACCTCTAACAGTCAGGGATACCTTTACCCTTACAGTACATTGATTATTGCTTTCAACTTATGGATCAATGGTATTGTTAGATAGTAAAATTCATGTTAAATTGCTGTTTTAGGGGTTGTTTTTAAAAGTCTGGAACGGATTAATCCTTTTTCCATGACTTTCTATGGGAAAGTGCGCCTTGGTTTTGGAACGCTTTGGTTCTGGAACGGATTAAGTTTGAGAACCAAGGTACCACTGTACCTCGGATTAAGAACTTAATTCGTTCCGGAGGTCCGTTCTTAACCTGCCAGAGCACGATATCTGTTCTCATCCTAAAGCAAAGTTCTTAACCTGAAGCACTACTTCTGGGTTAGCGGAGTCTGTAACCTGAAGCATATGTAACCTGAGGTACCCCTGTACAGCAGTGGCGTAGCGTGGGTTGTCAGCACCCGGGGCAAGGCAAGTAGTTTGTGCCCCCTAACCCATGGATTTGCGCCCCCTAACCTGTGGATTTGCGCCCCCTAACCCTAACCCCCAGATGTTGCGCCCGGTGCGGCCGGCCCCCCCCGCACCCCCCACACTACGTCACTGCTGTACAGTATTGCCTCCTGGGGAGCAGTGGCATAGCTTGGGTTGTCAGCACCCGGGGCAAGGCAAGTAGTTTGTGCCCCCTAACCCGTGGATTTGCGCCCCCTAACCTGTGGATTTGCGCCCCCTAACCCTAACCCCCAGATGTTGCGCCCGGTGCGGCCGGCCCCCCCCGCACCCCCCACACTACGTCACTGCTGTACAGTATTGCCTCCTGGGGAGCAGTGGCGTAGCGTGGGTTGTCAGCACCTGGGGCAAGGCAAGTAATTTGTGCCCCCTAACCCGTGGATTTGCGCCCCCAACCCGTGGATTTGCGCCCCCTAACCCGTGGATTTGCGCCCCCTAACCCGTGGATTTGCAACCCCTAACCCGTGGATTTGCACCCCCTAACCCTAACCCCCAGATGTTGCGCCCGGTGCGGCCGGCCCCCCTGCACCCCCCACGCTACGTCACTGCTGGGGAGAGCGCTCTCAGACTGGGGGCTCCCCATTTTCGCAGGAGAGGGCAGGGGCTGCGGTTTCCCTCGAGCGAAGCGGCTGCCCTGCCCCACACCAAAAGCCGCCCTGGGCTGGATCAGGGCCAAAGCCCCCACCATCCCTGCCGTCTAGGGAGAGAGGCTGGGCCGGCCAGCGAGCTTGATAGAGCGCGAAGGCTGCCGAGCGTGTAGGCGCCCGCCCGCCCGCCCGCCCCGCTGCCTCCGACGGGCCTTGTTGGGCTCCGCCGGCGGCGTGGCGCCCTACCTGGAGTCGAACTTGGCGCCGTCGGGGAAGGTGCCGTGGTAATGGTAGCGCACGAAGTCGCCGGCGCGGACGGTGCGCGGGCACTCGCGGGGCACGTAGCTGCGCTCCACCAGCACATCCTTGCCGTCCCACGGCGGTTCTCCGGCGCCCGGCACCGGCGGAGCCTGGCACGCCGCGCAGCTCACCAGCAGCGCCAGCAGCAGCGGCGAGAAGCAGCAGCAGCGGTGGCGGCGGCGTCTCCTCCGGCCGGGCGGCATTCCTGGCCCTTCCATGGCGGCGAGGAGCGGGGAGGCGGAGGTCCTGCGCCCAAATCCCGGCTTCCCAGAGCTGCAAACGTGGAGAGGGGCGGAGGAAGGAGGAGGAGAAGGAGGAGGAGGGTGGGAAACGGCCAGCCGCGGCTTCTCCGCTTGCAGAGCCGGCGGGAGGAGCCAGCCCTCAGGGGAGGCGAGGCAGGGGGACGTCGAGGAAGAGGAGGGCCTGGGAGACCAGGCGGGTGCCTGAGGGAGAAACTGAGGGGGGAAAGGCCGAGCAAAGGGGCGAGCGGGAGCCGCCAAGAGGGGGCTTGTTCTTCGTTCTCACTCGGGAAACTGAGGGGGGAAAGGCCGAGCAAAGGGGAGCCGTCAAGCTGCTCCTATTTTGTTAGCTAAAAAGTGGAAAAACCCAAGAATTACCAACAAATGGCAGATGAAGATGATGGATTTTTCGGACAGGAAGAGTCCGCGACCAGTAAAATCCAGGAATGTTAGAAGGATGTTGGAATGAAGTGATGTGGTTATAGCAGAAATGATATCAAAGATTAGGTAAAAATTGATTTTTTAATTGGTGAAAGACGAGAATGTAAAGTTATACTATATTACGATAAACTATTAGGATAAAAACCAAGGCGGAAAGGATTTGCTGAAATATTTAATTGAACAAGAATACAAAAAAGGGAGATGTGAGGAGGTCAAGGAAATAAGTAAAGGAAAGAAAGCTATGTAAAGGTTTGGGCTGTTTTTCTTTTTTTTTCTAACTGTATTTTTTCTGTATTCTTTTTTATTTTTATTTTTTGTGTGTGTGTTTTCTAATATTTTCTTTGTAATCGTTAAAATTTGAATAAATATCATTTTTTTAAAAAAATAAAAATAAAGGAAGAGTCCACGACCAGAAGGAGGAAGAGTATCAGGAAGAATGGAATAAATTTAATGATTATTTAGTTAAATATGTTAAATTAACTGAAAACAGCTTGCAGATACTTAATGGGCTTCGGGTTTTATTTATGTTAAGTGATGAATTAATAGGTTTAATTTCATAATGTGAAGAGCTAAGGATGTTAAGTTAAATTTTAGAAGAGCTGTGATTTGGAAAACCGTGAAAAGGATAGGCAATGAAATTCAGCCAAGGGGAAGCGAGGAAGTCGCTTAACAAAGTTAATAAGTGCAATTTTCAATAAGGCTGCGATTTATGTTTGTTTGTCTTGTGTGTTTGTTTGTTTGTTTGTTTGTAATGTTGTGAAAACCAATTAAAAAATTTTTGAAGAAAAATAAGAGTCAAGTTTCTAGTTCCTGCGTGTTTTTTCCATCTCGCGGGGGTGGAAAAGGGAGGGGGGAGGCAACTGTCGCAACGTGGCGCCTCTTCGTTTCCAGCCCAGACGCGGCTGCTGAGGGCTCGGGGTTTTTTCCTCAAGCTGCCCGGCCCAGCCCTCCTCTCGGACCCCAGGGCCTTCGGAGTTATGAAGTCGCAGGGCGAAAGTTGTAATTACTGCAGCGGATGAATGATCTACAGTGGTACCTCGGGTTAAGTACTTAATTCGTTCCCGAGGTCCGTTCTTAACCTGAAACT
This sequence comes from Podarcis gaigeae, assembly GCF_964106915.1. Taxonomy (NCBI): domain Eukaryota; kingdom Metazoa; phylum Chordata; class Lepidosauria; order Squamata; family Lacertidae; genus Podarcis; species Podarcis gaigeae. Next base: position 54,778,690 of record NC_139688.1, on the reverse strand, counting down.
GTTCTTAACCGCCAGAGCATGATTTCTGTTCTTCTCCTGAAGCACTATTTCTGGGTTAGCAGAGTGTAACCTGAAGAGTATGTAACCCGAGGTACCGCTGTAATCTACTTCAAGCTACATACCCTTTTACAGTGGTACCTCGGGTTACATGCCCTTCAGGTTACAGACTCCGCTAACTCAGAAATAGTGCTTCAGGTTAAGAACTTTGCTTCAGGATGAGAACAGAAATCGGGCTCTGGCGGCAGCAGCAGGAGGCCCCATTAGCTAAAGTGGTGCTTCAGGTTAAGAACGGACCTCCAGAACGAATTAAGTACTTAACCCGAGGTACCACTGTATTTTGAGACACTTAGGACAGGAAAGCGTTCTTTGCAAGTCAAATTGACAGGATGCTGTTCATGGGCTTAGGAACCGGGTGTGTGTGTAAATATATAAATATATTTAACTAACTGGCCCGACACAGTTCTACCCCCCCCCCAAAAAAATAAAGCCTTCCCCCCCCCATAAAAAATAATAATCCTGGCTACGCCCATGATGCTGTTACATAAAAGGGCTATTCAGACTGTTCCTCTGTTTGAGAGATACTCTACAAATCAGAAAAGGGGATTGCTGGACTGGCTTTTCTAATAAGGACAGAGTGAACTTTCAGATCAGGTGACAGAAGCCTTACGCCTCTCATGATGGAAAATGTTAAGGGTTTGCATGGGGAAAGGATCCCCTGGAATTCCTGGGTGCCCGGTTCTCCCCATAATTTCTGAAATTAGTAGAGGCAGCAGGTTTGATCAGCGGATTTACAACGGAATAAGTCAGGCCAGCTTTCTCAGAAGACTGGCTGAGAGAGGTGCCATCAGGTGATGGCAGAACCATTTTTAGTTTGCAAATATATATATATATATATATATATATATATGCAGGTTTTGGTGTCCTCGGGTGTCTTCCCGTGTAAAAGTTGGGGTGTCTAGGCGACGTTTCGACGAGGTCTCACTCGTCATCTTCAGGCTGGTGCTTTCGGCTTCTTGTTACTGGAACAGAGCGGGATCTCAATGTTTGAGTTCCTATAAATACTGTAGAGGGGGTGTGGTGTCTAGCCTCCAATGTTCTGGGCAGAGAGGAAGTTCCCAGGCTAGTGTGCCTTTTCTTCTTTTGTTCCTTAATTACTTGAGAGATACCTTGAGTGATTTCTTGAGTGATATCCTGAGTACCACTTAGGTGGGTCATTAGGTGTGGATTAGTTGCTAAAGTCTTTGTGTCTTGACCTCTTGAACTTTGTGAAGAGTTTTCCTGAGAAGATGGCTGTATTGCACTTAGTTGTGCTTTGGCTTGGCTTCGTGTATAGGGGCGAGCTGTGGTTTTGTGGCTTGTGTCAGCCAGATCTGTGTAGGGATTGCAGGGGGGTGCAGCATCCGGAGGTGCCACCATGGACTGGCTACTGGATGGTGTCAGTAATTCATCTGTGGAGAGGGTCTGGGTTTGGGTCTGGTGTGGTTGATTGGTGTTGGCGTTCTGTGTGCCTCTGGATCTGGTGTCAGTTTTTGTGGGGAGGGCTAATTTCCAGATGTCTGGCAAGCGGGATGTGTCGTCACGCTTGTTCATGTTGTGAGGGTGTTTCTCTATCTCGATGGCTTCCATGATTATTCTCTTGTGGTGATGTTCCGTGTTAAAGAGCAATTTGGAATCTGCAAAATTAATTTCGTGTCCTGTTTCTTTCATGTGTTGGAAAAGAGAGGAAGTTTTTTCTTCTTTTTTGACGGCATTCTTGTGTTCTGCGATACGTGCATTTATTCGTCTGTTTGTTTGTCCAATGTACGTGGCTGGGCAGACTTTGCAGGGTATTTCATAGATCCCTTGGTTTTCCAACTGGATTTTATCCTTGGGGTTTCTGAGGATATTGGCTATTTTTTGGTTGGTGCAAAAGGCTGTTTTGATATTGTGTTTATGGAGGATTTTGCTAATTTTATCTGTAGTGCCCTTGATATAAGGAAGGAGGGCCATGCCATTGTTTAGCCCTCCCCACAAAATCTGACACCAGATCCAGAGGCACACAGAACGCCAACACCAATCAACCACACCAGACCCAAACCCAGACCCTCTCCACAGATGAATTACTGACACCATCCAGTAGCCAGTCCATGGTGGCACCTCCGGATGCTGCACCCCCCTGCAATCCCTACACAGATCTGGCTGACACAAGCCACAAAACCACAGCTCGCCCCTATACACGAAGCCAAGCCAAAGCACAACTAAGTGCAATACAGCCATCTTCTCAGGAAAACTCTTCACAAAGTTCAAGAGGTCAAGACACAAAGACTTTAGCAACTAATCCACACCTAATGACCCACCTAAGTGGTACTCAGGATATCACTCAAGAAATCACTCAAGGTATCTCTCAAGTAATTAAGGAACAAAAGAAGAAAAGGCACACTAGCCTGGGAACTTCCTCTCTGCCCAGAACATTGGAGGCTAGACACCACACCCCCTCTACAGTATTTATAGGAACTCAAACATTGAGATCCCGCTCTGTTCCAGTAACAAGAAGCCGAAAGCACCAGCCTGAAGATGACGAGTGAGACCTCGTCGAAACGTCGCCTAGACACCCCAACTTTTACACGGGAAGACACCCGAGGACACCAAAACCTGCATTCCTGTACCCGTGAAAATCTACGAAAGCAAATATATATATATATATATATATATATCAGCATTGGGAGAGGGACGTTGCCAGGGTTTCAGGGGGCGTGATGTCACTGCAGAGGGAAAAATGCCATTTTTACACTGACTTTGTGTCTCACTTGCTCCAAGATCAGGTACACATATGTAAACCCCTTCCCTACCTTAATTTCTTTTAGTATGTGTACTGTGGCACATCTCTATGCTCATTGGGTAGGTAGGGACTCCTTTTATCTTTAGGATTAAGATGTTTGAATTTTAATTTGATTTGCTGCCCCACTTATTTGCAACCTCACTGACTAAAGCAGCACACATCTGCTATGTCTCTTCCATTTCCATGAAACGAACCCATCTTTTTCTGCTTCCTGGGGCGACAAGTTCTTTATTGGGTTGAAGGTATACACACATTTTCACACATCCTGACTCCACTCAAAAGGGTCCATTCTTCTTAGTAGTGTTTGTGGGTTCCTATGTGCGCTGGGCATGCATATAGATTCAGGGGTCGACCGCATAACATCAGGACAAGTTAATTTCCACACTGTTGTCGCAAGAATGTAAGACACCAACTTTGACTTACAATACAGCACATCAGTTAAATATTGAACTGAAAATCAAAGGTATTATTTTCTTCTTTGTCAGTGAAAATGTTCAAAAGAATGTCCCGTTTGTAAAGTATAGGGCAAACTGTGAGCAGAGAGTTATCCTATAGTTTAGCATATGTGATTTGCCCAGCTTTTAGCTAGCTGTGGTTTATAATAACCTGTTACATTATAGCTAAGGGCTAAACTCCTCAGATGCCTTTAAACATTGGTGGCATTTGCAGTTTGGATTACATGGCAGGGGCACCAAAACACAGGTTGTACTTCTGCTGCAAAGGAAAGTGCTCTGTAATCTAGAGAAATGGCCTGTTTTGAATTCCTGGATTGTATACATGCAGATGAGCAAGAAGATAAATGATTGCAGGAAAGTACAATAAAACATGTTGCATAAAAACTTGGTTCTGCTTTACGTTTAGTATATTGCAAACATTCCTTCAGACACTTCCTTCATTACCCCAACAAGTGCTGGTGAGGCTCTCGGGGCACAATTGTGTCACAAACTATTTTTAAAATGTTGAACTCTCGTACCTTCCCCCAGGCAGTTCTGGGAATTGTAGTTGTGAAGGTGCTGAGGCCTTTTTATAACCAAAACCCAGTTCTACTCACTCTTGCAAAAGGGACTTGTCTGGGCTTTTTACATGGTTTAGTTATGTGGACCATGGCATCAGTGCAGAAGGCATAAGTTTAATACTAAATAGATCCCTCAGGAACTGTCTGTGACCCTGGTACAAGCTCCTATTTTGTACATGACCTAGACACAACAGCATCCTGACCTATTGCCAGCAGGAGATATTGGAGTACCAATCTCTGCATTTGCCAGACAGGTCTACCGGTCACCCTCCTATAAATAGGAACCAGATTTAAACAGAGACAATTAAACTCTTAGGGTAAAAATATGATTCAGGAACTGTAAAGATCAAGATATGGTCTTTCCCCAATTAAGGTCTTCATTTAAGCATAGATAAGCCCTTAAAGTGTGCATGTCTGACCAATCAAAAATGCCACGCATGCAATTTTTTCTTTTTTAAACCAAGCTGAAAAATAAAGCAGGTCTCAGCCCTAATCATCACCCCAAACCTCATGAAAAAATGGCCTTCAGCAGCTTCTGCGCTACTTCCCAGCACTCTGGTAATGTTTTAAAGACACCAGCCAATATTCCACTGGAATGTTGGCACTTCATTAGGGACACGCCAGATGCAAAAGCTGGCGGTGAAAGTGAATTTCTGCCCCACTTACCTGAAACATTACTCTGCATTTTTGTGAATTCAGGCACCACTAGCCTTTCTAAAGAGGAAAGCAGCTAAAATGGTTTAGGATCCATTTATTCATAGGCTTTTTTGCACAAGCAACCTTTCAGGGGCCACATGGAGGTGGGGCAGGGGCCTATAAGCAAACATGGCCAGGGCGATGAATGTGACGGACTGCATTACAGACCCTCCAAGCGTCCCAATTTTCTGGGGACATTCCAGGAAGCCATCCCGGTTTCTGATTGGATCCCAAATGTCCCGCCTTCCCTTATGGACGTCCCTGTTTTCTTTGGGAAAATGTTGGAGGGTATGCTGTTACCTGATTCCCAAGCCATCTGAAGGCAGATGTGAATAAGGCAGATTTTTAACATGGTAATGCTTCATTATGTTGTTCTATATGTTAGAAGCTGTCCAGAGTGGCCCAGTCAGATGGGTGGGGTATAACTGGTAAAATCATCACCAGGGCTTTTTTTCAGCCAGAAATCACTGGGACTCAGTTCCGGCCCCTCTTAGATGGCCATCATTGCCACTTAGCAATGTTTTATTTTAAATGTTTTAAGATTTTTTTGGTTAAATATGTATTCTGTAGTTGACTTCCTTTGCAACGTTTTATTTTGAAATCTTTCAAGATAATATTTTAGTTTCCTGTTCATTATGTTGCTTTGACTGTATACTTTATATTTGACTTTCTTCAGTTATGTTTAATTTTGGGTTGTTTTATTGATGTTTCAATGTGCTGCAAGCCGCTTTGAGATTTTTATTAAAAATATAAACAGTATAGAAATGAAATTAATAATAATACTAGAACAAGGAAGGCGTTCATTGTGAAGTTCTGGCACCTCTTTTTCTAGAAAAATAGCAATAATAATTGTTATAAGAAAAATGCTGCTCTTTTTCCCTTATGGGGTATCCAAGAGCCCATATAGAGTCCTTAAGTAGGTCTCCTATCGGAAGAAGAAAATAACAGAGGCCAACCAGAGAATACTGAGAAGCAAGGCAGCTAGAAAGCCTGATCTTTATTAACTGTTGCAACAGGGTGCTCACAACCACACGCAGGAGGCAGGAGGGACCCAGAACAATGGCGTGCAAGCCCTTATACTGTATAGACTTTTGAAATTGCCCACCCTGTAGCTCAATACCACCCCCAAAAACATCATACCTACATCACAGAAGGAGGCAGGCTACAGCAGAAATCCTGTCTGGCAGGATACTGATAATGGTCACTTGATTGCTTTACCTGGGCAGCCTGGCCATTCCTTTTGAGATGCTGTATATACAGGGGTACCTTGGTTCTCAAACTTAATCCGTTCCAGAACCAAAGTGTTCCAAAACCAAGGCGCGCTTTCCCATAGAAAGTCATGGAAAAAGGATTAATCCGTTCCAGACTTTTAAAAACAACCCCTAAAACAGCAATTTAACATGAATTTTACTATCTAACAAAACCGTTGATCCATAAGGTGAAAGCAATAATCAATGTACTGTAAGGGTAAAGGTATCCCTGACTGTTAGAGGTCCATTCGCAGACGACTCTGGGGTTGCGCGCTCATCTCGCTCTATAGGCCGAGGGAGCTGGCGTTTGTCTACAAGAGCTTCTGGGTCATGTGGCCAGCATAACTAAGACACTTCTGGTGAAACCAGAGCAGTGCACGGAAATGCCGTTTACTTTCTCGCCGGAGTGGTACCTATTTATCTACTTGCACTTTGACGTGCTTTCGAACTGCTAGGTGGGCAGGAGCTGGGACTGAGCAACGGGAGCTCACCCTGTCGCGGGGATTCGAACCGCCAACAATCTGTGGTTTAGACCACAGCGCCACCCACATACTGTAAAATAAACAAGGCAGTATTGTGGATGAGAAAAAATAAAATTATTATTATTTTCTTACCTGCACTGATGATAGTTATTGTTTGGAAGGGGGTCTTTTATCCATTTCCGCAGTCACACAATCGATCAATTAGTAGCTGAACTGGGTTCCACACAGTCACAAAAATAAATTAACCATAAAAGCCTCAAAAATGCAAAGTAGCAAAAACAAAAGTGCCAAACTTAATCCGTTCCAGAAATCTGTTTGACTTCCAAAATGTTCAAAAACCAAGGCGCAACTTCTGATCGCTGCAGGCGCCCCAGAAACAATAGCCGACAGCTGCATAAGACATTCGGCTTCCGAAAAATGTTTGAAAACAGGAACACTTACTTCTGGGTTTTCGGCATTTGAGAACCAAGGCGTTTGAGAACCAAGGTACCACTGTACTTAGTTCCGGAATCCAGGTCACAGGCTCACCATAGTATACTCTTAAGATAGGATTTGTGAACAAAGAGACAATGGGGAGGATTTTCTGGTTTCCTTCCTCGCTGCAGAGAATATCTGAGGTCACTGGAAGAGTCAGAATGGCTTCAGGATTGCTCTCCTGTAATATTTCAGATGTGGTTTATATACTTATATTTTATATTTGCCTTGTAGATTTAGGAACATATGATTTATATATATATCTGAGACATTAGAATTCCTATAAAATAATAATAATAATAATAATAATAATAATAATAATAATAATAATAATAATAATAATAGAATGGGACGTTCCTACTTTAATCAGAGAAATGTTGAAGGATATGGAGAAAGTTGTGGAGTGGGGCCAGCAAGGGAAAGGAGATGGCCTAGCCAGGGTCGATTTAGGTTTGATGAGGCTGTAAGCTAATGAAGGTAATGGGGCCCTTTATATGTCCAGCCGTCCTTTGTCAACAACAAATTGTCGCTGCTTTTTGTGTTGAATATATGCTATATGCTCATTAATGGACCTAATAGGTATCTAAAGCCATTTGCACATGCAGAATCATAGCTGTCAACGTTTCCCCTTTTTAAAGGGAAATTCCCTTATTCCGAATAGGATTCCTCGCAAGAAAAGGGAAAAGTTGACAGCTATGTGCAGAAAGTAGGCACCCTATATAGAGAAATGAGCAAACCAGTGGTATTTTAGTGAGCAGACTAGCAGGCCTTTTCTTGCATCGTAAGATCCTGCACAACACAAAACACTGTTGCTGCATGTAGGTTTTATTTTATTTGTTTTCCATCTTACATTTCGGAAATGTACATCCAGTTTTTCCCCATTATATTTTTGGGAGGTTCTCAAGAGAGTGCTTAGCTTGCTTAGCTTACACGTCAATGCGGCGCTGCTCAGAGAGGAGCGAAATCCGGCGCTGCAAACGACAACCGGGTTTTATTGTGAACTGATCGGGTTTCGTTAGGGATCGATCATGGATGGCTTCGATCCGGCCTGAGCAGGGCGGCGCTGGGAAGCCGCTCCGCCGAGCGCCGCGTGGCGGGGGCGCTGCCGAGGGCGAGGCGGCCCCGTCGGGCCGGAGGAAGTGCTCGCTTGGCCTCCCCTGGAAGTGAGGCGCGCCAGGCCGGCGCCGAGCAGCGCGGTCGGGCCGGGCTGAGGCGGCTCCCCCGGCGCACCATGTCCCGGCGCGGCGAGGGCGGAGGCCCGAAGCGGCACCGGAGCCGCAGCGAGTCGTCGTCGTTGCCCGGCGGCAGCCCGGCCGGCTCCAGCAGCCGAGGCCACGAGCGGAAGGAGCAGAAGAGGAAGAAGCGGGAAGTGCAGCAGATCCAGCAGATCCAGCACCTGGAGTCCTTGTAAGGCTGGGGGGGGGGCGGCTTGAACCCACCGCCTTCCTCCGAGGGCAGCGGGGAGGCGCACGGCATCCCTCACCCGAATCCAGACATCCCCAAACTTAACCCTCCAAATGTTTTGGGACTACAACTCCCAACATCCCCTGCTAGCAGGACCAGTGGGCAGGGATGATGGGAATTGTAGTCTCAAAACATCTGGAGGGCCGAGGACATCTGGTCTGTGCAAATGTTCTAGCTCTGGAGGGGATCCTTTAGCTCAGGGGTGCTCTCTTATTCCCCACCCCCCATCAAGGGGTCAGGCATAGGCAAACTCGGCCCTCCAGATGTTTTGGGACTACAATTCCCATCTTTTCTGACCACTGGTCCTGTTAGCCAGGGATCATAGGGATCTAGAGGGCTGAGTTTGGGGGTGACTGCCCTAATCCCTAACCATCAAAACAGCCCTGTGAGGTAGGCTGGGCAGGGCTGTGGGCGATGCGTTGAAAAGACCCCCCCCCCAAATAAACATACACAAATTTATTGAGGGTCAGCATAGTAGAGAGATAATATAAGGATGTATACAATTTTATAATATGCAGGAGTTAAAATTGGTTGAGAAATCAGAGAGAGGAGCTGGGGGGAGGGTTTGTTGGGGAGGTGGGAGGGAAAAATGGGGAGTAATGAAGATGATTTGTTTGAACAATTTGCTATGTAAAAAGTGCTAATAAAAAAGTTTAACAAACAAAAAAAGAAAACAACCCCCCCCCAAAAAAAAGCATACACAAATTTATTGAGGGTCAGTATAGTAGAGAGATAATATAAGGATGTATACAATTTTATAATATGCAGGAGTTAAAATTGGTTGAGAAATCAGAGAGAGGAGCTGGGGGGGGGTTGTTGGGGAGGTGGGAGGGAAAAATGGGGGGGGGAGTAATGAAGATGATTTGTTTGAACAGTTTGTTATGTGATAACTGTAAATAAAAAAGTTTAACAAAAAAGAAAACAACCCCACCCCCCAAAAAAATCTGACCAATAATTCTGAGAAGTGGCTCAGCTGCTCTTCTCAGCAATCTTCACAAGCTACAGCTATAGATATAGTCACGGTGCCAGATTTACTATAAGCCTGGCATAGGCAAACACAGCACTCCAAATGTTTTTTGAGACTACAATTCCCATCATCCCTGACCACTGGTCCTGTTAGCTAGGGATCATGGGAGTTGTAGTCCCAAAACATCTGGAGGGCCGAGTTCGCCTGTGCCTGGTATAAGCTAAACAAGCTATAGCTTAGGGCCCCACTCCCTTGGGGATCCAACAAAAATTAATGGGGGGGGGGGACTGGATGCACATTTCCAAAATCTGAGATAAAAAATAAATAAAATAAAACCTACATACAGCAGGAGTGTTTTGTGTCGTGTAGGCTCCTATGATGTAAGTAATGGGCCCGGCCTGCTAGCCTGTCCCTAAAATATCACTGGTTTACACCTTTCTCTATATAGGGTGCCTATATTCTGCATGTGCAAATGGCTTTAGATACCTATTAGGTCCATAAATTACCATATAGCATATATTCAACACAAAAAACAGCGACAATTTGTTGTTGACAAAGGACAGCTGGACATATAAAGGGCCCCGTTACCTTCAGTAAGGGCCGCATCAAACCTAAATCCGGCCCTGCCCCCCGAATCCCGGGAAGTGGCTGAGCTGCTTTTCTCAGAAATCTTAACAAACTACAGATAGATATAGATGATAGATGATAGATAGATAGATAGATAGATAGATAGATAGATAGATAGATATGTGCATACATATACACACACTACCACCTATTCCCTTGACAGGATTCAAGACGGCTTGCTGATAAAATACGAACAGTCAGAAACACAGGAAAAACAATTACATATTTTTGGCCTTCGTTTTTATTATTACGTATTTCGTGTTGTTGTTTTTTAAAAGATATATTTATTAAAGTTTTCAAGAAATACAAAACATACAAAATAAGAGCAAAGAAAAATTTATATATATATATATATATATATATATATATATATATATATATATATATTGCTTTCGTAGATTTTCACGGGTACAGGAATGCAGGTTTTGGTGTCCTCGGGTGTCTTCCCGTGTAAAAGTTGGGGTGTCTAGGCGACGTTTCGACGAGGTCTCACTCGTCATCTTCAGGCTGGTGCTTTCGGCTTCTTGTTACACGAAGCCAAGCCAAAGCACAACTAAGTGCAATACAGCCATCTTCTCAGGAAAACTCTTCACAAAGTTCAAGAGGTCAAGACACAAAGACTTTAGCAACTAATCCACACCTAATGACCCACCTAAGTGGTACTCAGGATATCACTCAAGAAATCACTCAAGGTATCTCTCAAGTAATTAAGGAACAAAAGAAGAAAAGGCACACTAGCCTGGGAACTTCCTCTCTGCCCAGAACATTGGAGGCTAGACACCACACCCCCTCTACAGTATTTATAGGAACTCAAACATTGAGATCCCGCTCTGTTCCAGTAACAAGAAGCCGAAAGCACCAGCCTGAAGATGACGAGTGAGACCTCGTCGAAACGTCGCCTAGACACCCCAACTTTTACACGGGAAGACACCCGAGGACACCAAAACCTGCATATATATATATATATATATATATTCACCTTTTAAACCTTATTTTCAATGACATACTTCCATGACTTCCCCATGCCCCCCTTCTTGTATTCCAATTCCATATGTTTAATTCAACAAGTTCTTATCCCCAATTTTTAACCTTATTATATTTAGTTCATTATTATATTTAGTTCCTTATTATATGACCAATTTTACCTTATACACCTCAGTCTTTATACTTTAAAATCTTTTTCTAAGATCGACCCCTGTTCTCTTCCACGGTTTCCCCATTTTATCCTCATAACAAAACAAAATAGAAAAAAGAATTTTGTGTTTTTGTCTCATATGTTCATTCCGTGAACTGCCCCAAGATCTTTGGATGAAGGGTGGTTTCATAAATAATAGCAATAATAATAATAATTGTTAGCTTCAGCTATTTCTGTCTGTGTGGGTTTCCTTTATACATGCACACGTGTATAATTTATTAAAACCGTACAAATACAATAAAAAACAGCACAGCACCAGACCTTTTCATTAAAAGCAGTCAGTTTCCAAAACGCTGTTTTAACAATAAGGCTGTTGGTTCAGCTGTTGGTGGATGGAATGGAAGCAATAAAATTGCTGGCGTATTTGCAAAGCCAAGCAGGGTCCAGTAAGGTTAGGGTACCAGGTGTTCTGATTTCTGCATTGCCAGGGGTTGGACTAGATGATCCTCGGATCCCTTCCAACTCTAGGTTTCTATCTTCTGCAGGGAGGGAGTTCCAGCGTCTAGGAGTAGCCACGAGAAGTTCCCGATATTCTTTTTTTGGGGAGCATCACATAATTTTTGACTGTGCTTTTCACCTACCGGCCAGGAGCAAGTTTCTTGCTCAATATCTTAAGGGAATTGCCGATGATACGATTGAAGCCAAACTGAGATATCTACTAATTGAAGATGACCCCCTAAGATCACTCATGGTTGCCAGATTCTTGATCAGCGTCCTATCCCTAAAGAAGAGAAACGGTCTCCTGTGTGGCTCGGATAACCCCTTTAAACCATGATCTATGTTTTAGGTGATATCACCATTGTTTTAAACCATGATCTATGTTTTAGGCGATATCACCATTGATATCCTTGATTAATTTATGAGCAGAGGGCGATGTATAGGTTACAAATTTATTGTAATGTATGATGGTGGTCTTTGTTTTTGTTTTGCTTCGGTTCCCGTTTGTCTTTTGTAAGTTTTGGCGATTTTAAAATTAGAGGTTTAAGTATAATATGTCGTATGGGAAACTGTCGTGTAATGGGCCAATGGCCGTAATAAAGATCAATCAATCAATCAATCAATCAATCTTTTTTGGGGTGTTTGTGGAAATGTTCCCTCCTTTCTGGTTTGTTCTGTCATCTAGAAATAGCCTTAGTGATCACAGGAAGTGATCAAAGGTTTAACCAGCATCCTGTCTAGTGCTGTTTTTATTTACCCATTCTGACTTTGTCGATCAGAGTTGCTATTTTGCTGTCAAATTAGCACAGCCACCTGTATCCATGAAATGGCATCGCTTCAAATCCATGACACAGAATTTTATTTTATTTTTAAAAGGAACAGGCAGGCTGCTTCAAGTCAATATTACATTTCTGCCACTAAAAAAAACACACAAAAGCTTTCAAAATTTCTCATTTGTGGCAAGATGGTGAAAATAAATATTGTTTTCTCAGAGATGGCTGCACTATGTCTGACAAATAGGTTGTTGCTTGAAATAGTTTCTGGGATATAGCCATTTTCAGCCAAACTCAGATCAAGATTTGCAGTTATCCTGAACTCTGTAACATACCAGGGGGTACCTTTTTTTCTTTTCTTTTTTCTTAATACCATTACCAGCATCAACAGATAATTGAGGCCTTTTTGATGTTGCTTCAAGATTTCTCATTTATTAAATCATATTTTACTATGTATTATTACACTACTGTTTGGAGTTGATGAGTTGGTTTGGGATTTTAATAAGAATGCTTTTTATTAGCTGCTTGTGATCAAGTATCTTATATTTTTACGTGTAAACCAGTTTGTGACTTTTGTGAAAAATGAATGACATAAATAATAAGCCCATTTGCTGTGGTTTTCCCTATCCACTTTAGATAAGGGAGGGGGGACTGAGTGACAGGTGTTCAAAAACATTACCCCCTTCTCTATTTTTGCTTCAGCTGAACTTTCTGCATTGCTTTGTAGTTTGTTTTTTAATGACACTAAAGTATATTTTCAATCTTTTTCCAGCTATGAGAAACTTCCTCCAGGGTTTATTAAGGTAGGTTGGGTAGCTTGTAAAACTGTTCTTTTTTTAAAAAAGAAAATACAGTAAATTAAACCAGGAACAAAGATGCAGTTTCTCTATATAAAAAGAAACCGTGACGTGTTTTACACAAAATATAATTGAGGGACACACACACAATATGTAAAAATACAGCGCAAGACTTTAAAAGCTAAATGAAACTAGAGTAAAGCTATACTTATCTGTGGTATAGATAAAATTGAATTAGATGGGGGGTTGAATTAGATGACCCCAAAGCTCTCATGTACCCTGAGGTGAGTGAGTTTGTTTGTGGCAGACGTCTTGGTTCATACACCAGCCTGGTTCTGCAGAATTTGAAGGAAGCCCTTTTAAAAGGTCTGCCTTTCTCCAGAAGTGCAACCCATAAGTCTGAATTAGTTGTGGGCTAAAAAGTTGGAGGAGATAGCAGATCAGCTGTAAGAAATGAAGAGTGTCTTGCAGTCCGTCCCACCTCGCAGAGGTGTAAGTTAGATCAGTTCGTCCCATTTTGTTTTTGCGGCTTCATTTCATTTGATTTGCTTCTTTTTCGTACAGGAAGATGAGACTAAACCGGAGGACTGCATTCCTGACGTTCCTGGCAATGAAAATGCCCGAGAATTCCTTGCCCACGCCCCAACCAAAGGGCTTTGGATGCCATTGGGGAAGGAGGTCAAAGTTATGCAATGTGAGTGAGCGAAGTAGATTTCTGTGCAGCTTTTGGGGAATGGGGAACAAGGAACGAATGGCTTTGCTGGCTGGGGCTGATGGGAATTGTAGTTCAAAAATCTGTAGAGGACCAAGTTGATGACAAGCTGGACTTGACAGGCTGGAGAGAAGGAATGAGGATTCAGAGGCAGGAGTCAACTGATATGCAGACAAGGAAATCCTAGAAGGGTTTAGGAAAATCTTGGCAGACGAGGCAATGGCTTCTCTTTTCTTGCTGTCATTTTTCATATTGCACTTCTGGTTGTGGCCAATTGGTACCATTCCTGGATCAGGAAAGCTTGACCGCAGCAGTTCAGGTACTGGTGATTTTGAGACTGGATTTCTGCAATGTACTCTATTAATAATAATATAGTGGTACCTCAGGACGTGGGTGGCGCTGTGGGTAAAACCTCAGCGCCTAGGACTTGCCGATTGTCAGGTCGGCGGTTCGAATCCCCGCGGCGGGGTGCGCTCCCATTGCGGTCCCAGCGCCTGCCAACCTACCAGTTCGAAAGCACCCCCGGGTGCAAGTAGATAAATAGGGAACGCTTACTAGCGGGAAGGTAAACGGTGTTTCTGAGTGCTGCGCCGGCTCGCCAGATGCAGCTTGTCACGCTGGCCACGTGACCCGGAAGTGTCTGCGGACAGCACTGGCCCCCAGCCTCTTAAGTGAGATGGGCGCACAACCCTAGAGTCGGACACGACTGGCCCGTACGGGCAGGGGTACCTTTACCTCGGGTTAAGTAATTAATTCGTTCCGGAGGTCCGTTCTTAACCTGAAACTGTTCTTAACCTGAAGCACCACTTTAGCTAATGGGGCCTCCTGCTGCCGCCACACCGCTGGAGCACGATTTCTGTTCTCATCCTGAAGCAAAGTTCTTAACCCGAGGTACTATTTCTGGGTTAGGGGAGTCTGTAACCTGAAGCATATGTAACCTGAAGTGTATGTAACCCAAGATACCACTGTAATTATTATTATTATTATTATTATTTAATTTCTATACTGCCCTATACCCAAAGGTCTCAGGGCGGTTCACATAAAATACATAAAATCAAAACAAAACCCAACCACCCAATAAAAAAAAACCCCAAAAGAGCCAGCATATATATTTTTTTAAGAGCCAGCATTTTAAAAAAGGGTACAGGATGTCAGGCAAAGGCCTAGTCAAAAAGGAGCGTTTTTGCCTGGCGCCTAAAGGTGTATAGTGAAGGTGCCAGGCAAACTTCCCTGGGGAGAGCGTTCCACAAATGGGGAGCCACTTCAGAGAAGGCCCCGTTCTCGTGTTGCCACCCTTTGACCTCTTGCTGAGGAGGCACGTGAAGAAGGGCCTCAGAAGATGATCTCAGGGTCCGGGTAGGTTCATATGGGAAGAGGCAGTCCTTGAGGTATCGTGGTCCTGAGCCATCTATGTGGGGCTTACCACAGTCAATGCAGAATGCTGCAGCACGGTTGCTGATAGCTTGTAGCACCTCTACTCAGCAGATCTATGCTGGTTGTTGATCCAGTACTTGGACATGTTGGAAGTGATACTGTTGGTATATGAAGCCTTGTACAGCTAGGAACCAGTTTACCTGTGTGATCGCCTTGCGCCATTTGTGCCGACTTGTCTGCTTTGAACTGACCGAAAGACCACATCTGTGAGGGCGAAGGAAGCCCCAGAGAGACCAGAGGCTCAGTGGGGCTTTGTTTAGGCTGCTGAGCCATCCCACAGCTGATGTTTGCGGTAGCACACCAGCATCGGCCATTTTTACAGCCCCAGAGCTGCAAATATAGTGGTGGGTATTTTTGGATACAGTATTTTTTTGTCTGGATTGGAGAGAGAATGGCAGAGAGGGCATTTAGAGGGTGCACCCCAATTTATGCGATTTTACTTATGTGTAGGGCTGTAGCTAGGGGGTGGTGAGGTGCCCCCCCCGCCAGGGGCTCAGGTGAGGGGGGGGCAAAACTGGCTAAAATATGTCCATAAATAGTAAAGGTAAAGAGACCCCTGACCATTAGGTCCAGTCGTGGCCGACTCTGGGGTTGCAGCACTCATCTCGCTTTACTGGCCGAGGGAGCCGGCAGACAGCTTCCGGGTCATGTGGCCAGCAGGACTAAGCTGCTTCTGGCGAACCAGAGCAGCGCACGGAAACACCGTTTACCTTCCCACCGGAGCAGTACCTATTTATCTATTTGCACTTTGACACGCTTTCGAACTGCTAGGTGGGCAGGAGCAGGGACCGAGCAACGAGAGCTCACCCCGTCACAGGGATTCAAACTGCCAACCTTCTGATCGGCAAGTCCTAGGCTCTGTGGTTTAACCCACAGCTCCACCCGCGTCCCATGTCCATAAATAGTCTATAAATAAAAATATTGATTGTTGCCTCATAAGAAAAGGTTTTAAATAGAGGGTGAATTGAATGGGTGGAGTGGGGGGGGGGGTTGGAGGAGAGGGAGAAAGAGCAGCTAATTTGTCCATGGCTAGGGGGTGCAAGATCTATGGCTCTGTTTATGTGCCCCGTGCCCCTGAATGTAACCCCCGGGTAAGGGGTGGGGGGAAATGCCTGTAATCTTTTTCAGTGCCTGCTTAAAACAGAGTGGGGGGGCATGTCAGTCTTGCTCTATATGTACTCTCATACCACAACTGCCTTCCCTCTGCACGACAAGGGCAGGAAGAAATCAGGTCATGTGACGACAAGCAACTAATGGTCAGTGCTTCGTTTCGTAAAGAAAAGCCAATCATTTTTAGATACTGGGTTTGAAAGGTACTGAATATTTACTTTTTTGGTGCACAGCACTATGTTAATATTTCTCATTTCTCCCTCAAGGCTGGAGATGTAAACGTTATGGACACAGAACGGGAGACAAAGAATGCCCATTCTTTATTAAAGGCAACCAGAAGCTAGAACAGTTCAGAGTAGTAAGTAAAACATTGTGGCATTAGTTTATTAATGATGTTTTTGAAAATTCTGCTACGTTAAGAGTGTCTGAATTCTTTCTTTTAACTAGGGAACTTTGTATCTTCTGCAGTGTGCTCTTAGGTAGAGGTAGGATTTCCCCCATCTAATATTCCCTACTGCTGCTTTTAAGGTTTTTATCCCCAGCTTGGTAATGAAACAGTAAAGAAGCCCAGCTGTAAGAAAAAACAGTTGAGAAGGGGAACTTATAAGAGACAGTTTGCAAGTGCAAAAGGGGTAAGGCACCTATTCAATTGATTCATTCATTGATTTTAGATACCTATACCCCTTGGTTCTGACTCTAAATTAAAGAAGAGCAGTTAATATGGATAAAACAATCACCAATGATTCTTCATGAGGACATAGGCTGGCAAGGTCTTTGCTTGAATCCTTAGGAAACAGCAATTATTTAAAAACAAATCAATTGCAAGTTATTCTTTTTCTTTAAAGGCACACGAAGACCCCATGTATGACATTATAAGGGAAAATAAACGCCATGAGAAGGAAATGCGGTAAGACTGATTCCTGTTTTAATCTGGGTCCATGCATCCAATAATAACCACAGTCATAATAGCACTCAGTCAGTCAGTCAGTTTTATTGCACATAGCCAAAGGCTGCCGCAATGTACACAGATAATAGCACTCTATAGAGTGTTTGGAGGCCTCTATATGCTATAGCAGGGGTCAGCAACCTTTTTCAGCCGTGGGCCGGTCCACCGTCCTTCAGACCATTTGGTGGGCCGGACTATATTTTGAAGGAAAAAATAATGAACAAATTCCTATGCCCCACAAATAACCCAGAGAGGCATATGAAATAAAAGGACACATTCTACTCATGTAAAACACATTTTTACTCATGTAAAAACACACTGATTCCCGGCTGGATTTAGAAGGCGTTTGGGCCGGATCTGGCCCCCAGGCCTTAGGTTGTCTACCCCTGTGCTATAGGAACATAGGAAGCTGTCTTCGCTGCATCAGACCATTGGGTACTTCCAGCTCTGTACTGTCTGCACTGATTTGCAGAGGCTCTCCAGGATTTCAGAAAAGGAGACATTTCCAGGCCTACCTGGAGACCTCAGGGATTGAACCTTCTGTAAAGAAATGCTTTACCAGTGAGTTACACCCCTCCCCCTAATAATAATCAGTTTTCAAAAAAATCAGTCTTACCCTCAGGCCAGGGCATGTGTTTGAGTGAGGCTGAGATTACCAGTTATGCATATTGTTTTAACCCAGGGGAACTTTTGATTCAAAGCTCAGTGTGTCTGCCACTACATTTCAGTAGCTCATTTAATGGTGATGGTTTGAAAAGTTCAGTGTTGCTTTCAAGGGTAGAGACCTCCACTTTTCCTGTCATAGTTTCCATTTCCATTTAAGACTACCACCCACCTAAAAAACAAAACTACAGGGGGTTTGCCCTGCCAGGCAAAAGGGGGAATTTGATTTTGTGTTCATTGGCCATTTGTACATTTAGGATACAACAGTTGAAGCAGTTGCTAGAGGATTCCACATCGGATGAAGAAGGCAGTAGTAGCAGCAGCAGCAGCTCCAGCTCTTCGGGATATAAAGGAAAACACAAGAGGAAGAGGAAGAGGAAAGAAAAGAAGAAGAGGAGAAAGCACAAATCTTCGAAACCTAGCAAGAGGTCCAAAGTGCATTGAGACGACTTGTGGCAAGCTTGCAATATCTTGCGAAGCATTCGGAGAACAATTCTCTGCAAAGGGCGTGTTTTAGGTGCTCCTTGGTGTCATTTTGTGAGTCGTCCTATCAGGTCTCCCCCACTGTCCCTCCACATTGCATTTTTCTCATTGTTCAGGTTTGACAAAGTTTGGTACTTTGAGCACAGAGGGCTGTACCTGAGATAAAGAGCCTTTGGCGTCTTAAATGTTTTTCTCTCCACCCCTTGCAACTTCCCTTTTTGGCAGTTCTTGGGCCCTGTTGTGTCCCCGCCCTCCCCCCAAAAATTTTTTAGCCTCCTGAGAGGTCAAAAATTAAATCTAGAATTTTCAGGCAGGGGGAAGCTGCCAGTGGAGAAGCTAGGCACATAGCTCCCAAGGCGTAGAGAAGCGCCCCGTGGTATTTCCTGCAGAATATGGAGAAAGGGATTCCTTTAGTGGCATGTAAACAAGGCCTCTGTGGTCCTGCACAGCCAATACCTGGGCTTTGTTGAAGGAAGACTAACAAGGAATGCCTCTGGCCACTCGGTTTGAGGCAGACAATGGGAAAAATCAAGAGAACTACAAAGGAACTTGGTGTGACCTTCACTCCAATTGCCTGTACTGTAGTTGACTTTCTATTATTGTACAGAACAGTGTGATTAAACACAGATCACAGTATTGTGGAAACTGGTTTGTTTTCTGCCATTGGGAGGAAATGTCTTCATGGCTGCAGTTGGACTTCAGTGTAAACATTTTTGCTTTAACTTAATGCCAGCCTGTAAAATAGGTGACCCACTCAGCCAATTGCAATCCAGCAGCCTTATATGACAGACGAGGGCCTCTTCAAATCTCCTGTTTGGGCCGTCTTCTTGGAACTGTAGCAGAAGGGGTTGTCAAGCAATGGAACAGGGTTAGTGGTCTGCATTCAGCTTGCAGGATCACAAGCTGTAGAGAACCAGATTTAAAGCTCTCTGTCCCATGTGAATTATGGCACAGTTTTGTCTTATAATTCCATACTTGAAAGCGTTGTGTATATGATGTAACATAGGGAGCCACAACAAGCCTTTTCTGTTCACAGGGCAAAATGATGCAAATTTTGCATATGATGCCATCTTCAAGCAGTAATTTTAAAGAGGTGTGCTTCATCATACCAAAAGCATATAACAGGATTGACATTACTACAACTGAAATCTAGACTTAAATTTCATTTGCACTTTTTCCTGCAAATATCATTATGGAGAGCACATAAAATAGTTCTGCTGCCCTATGGAACTGAACCCTTAAGTGTTAAAAATAATCTTGCTACTATGTTTTTAAAATAATAAGCAGCAAACAGGTTGACTGCTAGAAAGATTGCTTGAAAAGCTAAACATTGTCTGTAAAATAAGTTAGCAAGATGTATTCTTTTGGGATATCAGAAAATGTTTGTGAAGTGGTAATAACAAGAATATACTTTTACGTAGCACCACTAGACCATAAATTCAGGTTCTCTTTTGTTAAAAGAAGAAGAAGAAGAAGAAGAAGAAGAAGAAGAGGAGAAACCTTTTAAGGGTAGAAACTTTAATATTGTTGCAGCTGATTTCTCAAATAAAAAACTCATTCACCTGTATTGGCTTGAAGATATGTGCCAATGAAAACCAGGTAACAATGATCGGGCAACAGGAGCGTTTGGGCCACAAAAATTGAAACAACTCTTGCTGTCCCTGGATTTCACAATGCTTGAGCGAGTGAATAACATCCAACAGAGTTCTTCTGAAAATGGAACTTCATTCAACCCTAAATGAAAGTTTCTCAAACTAAGTTGCAGTTTCCAAACAGAAAACTTACTTGCTTCAAAGTTTGCCACTTCAAGTAAATGTTTGAGGCGCTACAATTAATATTCCGAAGACATCCCATTGGTGCAATTTTAAACTTTTATTTTGGTTAAATATCAGTTGTGTTATTTACAAAACCAAGTGCCTTTGTTTTGGTGTTCATTTTTTTATACATTTTGTCAGACGTGTGCTCAGAAACCTTTACAGTGCAACTTTAATCTTGCCGAGCCACTTGCAACCATTAAATAGGACTCATCCGAATGATATCTGGGGTTTACAGTTCGGTTATGATTATCTTCTTTTATAGAGAGATCTCCTTGTTCCACGTCCTGCACAAATGATATTAAAGAAGGCTAATTATTAAGGGACTCTGCTGCAGGCTCTCTTTTTATCCAATCACATTTTGATGGACACTGACCTACTAAAGGAGTTGTCCGAGATTCACCTGCAAACCTTAGGTGAGGCAGAGCCTAAACATGGGTCATGTGCAGGAGTGTTGAGAAAGCAGTACCTGTTTGGGGAAGCTTGCAGGACTCCTAAAAAAAATCTATTCTCAAGAGCTCACCTGTGTGCACCACACACTTTCTAAACGTTTGACTTGTCCCCAAGTCTTAAGTGTTAACTCAGTGCTAAGCCCCACAAGACAGCCAGTATTGTGGCACAACAGATACTTGCGTCTCACTCATTCTTGCAGCTACAAACTCTTTGCATACACAATAGGTGCAATCTAGCAGGCAACAGGGTAAAATGCAGCAAAAATAAGGTGAGTTTCCATGAGAAGCTGCCTTATACCATGTCATGACTGATTTGGTCCATCTAGCTGGCAGCACTGTGCAGGATTTCAGGTAGAGAATACTCCCTGCCCTATCTGGAGGTGCCAAGGATTGAACAAGGTATCTTCCCAATGCACAAAATACTTTTCCAGCTTGGTGAGTCAGAATACAGGCAAAGCTATAGCAAGCTGAGTATACAAAGTCACCTTAGCCAACACCTGAAATCAGGTTGCTCATCTGTTCTACATCCTACAAAGCAGGGCTAGTATTTCAGATATCCATGTAGAGATTATAACATCAGATGGCTTGCATTTGCAACTCGGAAAGTGTCTGTGGCCTCTCTTATCATCAGAGATAAGCCAAATCACTATAGAAAAACACCTGAAGATTCAGATTCATGTGCCCTTTCATATTTCCCCAGACCTGTGTTTCAAATCCGACTTCCTAGGAGCATCCCATGCACAGATTCACAGTGAAGTTCTCATAATTAAGTTTTCCAGTTCTAAGGTAAAGGTAAAGGGATCCCTGACCATTAGGTCCACTCGTGGCTGACTTTAGGGTTGCGGCACTCATCTCGCTTTATTGGCCGAGGGAGCCGGCGTACAGCTTCCGGGTCATGTGGCCAGCATGACTAAGCCGCTTTTGGCGAACCAGAGCAGCGCACAGAAACGCCGTTTACCTTCCCACTGGAGTGGTACCTATTTATCTACTTGCACTTTGATGCGCTTTAGAACTGCTAGGTGGGCAGGAGCAGGGTCCAAGCAATGGGAGCTCACCCCTTCATGGAGATTCGAACCACCAACCTTCTGATCGGCAAGTCCTAGGCTCTGTGGTTTAACCCACAGCGCCACCCGTGTCTACTGACCAGCAATTTCTTCTGAGAATCTATTCTGGCACCTACACTCTGAAGACCACTGGACTAAGTCTTAGGTTAGACTTAATAAACCTACCCTTGTGTTGGGTGGCTTTGGGCTTCTCCCATTCTTCAACTTCTATGTCATGTCTTGTGTCTCTACGCTTATGTGGAGGCTTCCGTGCTTTTCTCTTTGGTATGCCTAGAAGCAAGTCACCTGAAGAAAAAGGGAACAAATATTTCTTCATCCAAAATATTCCAGAGTTTGCTTCTGCTACCCCTTTCTCCCTCCCAACTCCTCTCCCTTTTCTATGAAGCCTTATCACAGATGTATCATCTGCTGTTTGGTTGAAGGGAATATGAAAACGCTTTAAATAATGCCGGTTTTATTAACCCAGTTTAGACCAGAGAGCTGTTTATTCCCTCCACTGATGAACGACTGATTATGCTATAAAGCTGGGCTTATACTGTTCATAGTTTCATGGACAGCTATGGAGAATGGTGTGGATTAATCTCATTTGTAGCAACATGGGCAACTTTCTCTCCTCCTCTGGAGGGTAGGACTCGAACCAATGTCTTCCAAGTTACAAGAGATTATGACTAAACATCAGGAAGAATTTTCTGACATTAAGAGCTGTTTCACAGTGGGATGGTATCCCTTGGGAGGCTGTGGACTCTCCTTCCTTGGAGGTTTTTAAGCAGAGGTTGGAGAGCCATCTGCCATGGATGCTCTAGCTGAGATTCCTGCATTGGAAGGGGGCTGGACTAGATGCCCCCTGGGGGTCCCTTCCAACTCTACAACCCTATGAACTCTTGCCTTGTGTAGATTGGCCCTCGGGATACATTAAAAGGTCAATGAAAATTAAGCATCATCATAATAAATAATAATAATAAATAATAATAATAATAATAATAATAATAATAATAATAATAATAATAATAATAATAATAATTTATTTATTCCCCGCCCATCTGGCTGGGTTTCCCCAGCCACTCTGGGTGGCTTCCAACAGAACATCGAAATACAATAACTTGTTAAACATTAAAAGCTTCCCTAAGCAGGGCTGCCTTCAGATGTCTTCTAAAAGTCTGGTAGTTATTTGTCTCTTTGACATCTGGTGGGAGGGCGTTCCACAGGGCGTGTGCCACTACCGAGAAGGCCCTCTGCCTGGTTCCCTGTAACTTGGCTTCTCGCAGCGAGGGAACCACCAGAAGGCCCTCGGCACTGGACCTCAGTGTCCAGGCAGAACGATGGAGGTGGAGATGCTCCTTCAGGTATACTGGACCGAGGCCGTTTAGGGCTTTAAAGGTCAGCATCAACACTTTGTATTGTGCTTGGAAACGTACTGGGAGCCAGTGTAGGTGTTTCAAGACCGGTGTTATATGGTCTCGGCGGCCGCTCCCAGTCACCAATCTAGGTGCCGCATTCTGGATTAGTTGTAGTTTCTGGGTCACCTTCAAAGGTAGCCCCACGTAGAGCGCATTGCAGTAGTCCAAGTGAGAGATAACTAGAGCATGCACCACTCTGGTGAGACAGTCTGCGGGCAGGTAGGGTCTCAGCCTGCGTACCAGATGGAGCTGATAAACAGCTGTCCTGGACACAGAATTGACCTGCGCCTCCATGGACAGCTGTGAGTCCAGAATGACTCCCAGGCTGCGCACCTGGTCCTTCAGGGGCACAGTTACCCCATTCAGGACCAGGGAGTCAAGTGCATCATATTGCATATTTGCAAATACATGTGTTGTATTAGATACACTGACCTGAACCCTGTGATGAACTGCAGCTGCATCTACCTTATCTGTGCCAAATCCAGCTTTGCCTCTACTTGCTTTATGTGTGCATTCAAGCTGTTGTGTTGACAATGTGTTTTTTTCCCTCCTTTGGGCCGCAACAGAGATAACAACCAAGTTTAGATGAATCGCTACAAGGACAGAAGAAAGTACTTTGTGCCTTACGTTTAACAGGTACACTTTCCTAAAACATAGACAATGCCATACCTCTCTCTCTGCTTCTGATTACGGGGAAGTGGTCACCATGTACGAGGCTAGCAAATTTGGGCCTAGCTCCACTTTTCACCCAGTATTCAGCAGATGCAGTCCTCCCACCTTCCTTTTGTAGCCTTCCTGGGCAAGATAAGGAAGAAGAATCCAAGTCAGTCATTGTGTTTCCTGCTATTACACTAGCCTTAATACTCTCCACCCCCCTTGCCAACGCCCCCCTCCCAACAAGCATTCAAGATCATTTAATCCAGAAAGCCTTACTGAACTGAACTCTACCACCGACATCCAGTTTTCTAGGGTTCTGGGCCAAGACATTTCAACCTTCAAGTATCACCATCTTACTGTTTCCCCCCACCCACTTCATGCATTGATTTAACTGCAGAGCAGGATCACAATCACATGTACAAAGATCTGAATATTCTGAATCTCAGAAGCCAGAACAACAAGAGGGATTGCTGCGCAGCGAAAGCAGCGACCCCTCTTCCTGTTCTGGCTTCTGGGATAGTTGTGCAGCCTGCATTCGCTCCATAAGACGCACACACACATTTCCCCTTACTTTTTAGGAGGGAAAAAGTGAGTCTTATAGAGCAAAAAATACGGTATGTATAAATGTACTGAATATACATTGGGACAAGAAGAATGTGGATCCCACATACACCAGTCTATTAAAAGGTACTTTACCCCTCTTCCAAACTGGCAAGGCCCATAGTGTGAGAGAAAATGAATACTGCATTGTCCCAACATGCAGGAATGCCACTTGTGTGTTTGCTATTTACCTGAACTCTTTTGTGAATTTCTTCGTGCCTCAAGCGCTTCTAGTTGCTGGGACGTAGGCCTCTGCAGCCAGAAGCTGTAGTCGCCGAAGAGATCCTCAACTTGTTCTTGATCCTTCTTCAGTTTAGTTGCCGTTTTCATTTTATCTTGCACAGGCCAACTAAGGAGGTGTGCCGGCACAGCATTTTTTGGTACTCTCCAGATCACTTGCTGGCCGGTCTGCCTGTAAGGGCAACTTCTGTTGGGGGTCAAGGTTCTTCTGGAGCCTCTTTGATTCAAGTAGTCATCGTTGTCCTCCTCCTCCTCGTCCCCCTCTTCCTCCTCCTCCTCTGGTTCCTTTACCCAGTATTCTTCAGACTCATCTGCTTCTGATGGAGACAAACTCTTAGTAGCTTTCTTCTTGAGAGACTGGAGATGCCTTTTACTGGAAGTCCTGGGGAGAGCACCCAGCTTGCCACTTGGACTGGAAAGCTCTTTGATCTTGACCTGTGAACTGCCCTTCAAGTTCTGGCTGCAGCTGTTATTGGCCTGTTCCATCCCCACCACTTCCTCATCTTCATTGAGGGAGCCTCCACTTTTTATTTTATCTATCTCCAAACCTTCGACGCTTTTCTTAAAGGTATACATATTCTGAAGCATGTAGTCAGAAGCAAAATATGACAGTGGTGCATCGTCCATCGACGAGTCTTCATCTCCAGAAGACATCTCATCGGAGGTAAAACTAAGTACACTCGGACGTTTCCTTCGGGAGAAATGTGGATTGTAATTTGAGTTGGAATCCATGCTGTTTAAGCAAGCTAACCAGCCCTCAGGAGGAATGTATTTCTCTGACTCGTCACACCACATGCTTTTTTCTGAAGTTGGCACGTGTTCATCACTCACATCATTGTTTTCATTCAACTTGCGAGGGAAATAGGAATCATTCATTATCTCCATGCCAGACGGAAACAGTTCCCTTTGCCGAACCAGATTGGACACATCATGAGGAGCTCTGGAACCACCGAACCTCTTCAAGCCAGATCTTTTCGACATCAAAGCCTCTTGCCTCGTACCTAACTGGTCGGATCTGTTCTGTTCAGCCAGCTGCACTGTTCTGGCTTCGTCTAGAGGAGACTTTGGCCCATGAGTAGTAGCTCCTTGTTTTTCCAAATCCAGCTTCGATTTATATTGAGGCTCCGTCTCTTGCACATCTTCAACAGCCTCTTGCTCCTCTGGGTAAGAAATGCTCGGCACCAGTTCAGTCTGTTCACGAGGCCCATATGCAACGCCTTCGCAGGAACTCATAGCAAACATATCCCTTTGTATCACATTCTCCGGCACTGGTTTCTTCACCACGTCATAAAGAGGAATTGTTTCTTTGAAGGACTTCCATAGTTGAATGGCGGGACCCCCACTGTTCCCATACTCTATTCTCACTTCCTCTTTCTCAAAAGCGTAACCTGATGGGGGAAGGCTTCGGAACTGTAAAGAACCTGCAGAGCCCTTGGCAAAGTCTCTCTCTGCAATAAGAGGAGATACAGCCCTCTCTGGCTTTTCCAAAGAGATATCAGCATCTTTACCAACACCAGATGAGACACAGGCCACGTTCCCCATTTCAGAGTCTCTCACTTCTATACCATGATCCTGATGTTTTTTCGGTTTACTTTCAGCCTGCCTAGGGTCAGTCTGAGTTTCTTTGGTCTCTGTTCGCTTGCCAGGATTATAGTGCCTGAAGCGTGTGGCTTGGAAAAACATGGGTGATGAGGGCGGAGGACCATTGAAATAGGGTCTCCTGTTCACTCTCATCTGCATGGGGTGCTGTGGAATAAGATATCCAGGATACTCTTGAACAGGAACGGAGTAAAAGGGGAAATATGGACTCCCACTTCTTAAGCCTAAAAAGAATAGAAACATGCGTTTTCCACCAATGTAAGTTTTGCCCAAACAACCTTAAGATTCATTATTTCATAGAAGACATTCAGACCTTTAACAAGACCTACTTTTGATCAGCAAAAGTTAATTGAAATCCCTCTGTGATGTTCAAGGATGAAAAAAGGTTGCATCTATCATTACCAAAGCAACCTCTTCAGGTACTTCTGTTCCTCCTCGGCATCATATAATAATAATAACAATAATTTTTTTTTTATTTATACCCCGCCCTCCCCAGCCAAGGCCGGGCTCAGAGCGGCTTACAAGCAATAATAAAAACAAGATGAATGATTACAACTTAAAAACAAAAATAAAATACAACATTAAAATAATGGAACATTAAAATGTAGCCTCATTGCAGGAGGAGAAGAAAAAGAAAAAAAAAAAAGAGGGAGGGAATCAAATTGGCTCCAAGCCAAAGGCCAGGCAGAACAACTCTGTCTTACAGGCCCTGCGGAAAGAAATCAGATCCTGCAGGGCCCTGGTCTCATGAGGCAGAGCGTCCCACCAGGCCGGAGCCAGTGTTGAAATCTAACTTCCTTAGGGCTTGGGACCTCTAGGGTGTTGCTATTTAGGGACCTTGAGGCTCTCCATGGGGCATACCAGGAGAGGCGGTCCCGTAGGTACGAGGGTCCTAGGCCGTGAAGGGCTTTAAAGGTCAAAAGCAGCACCTTAAATCTGACCCTGTACTCCACCGGGAGCCAGTGCAGCTTGAAAAGCACTGGGTGAATATGCTCCCATGGCAGAGACCCCGTGAGGAGCCTCGCTGCAGCATTCTGTACCCGCTGGAGTTTCTGGGACAGCTTCAAGGGCAGCCCCGCATAGAGCGAATTACAGTAGTCAAGCCTGGAGATGACCGTCGCATGGATCACTGTGGCCAGGTCAAGGCGGGAAAGGTAAGGGACCAACTGCTTGATGCGGCGAAGGTGGAAAAATGTCGCCTTGGCTGTTGCTGTAACTTGCGCCTCCATGGAAAGGGAGGCATCAAGGATTACACCCAAACTATTAACAGAAGGCAATGGCACTAATTGGGCCCCCGCAAGAGAAGGGAGTTTGTCCCTCATCCCCATGCCATCCCGACCTAGCCATAGGACCTCTGTAAAGAAATCCGTGTTCTTTATTTCTGCTGCAATATGCACTGAATACAGCAGTTGGGGGAATCAAGAACAGGGTAGCACAAGGAACCCCAACATTCGGGGAAGAGCCCTGTATTTGGAACCATCTGGGGTGAACTGTCCCATGTGCTCTGCCCCACTTCCCCCCAACCTTGCAGGGACCTTGGGGACCATGCAGACGTCGGCTGCCAAAGGGGCAGCACTTAAAACTTGATAAATGCCTGGCTGTCAGGGGTAAACAGCAGCAAACAACAGACCAGCATGGTCTGGAAGGAAGCCCTGTCCTGTCCTATATTTACACAACTGCATTTACACCACAGCCATCCTGGCGCGCTCAGGGGCATTTGGGGATTACCAACACCTCCAGTGGATTGGATCACTCTGCTGAGCTGTAATAATAATAATAATAATAATAATAATAATAATAATAATAATTTATTATTTATACCCCACCCATTTGGCTGGGTTTCCCCAGCCACTCTGGGCGGCTTCCAACAAAACACTAAAATACAATCACCTATTAAACATTAAAAGCTTCCCTAAACAGGGCTGCCTTCAGATGTCTTCTAAAAGTCTGGTAGTTGTTTTTCTCTTTGACATCTGGTGGGAGGGCGTTCCACAGGGCGGGTGCCACTACCGAGAAGGCCCCCTGCCTGGTTCCCTATAACTTGGCTTCTTGCAGCGATCGACCTCAGTGCCTGGGCAGAACGATGGAGGTGGAGATGCTCCTTCAGGTTACAAACTGAAGAGTCACATACTTTTCAGGTTTAGCCTTTTGGAGGCTTAGACTTCCCTAGAGAGCATAAGGCAAGGGGCTACCTTCTCTCCCACTGAGGCAACCATTAATCTTGGGCATGTTCCCAAGATGAGCTTGCGGGTAGTTATTTACACCAACTGTTTGTTGGCTCTGGATAGACAAATGAGATGGTGAAAAGACCACCATTTGATTTCTCTAGTTCACCTGGAGTAAGCTTCTTATCGTCTGTTCCAGGCTTTCTCAACCTCAGCCCTCCAGATGTTTTGGGCCTACAACTCCCATGATCCCTAGTTAGCAGGAGCAGTGGTCAGGGATGATGGGAATTGTAGTCTCAAAAACATCTGGAGGGTCGAGGTTGAGGAAATCTGGTCTGTTCAAATGTCTAGCTCTGAAGGGGATTCCTTTAGCTCAGGGGTTCTCTTATTGCCCACCCCCCTGCCAAAGGATCAACCTTTTTAGGGTCAGGGGCGGCATTCTCTAGCTTAGAGCTTCACACTGTTGCCAGGTAGGTTCAAAGCAAAAGTGAGATAAAGTTTATTGAAATAAAGCAACTTGAGTAATGAAGTATTAAAATAATGGCTATGATAAAAATTGCTTTAGGGTTTCCTTTTTCTTCTTCTTACAGGACAACATGCAGAAGTTCAGTAGGTGAAACGTTTTCCATCACTATTGCTTGTTACTGAGAGCTTTACCCATTGCAATTCCTCTGGTGCACAGAGGATTCCTGCCAGGAAGGGAGCACCCCAACATGGCAAAACCACAGTTGTAATTGCTGCAATCATGAAGGTCTCTGTAGAATTCCCTATTATATCACAGATAGCCAGTTAAAAAACAAACTAGAATTGCCTTCGCCAACTTGATGCCCTCCAGGTGGTTTGTACTACAGCGCTATTCAGTTCTGACTGGCAGAGCACCAGGTTGGCCAAGGCTGGACTAGGGAAATATCAACATTAAATCCAAACCTGAATATGAACTGCAAGACCAATGCTACATAAATGGATTCAATTCTTATTTCATCCTTGGCCCAACCTGTACCTCTTCCTCAGCCTTACCTGCTGTAGGGATGCCGTACGGGTTGTACATTGGGCCAAGGAACCATGGATTAGGGAAAGGTTGCTGTGCCGTCGGTTGTGCGTAAAAAAAGGGCCTTTGGTTTGTGGAATAGGGTCCGTTTTCCGAGGAAGCTTTCATTTTGTAGGCTGGGAAACAGAAAAGCAGCACTTAAAAACACACACACAGACAAAAACACACACACCACCTTTGTTAAGTTTGTGGACGGCCTGGGTTTTCTGGGGATGAAACAGATTCAACACTCCCCGTGGAAGGGTGGTTCCATTACGCATTTAAAGGACTCAGGCAGGGCTCAGGGAACAGGAAACAAATCTAATTTCTATGTTATCTGGAGAACTTAAGTTGATGGGTGGCTGGGGTCCCACCAGCACTCTGTTCTGCAGTGCAACCGGCTGCCTTGTATGCAATGTATTTGGGAAACCCAGCCAAATGGGTGGGGTATGTATGTATGTATGAATAAATTAATATAATTAAAGGGAAGCAGAGGGAAAGTGGGAAGTAAGGCTGGGGGGGGCATGGGCTTGATACCCATTCATCTAGATATCATTCCCCTGTTCTTTCCCCCCACATTTTTGGAAAAAGCCCTCTTAAAGTAGAGAGCCTTAAGGGGGCTTTATGGGACAGGCGGGTATTGACCATTCACCAGGCTCCCTTGTGACTTTAAAGCCATTCTTGCATTTAAGATAAAAACAACTTCAGCCTGACTGATCCCTCCAAACAGATTTTTGTGAAACCATGTCCTTAAGCCTCATTGCTCTCTGTGGATCTTATGCCATAAGTGCTCTATTTAATCACACAAACTTACAAGCAAATACACTTTCTCCTACTTTAATCATCACCTTTTCCACTCAAACCTGACTATTGTGTGCAAACTGTTGCAGAGAAACCATAAGTATTAGCAGAGATATGACCACTGCTTAAAGACAATACTAGAAATGGAAAATGCATATAACTTTGAAAGAATACGTTTCACACCCCACAGATACATTATAGCTCACTCCTGTGCAAGCTCACTCAGAACTGAGTCCCTTCAATTTCAAAATTTCAGTAGGACCAATTTCAAAGTATACAGGGCACAATGTTGACCCAGCTTGCTTAATGACTAATCAGAAATACATCTATTTCTAAAATGGCAGAAGGCTATTACAATGAACACACCCATCTCAATTCATTACGGTCAAAGTTCTCTTCTTTCCTTCTAGGCAAAGACAATAAACCTCCCATTACCCCTCAAGTATCATTATTGCTGTTGTCAGCCTTATTACTAGGATTTAACACATACACAAAACTTTAGCAGTAACTGCCCACATGATAACTTATCCAGAATACCTCGTTCAAACTAGTTTTGTATTTTAAGAAAGGGGCTGTAAGTTTATAAACATATAAAAAGCACGACAGGAAGAGAAATACACTTATTCAAAGGTAACAAAAAGCCTACAAACCTCTTCTGAAACCCAGACAGTCCAACAATTCAGAGAATTCTTTCAACAACAGGCTAGCCTCTTCCAGGCCTCCACTAAAGCTCTCACCATCTTTCTACACCTTTCTATAAACCAAGAATCCCCACCTTCCAATTGCTTTTTACTCCTTAAATGCAAGCTCTACGAAGCCAAGTCATTCCTGCCCTTCCTGTATTCGGCCCCAAACCAGGTATCCATGCTGCTGCTACATCCGAAGACAGCCCAGCAAAGAACTAATTGCTAACACCTCTCTCCTCTCTCTTAAACACAAGCCCTTCCTCAGCACACCACACCTGTGGCTAATTGAGGCCCTTACTTTAAAGCAACAGGAGACTTACAGCTAACAGTCTGGTCCTGTGCAAATTTGAGTGCATCTAACTTGATTAATTTCAATGGGCTGATGCACATAAGGTATGGCTGCTTAAAGTTATAGCTATGGTTTTCCCAGTAGTGATGCATGGAAGTGAGAGCTGGACCATAAAGAAGGCTGATTGCCAAAGAATTGATGCTTTTGAATTATGGTGCTGGAGGAGACTCTTGAGAGTCCCATGGACTGCAAGAAGATCAAACCTCTCCATTCTTAAGGAAATCAGCCCTGAGTGCTCGCTGGAAGGACAGGTCCTGAAGCTAAGGCTCCAATACTTTGGCCACCTCATGAGAAGAGAAGACTCCCTGGAAAAGACCCTGATGCTGGGAAAGATGGAGGGCACAAGGAGAAGGGGACGACAGAGGAGGAGATGGTTGGACAGTGTTCTCGAAGCTACCAGCATGAGTTTGACCAAACTGCGGGAGGCAGTAGAAGACAGGAGTGCCTGGCGTGCTCTGGTCCATGGGGTCACAAAGAGTCGGACACGCCTAAACAACAACAATGGCTGCATGCATTCACTCACCCTCAACCTATAAAATTCAGGCTTATTGCCAAGGTAGAGACACAGTAAGGACAGTGACCACTGCATTTCATTTGCACTTTGATCCTGCAAATACTTAGTGCCACTCTGCATCCAGTAAACTCACTCTCATGTCTCCCTTACTCTGCATAGGGTCAGGCTAACAGAACCAGTCTGGGACCGCTTACCTAATGAAGTTACAGTTGCAAGTAAATGACAAGAAAAGATCGTGGGATATATTTGCCACCCCTGCTAAGGCCATCAAGGCAGCTTTCCAACAGAATGCCTGACCCAATTCACCCTAAAAAGTTCTACCACTTTGGACTGAGTGCCTCTGAGCATGTGCAAAGCCCCCCTGGGGGGGGGGAATGAAGTTTCAATGACCTAGTGTCAAAAGTTCCCCTGTGCATGTACAGACTTTCCTTCATGGAAAGGAGTCTCACTCTGCTGTTGGGGATCTGGTGTCCTACACCTTGCCTCCAATTCAGTCTGCCTGTCTAAGATGCTGATTGTTTCACTAGTCCTCATCTGCTGAGAGAACGTAGGGAAAAATAGGGTAATAAAAACAGAATCCAAGGTTCCATGTAGGCAACGGGAGAAACACATCTTGCAGTCTGGCTCAATACCACCTCCAAAATGGCCTGTTTCTTTCCCCTCAAGGACAAGAAGAGGAGTTTGGATTTGATATCCCGCTTTATCACCACCCTAAGGTGGCTAACATTCTCCTTTCCCTTCCTCCCCCACAACAAACACTCTGTGAGGTGAGTGGGGCTGAGAGACTTCAGAGAAGTGTGACTGGCCGAAGGTCACCCAGCAGCTGCATGTGGAGGAGCGGGGAAGCGAACCCGGTTCACCAGATTACGAGTCCACCGCTCTTAACCAGTACACCACACTGGCTCTCAAGAGAGCTCTCAAGTGAGAGATGCAAACTGTATCTCAGTGGCACAGCAGCGTGCATGGAATGCATTCAAAGCATGTGCACTTGTTCCACACAATTTGCTGCACACTGTCCTAAGGTGGGACACTTTATTGTGCCAGTGTGAATTATGGCAATGCACAAACAGGAAGCAGCAGCAAATGTGGTTAACATGGGGAGTTTTCTGGAGCATAGCTTTCCACCAGTACTTGCAGTCAGCTACGAAGGTAAAATAACTGGCCAGGCTTGTAATCCTCTGGCTACTTACCTCAGAGTGGAAGACTCATTGAATGGATGGGACTTTGAAGTAACTAGTAGGAGAAAACAGATATGTAAATTTTGTGCTTTTCCCCCCTTAAAAAATGCTTAGGGGTACTTTCATTTTACTACTCATATTGAAATACTGCCCCTCAATGAGGCCAAACTTAGAATCACAAAATGTTTAATAATAATAACAATACATTTTTATTTCTACCCCGCCGTTCCCGGTTTAAAAATCGGGCTCAGAATGGCTAACAGCAAATATAAAACATTGATTAAAATGCGACTTTAAAACAGCATAAAACAGCATAATATACAACATAAAATGCTGCATCAATATCAATAAAATTCAAAAATTCAGGGGTCATTTTTTTTTGGGGGGGGGACCCAGTCAGTAGACATCAAATGATCACCAGGGCTAACTGGCCAAATTGGTCCTACTAGGGCCAGTGAGGAGACCAGGGAAGAATTTAAATGTGGGGTCCCAGAATGGGTTTCTTCATAGAAGAGGAAAGGGAAAAGGGAATAGAGGGTCAGGCTAATTCAGATTGAAGGCCAGGCGGAATAGCTCTGTCTTACAGGCCCTGAGGAAGGAGATCAAATCAGATCAGCCCTGGCTCTGGGATAGTCTGGGTTCCTTAGGGCCCAGGACCTTTAAGCTACAACTACTACTACTACTACTAATTTATTTATACCCCGCCAGTCTGGCTGGGTTTCCCCAGCCACTCTGGGTGGCTTCCAATCAAGTGTTAAAAACAATACAGCATGAAATATTGAAAACTTCCCTATTACTATTAATGGGCCTTAGGGTCCCCTGAGGGACATACCAGAAGAGGCGGTACCCCTGCATATGTGTACCCCTGCATCCCCCCAGAAAAAAATCACTGTGTAAATCTGTGGTCCCATAGAAACATTCCCTGCATATACAAATGTAAATAATGCACATTGGGTTTGTGGTTTATAACTGTTTGCATGGGTAGCTGGGGCCTGTGTACATGTAGGATATGGTTTCAAAACCGTCGTTTGTGTTCCTGAGGGCAGGAAAGATGCTTCCTTAGTTATTCCACAAGGGCGACTCTCACAACCATTTCTTAACTTGATCCCCATTTCTTGCGCCTTCCAGGTGGCACAAGGCGGCTGCAGTTACATCAGCCGGCCGGCAGGGGGCGCAAAGCAGGGAAAACAGC
Organism: Podarcis gaigeae; assembly: GCF_964106915.1. Classification (NCBI taxonomy): domain Eukaryota; kingdom Metazoa; phylum Chordata; class Lepidosauria; order Squamata; family Lacertidae; genus Podarcis; species Podarcis gaigeae. The sequence continues at coordinate 54,744,611 of NC_139688.1, read as the reverse complement.
CTCTTCCGCCTGGCGCCCAAGGCGCGCTGCAAACACGGTGCATTCTGGGAAGGAGCCTCTTTCCCCGAGAAGCGGCGGCGGCGAGTGGGGCGTGAGGCGCGTGCGTACGAAGGGAGAAAGGCCGCGCCGGGCGGAGGCGGCCCTGCCCATGCGCGAAAACATTTCCCACCCACACACCCAAGCTCCGCCTCCTTGCCATTTCTCTCTCTCTCTCTCCCCCCCCCCGCGTCGCGCTCCTCTCCCTCCGAGCATGCGCAGGAGGGCGGGCTCGAACGCCGAGAGGGTGCGCCCGCGCGCGCGCTGCGCTCCTTTCAACGGACGTCGGGGCGGGCAAGCAAGCAAGCAAGCGGGCGGGCGGAGAGCGAGGTAAGGCCTCCCGCGCGTGCGCAGCCGCCCTGTGTGTCCCTCCGCCCCGGGCCCCTTCCCCTCCCCCATCCACCTCCCCCCCCCCCTCACCTCCTTCCGCTTTCCTTTTCGCCCGGGAGGATCCTGAGGGGAGGAAGGCGACGCGGCCGCCGCGGGAGGGGAGAGGGTGGCGCAGGTTTGTGAGGGGCGTCTGTACCGTGGGAGTGGGTGAAGGGATGGCGAGCAGTATCTCCTAGGCCTCTGTCGGCCCTTCCGTGAAAGGAAACGCGCGCGACCCCCCCCCCCCTCAAAAAAGAAAATCCGCCATAGACTTCTATTCTCCCCCCCCCCCCCACACGCGTTGGCCTGGACAAAGCGGCCTGGACTCCTTCCTGGCCGGGTTGAGGGTGGTCGGCACCGGCTTCCGCGGACGGTGATGGGGGGAGAGGAGGAGGAGGAGGAAGGCCGCGGGGGTGTGAGGCGCCTGAGCGACGTGTGTTTGTGTCAGTGCGTTGTTCTCGGGGGCTCACGCGCCGTGAACGGCTCTCTCCCCCCCCCACCCCGACTCCGCCTCTTGCGGCGACGCGACTGGAGAGTAGGTGCTTCCGGGGGGGGGGCGCGGAATTCCCCGCTCAGGGCCGCCGCAGCGGCGCATCCTCCGCGCCTGCTGCCTCCAATGTCAGGCTGCGGCTCTGGGCAGCGGGCGCCCAAGGTCTTTGTTCCGAAGGGTGGGCGGAGGGGTTGCTGTTTTTCTTTTGGGGAGGGGGGTGCGTGGCTTTGGGGAGGAAGGGGTCTTGTGGTGGGTGTGGAGGTGGAAGCTGATGAGTGGGCCTGGCCTGGCTTAGCATCGCATCCAGGTGAAGCCATGGTCAGGGTGTCTGCCTTCCTGCATCCTGACGCCGCTGCATAAAAATACAGTGGTACCTCGGGTTACATACGCTTCAGGTTACAGACGCTTCAGGTTACAGACTCCCCTAACCCAGAAATATTACCTCGAGTTAAGAACTTTGCTTCAGGATGAGAACACAAATCGTGCAGCGGCAGTGGGAGGCCCCATTAGCTAAAGTGGTCTTCAGGTTAAGAACAGACCTCCAGAACGAATTAAGTTCTTAACCCAAAGTACCACTGTACTGGTTTTGGGTGGTCATCCTGACAGAGCTGCTATTTAGAAACACACCTTGTTCCCCTCCCTGATGAGAAAAGCAGGTGGGTGTTTTTGACACCACAGCCTCCTAGCTGAAAGAGGTTGGCGTTGCTTAGCAGAGAAGGTGAGGATGGGATTCCGCTCCCCCTCCTCCCCCAAAAATGAATTGTAGGTGTAAAGTTACAATTAATGATGTTGAAATGGAGGTACTTAATTGAAACTGAGCAACAGACTCCTTTTGCTTCTTTGGTTTTAATCTCTATCTCACACACACACACACACACACAAATTTAATGATGATTTATATTGGCTTGGCATAATTATATAGTTGCATTGTGAACTTGGCATGTAAATGGATGTTTGGGTTGTAATGTTTTGAGAATGGTGATCAGGTTACTTTTTCACCTGTTCTACATAGAACAGATGCAAATTTTAACTACTGAGTTGAAGTAACAAGTTCAGTCTTTGCAGAGGTGTAAAGAAATATATTGTGCAATTGATATAGCTGTTGCTGCAAGAATTTTTTTTGTGGGGGGAGGTAGGGAGTGGGCATGGCATCATAGGGCTTGCTTGGCATTCTTAATTTTGCCAGGTTTAGTGACTGGTGCTATTGCTGTTCCCAGGGGCTCATATTTCAGCAATAGTATGTGTTTCTGTGCTGGCACTACAATTCATATTGAGCTTTAATTGATATCTTACTTTTTAACAGCGATTATTGGCTGGGTTAATAACCGAGGATCAGAAGGACAATTCATACAGCTTAATTTCAGATGATGGTGTTTTAATAAAAATAATATAATGTGCAGTTCTGTATATAGGCTTTAAAAGAAAAATAGTTTTGAATAGAATTATGTGTGCGATTTATAACACATCTTGCAATTCTTGTTTAGAAATCAGATTTCTCTTGATCTGAAAGACTGACGGTTGGAGAGTTCAGTCTTGCAGAGTCATCCTATTTGGAAATTTGAAGTGTATGCCATTTGAAGTGTATGCCAGTATAATATTTACAGAAACCACAAGCAGGGCTTTTTTTAGCCAGAACTTGCCAAAACTCAGTTCTGGCACCTTTCAAGTGGACACCGTTGCCATTATGAGAGAACAAGGGAGGCGTTCAGGGTGAGCACCAGCACTTCTTTTTCTAGAGAAATAGCATGGACCATAAGAATAAGTGATTGGTGATGGTAGTGATCAGAAAAGATGTCATTTGGTATTACAGAGGGATCCGAACTGAAGTTTGGTGCAGCTGAGCAGCCTTGTTAAGACATGGTTGAAAGAGTAGCGTTTGAGATTTGTAGGTGTATGGGAGTAGCTGAAATGAAAGTTGTCTTAAAGTTCAAAATAAGTTCAATGATATGGGAAAGTAGTAATATGTATTATATAAATATAAGCTGTGTTGACAGAGATAAGTTGGACAAGTTTCTGAAATGAAGCCACCAAATTGTGTACAAGTTTTGACAGGATGTACTGCAACTGGTTAGGCTACAGAACTCCCAGAAGATATTTAGAGATGTAGTGGCTGTCTGTGCATGAGCCAGTAGTTGGTGCTGTCACAGTATAGTTCTAATAAAAACAGTATTTCCAAGACTTTAGGAGTAGTAGTATTTGGCTACATTTGAGCTTTGGTATTCTTTTTTCCTTAGTACTATGGTTTAAGAAGGATGTTTGGAGGGAATCAAAGGAGTGTGTATGTTCTACTTGTATTTAGTAAACAAGCTAAAAACTTTGAAACTGCCAAGCTTGCCTAATACTGTATCTGTAGCTGGCATCCACCCATTGTTATTAATGAAGTTAAAAAAGAGAAAATTTTTGACAGAAAAATAAAGCACTGGATTTTTTTCTTCTCCACATCACTGCTAGAAAACAAATAGTATAAGCAAAGGTTGAAAGTATTTAGCTTTCAAGTTATGGAGACCTTGCTGGTGTTTAATGGGGAAACGTTAATCTTGATTGGGAACAGGCTAAGAACCAGCTGCTCACTACCCTTGAATTGGAAAGTGGCTTGCCATGACAGTGAGCCCCACTTTCTCAGTGGTGATGGCAGTATTAGAAACTGAGATATGAAAAGCCAGGAGCTAAATGGCACCTTAAACCTAGGTTATGGGCACAACAACTGAATGTCTAGGCACAATTTTTTATAACAAGAATACAAAGCTGAAACTGAATGAACTGCAGCTAAAATATTATGTCCATTTTTCACATAGTGTAGTCCTTTCCTTGCTCACCCCCCCTAATATTCTTAAGAGGGTCTTTTCTCCAGTCTTCAGAGAGTAGCTGGAAGTGGGGAGGCAAAAAAGGTCCTCTTTTCCTTCCACTCTGCAGTTTTAATCTGAAATCTTCGGCATACTACTGCTTCCAGAGCTCAGAAACTGTTTGCACTAATGAAATTCCCTGTCGCAAAATGCGCCTAGAACAATGGGAGTTTTGAACACTGGGTGGTGATCTCCCCCCACAGTTGGAGTGAACTTGAACCAGAGAGGACAGCTAGGATAGGCTGCTGAGATTCTCATAGCATCTCTATTACCCAGTGCAAAAACATGGGCCACCCTTTTTGTCTCCACCAGTGTTAGAAACTGGGATAGTAAAGCTATTCTTCACATGACGCCTGGTTGTGGGTGTCAAAACAGAATGGGAAAAGGTAGTCTGACAGTAATGAGCCAGTAGGGCATAGGAAGTGGTCGTAGCCCCCTCTGTAGGATTGCCACGTGCGTAAACTAAAATACTTGAATGTGACATTGCAGATGTAGTTTCATCTTGATTGAAATCTGTCTCAAATAATGTTAAATATGTGAAATTAGGTGGTACCTCACAACTAGCCTAAACAGAATTAGAGAAATGTTTACTGTGTCACAGAGATCACAAAGCTTCTGTGGTATAGATAAGATCTAGAGTCCAATGACATTTGTGGCCATGTTAAATATTGTGAAGAGAGACAAAAACCTGATCCATTATTGCAGTTATTAAGGAGACATTGCCAATGCTAGGAGAGGGAGGACCAGTTAGGACCAGTTAGGGTTTAATCACATTTCTACGCTGCTACTCCTATCCAATGCTTCATTGCTTCTGGGCATTCTTAAATCATCAGAGGAGTTGAGAAGGCACCAAATGTGTTCTTCACTGTTAGTCTTTGCATTTATGAATGACCTTCATAACAGCAGTTTTATGGTTTAAAGTAGCATACCAAACAGTGTTTTAGGCAGAACAATGGTAGAACAGGCTTAGAAAAAGTGCTGACATGATTTTTTTTTTCTTCTAGTCACAAGTGATTGAGAGATGGTTCAAGAAAATCTACCTCACAAATTGCATTCGTTTGCCCATGAACTGCATCACTGGAAATCTGAACAGGAACTTGGCGGTCGTTCTTGAAAGTCTCAGGCGAACGGATGGACACCAAGTCAGTTTATTGCATCCAAGGAGTGGGTTGCCATCTGAAGTATTGATTCAACAGTGCAGTCTATCATTGCTGAATGTCTTAATAAAGTTAGCAAAGGATTCAAAATATCCCTTGTAGTTTATTCTGAGTTCTTCAAAAAATGGTTGCTTGACCTCTTTCCTGCTGAAGTAAAGTGGCTTCTGTAACCTGTTTCTGGAAATATTAATGGAATGCAATCATGTCTACCCAGGAAGAAAGGCAGATCAATACGGAATATGCTGTATCCTTACTGGAGCAGTTAAAGTTGTTCTATGAACAGCAGTTGCTAACTGACATTGTTTTAATTGTTGAGGGCACTGAATTCCCATGCCATAAGATGGTTCTTGCTACATGCAGCTCTTACTTCAGGTATGTGATTAAAGTAGTGTTATTTCTTCCATTAAAATGTATTCTGTTCATCTCTTATGTCTAAGACTACAGTGTATAATATAATTTTAAAATGGTTCTACTGGGTAATTTGAAGTGAATGGAGTTGTGGATGTGGAATAGCTAAACAGGGATGTACAACTACTTTGATGGCTTCACAAAGTGTAGAAGAGTGATGTTTGAGTGCCAAACATGACATTTGCGTTATGGAGGGAAGCTTAGTTAATGAAAACAAGGTCTGAAATGTCTCCAGCTCAATTTCAGAGGAGAAGGAGGTTTTCCTTCTTTTTACAGTTTTGAGGTTTGCAGTTTGTTTCTTTTTGAGCGGGGGGAAGAAGGACAACTGCACCTCTTGCCGTAGAGTTGAGTGTGAACAGATGCATGTGTGTGTGTGCACATGCATGCAAAATCCCATTGCTGTGTTGTGTATTGGGAAATAAGGAGGCATGGAAATAGAATACTTGCATGAAATAAGAGCATGATTCCACTATTCCATGGCAGGTTAGGGAGAAGAGTGCATTCTACTTACAGGAGTAGCCAGTGGGGCCCTCCAGCTGTCGTGGACTGCAACTTCCATCAATCATTGTTTACAATTTGCCATGTGTATGTAGTCCATAATTTACAGAAAGCATCGCACACTGGCTACCACTAATCTAGAAGAATTAGGCAAGCTCGAGAGCAAATTGACCATGGGGAATATGTCCAGAGTTCTGCCTCAATATCTGCTGTGATGTTTATTGTACAAGAGCAAAATAGCTTGTGCAACTAATACCTTTATAAATAAAATTATCTTATACATATTGTAGAAGATGTTGGGACATGCTGCATTTTCCATGTGCTTTGTTTCATTGTGTACTTGAAACTCCTGGTATGGTTGATATATGGTTGATATCTCAGTGAGTATTAATGAAATGAAATAAAAGCACGGTATCAGTGGCTCCTCTTGGCTTTCAATTGTGCTGTGTGTACCAAGACATACTGGCAATTCCAGACCTTTTGAAAACTTGAAACTTGCCCAAAACAAAATGATTTTCACACTAGTGACATGCAAGTACTCAAGGAATACTAACATCGAACTAACTTAAATTTTATGCCTGTGTGTCTCTGGTGACTGCATGAAAGATGAAGTTAAAATTACTAGAAAGTTGCAGATGAGTGTGAAATACTCAAATGAAACTAGTTTACAGAAATCTGCAATTTTGTGTATGTAGGACTAAGTGTTCTGGTGCTTACTACAAGCTATTGACTGATGTCAGAATGTGTTTGACCCAAAAAAGATTTTGACCATTGACAGTTGTTCTAAACAGGAGATTTCGAAAGTAATAACTGTTTTTATACTTTAAAGAAGGGCAGAATGGTTGGATTTCAGTCAGCATTGCTCTTATGGGAGAGATTACATACCATATTTTTCAATGTATAAGACAATCCCTATTTTTTTGAACCCAAAATGAAGAAATCTGAGCCTGTGTCGCCAGAGCCTAGACCACCTGAGCCTGGGTCGCCCCCACCAGAGCCTGAACCCAAGCCCAGGCTGCCTGCACCAGAGCACAAACACAAACCCTTGTGTATACACCCCTGCGTATAAGATGACCACCAATTTTTGACTACTGTTTTTAAAGCAAATTTAGCGAAACATAGTCTTATACACTGAAAAAGATGGTATATGCGTTGATATACGGCATTTATTAATATGTTTTCTAAACTGATTTGGATCAGGGAGTCCACTTGCACATGAACTGGACAGTAGCTTATCCATGAAACTGGGTGTAAATGGTGTGAAATCCCAATCCTTGGAATGCAGCCTTTGTGAAACAAAGTTTTGAATGCCCTTATATGTACTGAATTTTATCCAGCTCCAGGCTTCAAAGAGTTGGAGAAAGTAAGATAGAAGCTTGAAGTTAATGTATTTTGTTTTACCTTTCAGGGCTATGTTTATGAGTGGGTTGAGTGAAAGCAAGCAAACACACATCCATCTAAGGAATGTGGATGCAGCCACTTTGCAAATCATCATAATTTACGCATACACGGGTAATTTGGCAATAAGTGACACTACAGTCGAACAGCTTTATGAAACGGCTTGCTTCTTACAGGTAGGAATGTGATATGCTAACTTTTCTAAGACCCTTTAAAAAATGTATCTTTCTGAATATTTAACTTTTTACTTTCCTTTACATTTAACAGAAACTGCCATGGAAGTATTTGCATTTTCTGCCCTAATGGTGCTACTATAAACTAATTACAATCTATTTCTTATTTGGTTCAAATGAGTTTGCTCTCCATTATATCCTTGTAGAATTAAGATGTAAAATTGATGCATTGATATAGGCCAAGGATAGCTAACCCTCAATTTGAGAGCCTAATGTGGCCCCCTAAGCAATTTTTTTGGCCCCTTAAGATACTGATTTTTGGTAATGACAATTTAACTAAGCAGTGCTGCACTGGGTGGAGGCCACTGTTCAGATAGGGGTGCAGATCAAACCCTGATTGGTCATAGGATTGATCATTTGAGCAGAGGGGAAACAATAGCCCTACTCCTCTATTGTCCTGCATTGTCATACTCCTCTATTGTCCTCCAATCAGTTTTCAACCTACATTAAAACATCAAGTAAAGTATTACACTATAAAGCATTACAAAAGAAGCTCAAATGCAAAATATACAGTCAAAGCAATGTAATTAACAGGAAGATAAAATATTTTCTTAAAGATTTCAAAATAAGATATTACAAAGGAAGGTGAAGTATAGAATACACATTTAAAACACCATAAATGGCAAGAGAATAAAATATTATCTTAAACATAGACTAAGTTAAGGAGAGGTTGCTTTTATAGAAATGTAGGGAAATTTGTTTCTTTTCCTGTTTCTTTTTCTTTTCTGTTGACCTTAAATATGAAGCTAATGTAAGCGTTGCATTGTGTTTTATTGCAGGTAGAAGATGTGTTACATCGTTGCAGAGAATACTTAATTAAAAAAATAAATGCAGAGAACTGTGTGCGGCTGTTGAGCTTCGCTGATCTTTTCAGCTGTGAGGAGTTAAAACAGAGTGCTAAAAGAATGGTAGAACACAAGTTCACAGCTGTATGCCACCAGGAGGCTTTCATGCAGCTCTCACATGATCTGTTGATAGACATTTTGAGTAGTGACAACTTAAATGTGGAAAAGGAGGAAACCGTTCGTGAAGCTGCTATGTTATGGCTGGAATACAACACAGAATCTCGATCACAGTATTTGTCGTCTGTTCTTAGCCAAATAAGAATTGATGCGCTTTCTGAAGTTACACAAAGAGCTTGGTTTCAAGGCTTACCGCCGAACGATAAATCGGTAGTGGTTCAAGGATTATATAAATCTATGCCGAAGTTTTTTAAACCAAGACTTGGAATGACTAAAGAGGAAATGATGATCTTCATTGAAGCTGCTTCTGAAAACCCTGGTGGTCTTTACTCTTCAGTTTGCTACAGCCCACAGGCTGAAAAAGTTTACAAGCTCTGCAGCCCTCCTGCTGACTTGCATAAGGTTGGGACACTTGTAACTCCTGATAATGATATTTATATAGCAGGGGGGCAGATCCCATTGAAAAATGCAAAAACTAACCACAGTAAAACGAGCAGACTTCAGGTTGCCTTCCGAACTGTGAATTGCTTTTACTGGTTTGATGCCCAACAAAACACTTGGTTTCCAAAGAGTCCAATGCTGTTTGTTCGTATAAAGCCATCCCTAGTTTGCTGTGAAGGCCACATCTATGCAATTGGAGGAGACAGTGTAGGTGGAGAGCTCAACAGGAGAACTGTTGAAAGGTATGATACTGAGAGAGATGAATGGACAATGGTAAGCCCACTGCCCTGTGCGTGGCAATGGAGTACAGCTGTTGCTGTTCATAACTGCATTTATGTAATGGCACACAACCTGATGTACTGTTACTTCCCCAGGTCAGATGCTTGGGTTGAAATGGCTATGAGACAAACTAGTAGATGCTTTGCTTCGGCTGCTGCTTTTGGGGATAAAATCTTTTATATCGGAGGCTTGCACGTTGGCAGCAACTCTGGTATAAGGCTCCCTACTAGCACTGTAGATGGGTCTTCCGTTACTGTGGAAGTTTATGATGTGAATAAAAATGAATGGCGAATGGCAGCCAACATCCCTGCCAAACGATATTCTGACCCCTGTGTCAGAGCTGTTGTGATTTCCAACTCCTTATGTGTCTTCATACGAGAAACCCACATGAATGAGAGAGCCAAGTATGCCACCTACCAGTATGATATGGAACTTGACCGGTGGTTCTTGCGCCAGCATATATCTGAACGGGTGCTCTGGGATTTGGGGAAAGACTTTCGGTGCACTGTGGGAAAGCTATATCCATCTTGCCTTGAAGAATCCCCATGGAAGCCTCCACCGTATCTCTTTTCACCAGATGGAGCTGATGAGTTTGAGATTGATGGAGAGATGCTGACACTGCCACCTGTATAGCTCCCCAAATTAAGAGACTGCATGCCTATAACTGGTTATCATGAAAACTCTTTGAGAGAACAGGGCTGGAATATGAAACAATAAGCTGTCTTGTATGTATGCCCTATTTAACATTTTGTGGCCATTGAGTGTAAATCGGTGGAATTTATAAGCAGATATGCTTCCATAATCTGAAACAATCCCTCTGGTAGCTGATGGGATCCGTATGTATATTGCAAGCTTAAAGCGTCTGCTTATTGTCTAAATTTTTAGTCTTGTGAAGACTTTTAGTTCAGGAAACTTTCACAAAAGCAGCTTCTATTTCTAGGATGGTATGTTAATTGCTCAAAGTATCTTCCAGTTATATTTGAGTGAGTTCTGGAAATCTTTGTATGTGCTAGTTATTATAGATTGTGTGGCCTAATGGAATGTGCTACACCTATTACACAACAGCCGTGTTGGTATAATAATGCCATGTAAAGAGAGAAACAAATCCCATGGATCTACCTGTGGTAGGAAGGGTAGATCTTCCAATTTACGGTGACATGCAGGGCAAAATGACTGCAGGCTCAGTCAAGCTGTATTATTATTATTATTATTTTATTAGGTGCATGTATTTTCACTAACTTATACCTGTCTATTTAGAATACAGGTCTTCCGAGCAGCTGGTAGTTTGCCAGGTGTGAACTTACGTTGCTGGGCTTGCAGTAAGAATTGCCAGCCCTACCTAGTGCGGGTCTGTGTGGAGCTTTTGCTCAGTAAACAGTTCCACATTCTGTATTTCAGAAACAATGGCTCATGCATATTACTTCCTGCTGCTTATGTCCCCCTGCCCCAATGTTAACCAAGATATAGTGTGGATTAACCAGGTTTTTATTTTTGTTAATTTAATAACAAGCATTACTGTAGTGTGACTGTGTATAGATATCCCTTAGTTGTCTCTCTTTTGTTTTTTTTTGGGGGGGGCAATTTTTTTTTCAGGAATACTCTGTGCAGGAGAGCAGTTCAGTAGTGCTGCTCTGGCATTAATCCCAGGAACCACTAGCAGTAGCGGAGCGCCGCCAATCTTACATGAGCACAGGTGCTTCATGATGGATCATACTAGCATGTTCAGCTGCATCATGTTCTGGCACTGTATTTTGAATGATATTAATTTATTAAAAAAAAAACCTGAGTCAAAGACTTGTTTCCCGCGTTTTCTGCAAGATGGTATCTTCCCTCAAACTGTAAGGTCAAAAAAATATTTCCTCAAACTCTTAATGTCAAAATATATTCTGGTACTGGGTGGCTCAGAAAATTAGGCGCAACAGGAAGTCAAGTGCCTCGTGTTCTGAAATATTCCAGAGAGGTAAGTTACAGTATACAAGTTTGTTTTCCTCTGAGGGCCACAAGGTGTAGAGGGGACAGATGATGCTGTACAGTGCACTCCTACACTTTGGAATCATAGGCAAGGTGCTGAAAATCGTATTTAAAATGCATGCTTTCTGATAGCTGGTTCACACGTCATGCTAAGCCAAACAGTGGCTACATGTGAGTGTGCGGTCTTCCAGGGAGATGGTGCCTGCCTTACTCATTGTATTGCTGCTGTGCCGTTCTGAGACCAAAAACAAACCTTGGTTTAACTCCAGAAGGAACCATGAACTAACCAAGGTTTGTTCTTGATTACCTTTTGTCCACAACAAACCAACCACAAGCCCAGGTTTGGATAGCATGCTAAGACAAACCATAGCTTGGCTGAACATGGCACAAAACAGCTGGTGAGGAGTGAAGTGGGCACAATCACACTTTTCTGCCAATTGTTTTTGGTAAAAAAATTGAACCTATTAAAAAAAAATCCCACTTCCAACTTGTTAAAATAAGGCTGGCTTTGCTTCTAAACTTAAGTTGAATACAGTCATACCTTGGATCCCGAACGCCTTGCGAGTCGGAACATTGTGGCTTCCTAATGCCGCAAACCCGGAAGTGAGTGTTCTGGTTTGCAAACTTTTTGGGAACCTAAGTGTCCCACTGGCTACAGGAACTTCCTGCAGCCAATTGGGAGCCGCGCCTTGGTTTCCGAACATTTTGGAAGTCGAACGGACTTCCGAAATGGATTCTGCTTTACTTCCGAGGTACCACTGTAAATCTGCCCTTCTAACAGAACAGGAGGAAATATTATTCAGAAATTTATAACTAATACTAACTACCCAATAGGTTTCTTGGAAGAAAACAGTATAGGAAAGAAATACTGGAGGAAATTATTATCACATTGATTGCAAGTTAATGAAGATAAACAAGTAACTGGTTTGTATTTTTTATGAAGATGATTTTGTTCCTGTAATATCAGTGCACCTAACCTGTGGTCTAGAATGGATCAGTTTCTTTGAGATTTTGCTCAGTGTCAACTGAATGTCTTGGGCAACTTTAACAAGCAGAAGAAGACATGGATTCGTATTTGGTATTTAGAATGTCGGCTGTAATTTTGACTGCAGCAGGTGAAAATCAAGGCTATATAATTAAAAGCTGATGATGATTTGCATGAGGCAGATAATTTTAGCATACGCTTGAAAACAAACCAGTATGAGAAAGTCGTGAGTGAAAAGAGTTAAAACATGAATACCCATTTTTAAACCACCAAAATTAGTCTGATATTTTTTGGCAATGGGGACAGCCTGTTCACACTTGTTAGTGTTTCTTGCCTGTTTCTCTTCCCCTGTCTAGGTTGTGAGAGAGTAGGTCTCAAGCTTTTGCAGTTCAAACTGCAAGTAAACCCTTGTGCCAAACAAGTTACATTCAAGCAAAACAAGAACAATCTTTATTTTCTTTAGAACAAAATATACAGCAGAAGCATTAATAGTCTTTTGAACATAGCAACCTATTTTTTTACACATTGATGATAGATGAAATACCTAATATTTACCAACCCTCCTCTTCCAACAGGCTGGTAGCAGTAAAAACCATATGGAAATAAACTTAGGTTTCATTTCACTTAAACCATGATTAGATAACTGATTTCAGGTTTATGTCTCAAAACCAGCCTTGAATGATTGATATTAATTTGTTAAGTGGTATAGAAACTGGAATAGAGGTATTTCTAGTCTATTTCATACTGTAATATGATACACATTTCCAAATACTTGTAACATTTAAAAAAATATAAAAATCAGTTTCTCTACTGTGCATGATGCAAATATATACGTTTGTAATAGGGAGCACCAGCACATAAAACAGCCTTACAAAATACCAAGTTAGCGGCCTGATTCTAAACACTTGTGTGGGACAAAATGTTCAAACACCAGCATAATACTCTTTCAGTAGCCATAAAGCACTGTACTATGCAGTATGTTGGCACCAGTCAAGGTGTTGCATCCTGAACATTTACTTGCTTGTGGAGCAAGTATTCAGATCATACTGTTAGATATAACTCGGGGTGGAGGTTTTCCTTTGGGCTGGGCAATGCTTTTACATTTGGAAGGGAATTTTTAAAATATATTTTACTTTAACATGCTCTTGCCATTTTCTATAGAACAGCACATGTATTATTTGAATTTGAAGCACTTCAGGATCTTAATTTGGCTTTAGATCACATCAACATTGTGTGCCCTATTACGGGTAGAATTTGCATGCGGTACTAACCAGCCCTTAAAGAATGTAACTTGAAAATAGGGGTAGCCAGTGAGTGTGCCCTGGATGATACTGAGCTCATAACCATTCCTACTAGCCATGCTGGCTGATGCTGGTGTGAATCCAACATCATCTGGAGGGTACAACATTGACTACCTCTGCATTACAGGAACAGCAAGGCTTAAAGTCACTAGAATTGTCACTACTAGAGTAAATGACAGTGCTTGCATTTTAGCTGGTGCTTTCTTGATGTGAAGAGCTTCAAGCAAGAGTGCTTCAATGCGCTACATGTGATGTTTCAATAATACAAGCAGCACTGCTTTTTACGTTTTCCAGAATAAATTAAACTCAAACCTCCAAACTGAAATCAGTGGCTAGGAAACATGCTAGTCATATTAAATTTGAATTATTTTCCCTTACAGACCTCCATCTAATATAGTCTTTCAATACCCTTTTGCAAAGATATGTATGTGACCCCACACATTTGTACCACACTATGTGCTTATGCCGGGTTTTTTCAGTGTATATTACGACTACCTGCTGAATCCAAATTATGTGATTGTAACTACTGCAGTACACACAGTAATCCTTTTCAATATGTTTTACTGTTTATTCCTGCATTTGACTTGTACAATTAACTACTGCCAAATTTTTCCCTGTAGCAAAATTATAAATATAAATTGGTCACTCCAAGATGATGGCTACTATAAACACTTATACAGCGTATTGTCATGTACTACGAGCGATCGCCAAAGAAGAGATGACATTTTAAAAGAATCACCAGCTTTTCATACCATCTTGTCCCTAAGGATTTTGCTCATCCCTCGTTATGGTGCCTTGTGGATTAATTGGCAAAAGGTGCTAGTCAGATGCCTCCTAATTTGTGTTCCCTTTAGGGAAGGATGGAAACCAACAACTGGATGTAGCAATTCCAACCAAGGAACTCCCAAGAAAAAAAGTCTGTTTACAAGCTGTATCAGCTTGACTGCAGTGTAGTGACACTCATGGCGTGCCTAGTTCTGTAGTTTCAATAAAAGGGTAGCATCTCCAAGCCACAGCATCCTTGTAAAATGTTTTCTTTAGGAGCACAGTCAACTTCTGTGGTTAGAAAACTATAACTTAATTTATGGGCTCATTCATTTAAAGTAGTGTGGAAGAAAACATACAAGGGTTTTTTATGCTGGCTATATTATTTCAGATATCTGAGTAAGCTTGAAAGCATATGATGTGTCTTGCAAACAGTACTATATACATGGATTATAGCAGGGCACCTGCCACTTTAAAACAACCTCCCTTGTACAGCACCTATGAAAAATACACAGGTGTGTGAAAATTGCACCTGTGTACTGGTTGCAGTCCACAATTGGTCATTAATTTTCATAATGCGTATGTGGAACAGGTGTGAAAACAGCTGCACACAGTGGTATACATGCTTCTCTCTTGGGAAATTAATCTACAGGAAAGTTGGGTGAAGTAGCCCAAACTGCTTATATGAAAATCTTTCTTGAAGTGCAACCATAGCCATCTCTGAAAACTGGGTTTTTGAGATGTGGCCAGAATACAGGAATTCTGCGTGGGGTATGATGTGACTACTTTGGTGCAGAATGTTACATCATTAATAAATATTGGATATGAAGTAAAGCAGTCTAGCTATAAAAGGTAAAGGTACCCCTGCCCGTACGGGCCAGTCTTGCCAGACTCTGGGGTTGTGCGCCCATCTCACTCAAGAGGCCAGGGGCCAGCGCTGTCCGAAGACACTTCCGGGTCACGTGGCCAGCGTGACATCGCTGCTCTGGCGAGCCAGAGCTGCACACGGAAACGCCGTTTACCTTCCCGCTAGTAAGCGGTCCCTATTTATCTACTTGCACCCGGAGGTGCTTTCGAACTGCTAGGTTGGCAGGCGCTGGGACCGAGCAACGGGAGCGCACCCCGCCGCTGGGATTCGAACCGCCGACCTTTCGATCGGCAAGCCCTAGGCGCTGAGGCTTTTACCCACAGCGCCACCCGCGTCCCTGTCTAGCTATAGTGCACCTGAATTAACACTTTATACGCCACATCCATTTAAATCATTGCAGTTTGGAGAAGAAAACCAAGAAGGAAAGGGGAGGAGACTTGAACTGGCAGTTGTAAGCAAAAAATTGATCTAAGGGAAGCCCTGGAATTCTTTATTTTGGTAAATCATTCATATTGTAATGTCCTACACTAAGATGAATTACTTAAAGTCCAAGGCAATCTCACGGCTGCCTATATTGCAATCCATAAAACTATCGCTGGCAGAAAGCCAAGTAATATCTCATTACAGTCATTTCTCAAATGTCTGCTAACCTACACATTAAATTAGAAAACCCTAAAGCAGCTAGGAAAGGGGAAAAGCACTTCCGACTCTTGCATTTGGAGTCTTAACTGTGCCAGAGAGGTAGGTATTTGGTTATAGGTATTCAC
This sequence comes from Podarcis gaigeae, assembly GCF_964106915.1. Classification (NCBI taxonomy): domain Eukaryota; kingdom Metazoa; phylum Chordata; class Lepidosauria; order Squamata; family Lacertidae; genus Podarcis; species Podarcis gaigeae. Next base: position 54,728,840 of record NC_139688.1, on the reverse strand, counting down.
TAGTGAAAGTTTTCGAACAGCCACTGTTTGATGCAACACAAGCAAATGGGAACGTGAAAGATGAAAGCTAAATTCACACACACAACTTGAAAACAAGGAAACTGCAGTTACTGAGCAAGAGTTGCAAGAGTTGTTTTTCTGCTAAGAGGTATCTTGGGTGTTAATTCCAAAGAGGTAACAAAAATATGGTAAACCTGTGTATTTTAGTCAGTATCTTACTTCCATTTTATCCATGACCTTTAAAAACAAACTTTTTTAAACCTAAGTGCTAGCAGCTAGAAAGTTGAAAGTTGAAAACAAACTTTTTTAAACCTAAGTGCTAGCAGCTAGAAAGTTGAAATGAGCTGGTGCAAAACTGCCAACAGCTGTTCAGATCAGCTGTCATTTAGGTGCTTTAAGTGTTAAACTGGGTGTGAACGTCTCATTTAATCTGTATTTGTTTCACTTCATTCCACCCACAGGTGCAAAAGGTTGCAACGTTAGGCTGCAATCCTTTGCACAAGTTGGTTCCACTGAAATGAAAAGATCTTAGTTCTGCATTTGGTATGGGAGGGTGGAAGTGAGAGGTCAGTTTTCTGTTCCAAACCTAGTCAGCCCCACTCTTTCTTTTTTTCAAGAAAAAGTCTAGACAGCTGGAGTTAATACAACAAAATTTACATAAATCATTATCAACAACCAAAGAACAGCACACATTGAAAAATAAAGCCCGTCTTACAACAAGGCTTGTATGCTACTGTTGTTACAAAGGCTCAGATTTTTAAAAAGAGGCATTAATGCAAACTGCAATGACATCCTGCGATGCAGCTTTAAAGGCCATTCCTTCATCCTCATGCTGCTTGAATTCATGGGTGTGTTTTTTAAAGCAAAACCACAGGTCTCTTTCTCAAAATGAATGTAAGGGCTTGGTCCGCGGCAGAACAGTTATTCCCCAAGGCTTTGTGTTGACTGGGTGAAAGTAGAAAGCCATGAGGACATGGCTGATTTTGCACTCGTGAGAGCTCCTCCAACTGACTGACCTGGATTTTATAGGAAAAAGGGGAAGGTTAGGCAAAGATAAGGCTAAGATGAGAGCAATTAATAGCACCAAGCTTACTTAGAAGTAATTCCCATTAAGTTTAATAGGACTTGAAAAGTATATATGGGATTGTAGTGCAAGGGCACTTACATCTATGTGTAAAAAGCAGATTTCTCGAACAGACAGCCTCTTATTTTGGCATTCTCTACGACATTTTTAAAGCTGGTTCAGATTGGCGAGACTTGGGATGAACGCTCCATAGGTCTGTGTAAGTATGCAACACTCATAGCTAGCTCTGGAATTGGTGGTTTGGGGAAAGTGGGCTGCGAAGTATGCAAGGCTGAGGGGCTCTCCTCATTGCAGTAGTAAACTTGATGGCCGAAATGATAGGCATGTGGAATCTTACAGCTTTCAAATTCCAAAAATGAAGGGTGCTAAAAAGATGTAACATGACTTGGGAATCCCAAATATATTTTGTTTAAGTTAATATAATTTCCTTCTGCTTGGTAAGTTAGGTGTGTGTAAAATTGTACAGAAATCATTGAAAATGATTGCCAAGTATTTGCATTTATATATTACTTCTTATTATTTATTACTTCTTACTGCTGTGGAAGTGCCATGGTCTGATCACTACGCTCTGAAAGCCAAGATAGACTTCCCGCTACTCCCCAGCTCGGGTGGCGAACCCATTTGGGCTCGTCCGCGAAAACTGATGGATCCTGATAGATTCCGACAAGCCTTGCGGAACCCTGCTCCTCCTGGCGACTCATTAGATGACCTTGTTGAGGACTGGAATAACCGGCTCTTGGCAGCCATTGATGAGATCGCGCCTAAGCGCCCTCTGCGACCCCGTCGAAACCGGGCCCCTTGGTTTACTGAGGAGCTGCGGAAAATGAAGTGGGATCTCAGACGGCTAGAGCGAGTATGGCGACGGACTCGTGACGGAGCCTCAAGAACATCGTATAGGATGCTTATGAAAGCCTATGAGATGGCTATGAAAGCTGCTAAGAAATCTTACTTTGCAGCTTCCATTGCATCCGCTAGCTCTCACCCGGCACAACTTTTTAAAATAATTAGGTCAATAACGTCCTTAGGAGGACAACCAAATTTAAGCACAAATTCGACCCACAGCTGTGAGGCATTCGCGAGTTTTTGTGTGGAGAAAGTCCTGTTGCTCCGCCGTGACCTCCCTGCCAATTTAGATACAGTGACTGAACTGGAGGCCCCTCGACTGAATTCAGGTCCAGTGTTGGACCATTTCGATCGGATACTCCCTACTGATGTGGATAGATTCCTCCAAGTTGGTAGGCCCACCACCTGCCTCCTTGATCCGTGCCCATCTTGGCTGATTAGGGAGTGTCCAGATGTTGTGCGGACCCCCCTGGTTGAAATTATCAATTTGTCCCTTGACACGGGGACATTCCCAGGGGAATTGAAGGAAGCAGTGGTGTGTCCACTCTTAAAAAAAAAACTTCATTAGATCCCTTAGACCTATCCAATTACCGCCCAGTTTCAAATCTTCCATACCTGGGTAAGGTAATTGAGAGAGCGGTTGCTGAACAGCCTGGTAGGTTTCTGGAGGAAACATCGGCATTAGATCCATTTCAGTCCGGTTTCCGTCCTGGTTTTGGGACGGAGACGGCTCTGGCTGCCCTAACAGATGATCTCCGTAGACAACTGGATCAAGGCGGGTCAGGACTGCTGATCCTTTTAGATTTGTCAGCAGCCTTTGACATGGTCGATCATGATCTTCTGGACCACCGCCTTGCAGACGTAGGGATACAGGGCATAGCCCGTAACTGGTTGTGCTCTTTTATCTCTGGTCGGGGACAGAGGGTGGCATTAGGGAGGGAAATGTCGTTGCGCCACTCCTTGGTGTGTGGAGTGCCGCAGGGCGCAATTCTCTCCCCGATGCTTTTTAACATCTTTATGCGCCCCCTTGCCCAGATTATCCGGAGCTATGGGCTGGGTTGTCACCAATATGCTGATGACACTCAGCTCTATCTGCTGATGGATGGCCACACTGACTCGGCCCCGAACACACTGACCAGATGCTTGGAAGCTGTGGCTGGATGGTTTCGTGGGAGCCGATTGAAACTAAATCCTTCGAAGACAGAGGTCCTATGGCTAGGTCGGGATGGCATGGGGATGAGGGACCAACTCCCTTCTCTTGCGGGGGCCCAATTAGTGCCATTGCCTTCCGTTAAGAGTTTGGGTGTAATCCTTGATGCCTCCCTTTCCAAGGAGGCGCAAGTTACAGCAACAGCCAAGGCGACATTTTTTCACCTTCACCGCATCAAGCAGTTGGTCCCTTACCTTTCCCGCCCCGACCTGGCCACAGTGATCCATGCGACGGTCATCTCCAGGCTTGACTACTGTAATTCGCTCTATGCGGGGCTGCCCTTGAAGCTGTCCCAGAAACTCCAGCGGGTACAGAATGCTGCAGCGAGGCTCCTCACGGGGTCTCTGCCATGGGAGCATATTCACCCAGTGCTTTTCAAGCTGCACTGGCTCCCGGTAGAGTACAGGGTCAGATTTAAGGTTCTCGTTTTGACCTTTAAAGCCCTTCACGGCCTAGGACCCTCGTACCTACGGGACCGCCTCTCCTGGTATACCCCACGGAGAGCCTCAAGGTCCATAAATAATAACACCCTAGTGGTCCCAGGCCCTAAAGAAGTTAGATTGGCTTCAACCAGAGCCAGGGCCTTTTCAACTCTGGCTCCGGCCTGGTGGAACACTCTGCCTCATGAGACCAGGGCCCTGCAGGATCTGATTTCTTTCCGCAGGGCCTGTAAGACAGAGTTGTTCCGCCTGGCCTTTGGCTTGGAGCCAATTTGATTCCCTCCCTCTCTCTCTCTCTTTTTCCCCCTCCTCTTTCTTTCTTTTCCTTCTCCTGTGATGAGGCTACATTTTAATATTTTAATGTTCCATTATTTTAATGTTGTATTTTATTTTTGTTTTTAAGTTGTAATCATTCATCTTGTTTTTATTATTGCTTGTAAGCCGCTCTGAGCCCGGCCTTGGCTGGGGAGGGCGGGGTATAAATAAAAAATTATTATTATTATTATTATTTAGCATTACCTGACATTTTCAGAAGGTAAAATTAAAATTCGTTGGTTTATGTGGTTTTTACCAAGCTAGATGTTGTCCAATCACAAAAATAGTAAGATTTGAATTCCTCACACCCAAAAGAATATTTTTAAGACCTCTTACTGAAGAAATATGCGATAAAGTTTCATCTCCCCGAATGACACGTCCTACGAGTGTTGTGCATGAAGTTTCCTGTTTCACTTCTCCATACATAGAGCTTCAGCTAGTTTCCAGCTATCCCTTCATTTACGGAAGGTAGCAACATTTGCGTGTTGTTGGTGGAGATATATACCACCAACAAGATTCTTGAAACAGGCTGTGGAAGTTAGCATACAAATGTCACAGCACAAACTGATTTCCAGTTATGAAGCATCTTACCTACGGCTCTTCCTGTCTGTACAACGTTCCGGCTCGTTGTAACCATGGCATTTCCAATCTTCTTGCCCCGTTCACTATTCTGTACAGAACTAAATGAGAGGGAAATGTCATAGCATCATACAACTGACTTTCACTGTTTCCAACCATGTAAACTCATCATGAAACTGAACAAAGGAGTTGGCAATAAAGCAAGAAAAATACACCTAGTAGGCAGATACTTTTATTAGGTACTAGATTTAAATGGCAGGTATTAAGCCCCGTGGTCACTAACTCTCAAACAATAATAAAGGTTCTTTATAATATTGTAAGCATAGATATAGATCTAGTTTGCACATACTGTTAAACCATAGTTGTAAAACTCAACTCAGCTACCAAAAAATGGCAATTTAAAAATGGAAAGCATTAGGAACCATAGAAATATAGAAAGCAATGATACAACTACTATATTTAAAGCAAAAGTTTTATGGATTTGGAGGGAAGAGACCTAAACTAGCAAACGGGGGTGGGTGGGTGGAATAAAACAACTTTAACAGGTACAAAGACCAAAACGGGGGAAATTATTTTCTACTAAAATTTTGTGAAGATTTAAGGAGTTTTTCCTCATCTCTGTACTCTTCCAAGTCCCCTCCACTCAGAAGAGATGCAAGAATTTCTGGACACAATAACAACACCAACTTTGGGGGATGCAGAGGCAAAACTTATGGAAGAGCTGATTATAGAAGAAGAGATTCAATATTTTTTTAAAAAAGGTAGGCAAACCCCAGGCCCAGATAGGTTCTCCACAGTATTTTATAAAGCATTTAAATCTGATGGTTACACATATGACCAAACTATATATTGACGTTCTAACTGAGACCTATCACCACCAATCTGGAAACATAGAATTCTTTCTACAGCAGAATGGTCAACAGAATGTAAAAAAAAAAAATTATTGGAAAATGCATTCATCTGGATCTAGTTGGTTTGTCCTGGGCCATAAGATTACAGACCCAATTCAAATAAATGTAATTTATTATGGTCAACAAACTATTCCATCAAGTGCTGCTTTGTGCAGAACACAAAGTCTGTACTGTGTTCGCACAAGTGTGGCACAGGCAGGCATGAGGGATGAGTGAAGTGGGGACTTTTGAGCAATGTGCAGCAGCACGCTCCTTGTTCACGTTATTTTAAAACCATGGTTTAGTGTTACGTGTAAACCGCCACAGAGTCAATCTGACAATTACTGTGAACATTTCAACAGTCATCGCCTGCCAGAATACCAAACCCCAGTTTAACATGAAACTATGCTCGCCAATTTATAAAAATCCCAGCCTTGAAAAGCATATTCAGGTATACTACTTACTGTGACAATCTTAATTTCACATCTGAAACCGAGTATTGGCCTTGGAATGGGTGACTGGAAAGTGTTTTGTAAGGAGGTGGAAGAAAAGAGAAGAGAAAAACAGAAGACAAATTTAAAATGCTGTGTGGGTTGTAACAATAAAAACAGAAACCATAAGCCATTCCTCTCTAACTAGACTGAAAACATTAACATTTCTTGACTCCTGGTCTGATCAGTTTGCATTGGGGGGAGGGGGAGATCTCAGAGGCCCCAGTGGACAAAACATTTGGCACTGATCCATCTCTGAATTTCTTCCCTGGGTTTCTTCCCTGCTGCTCCTCTGAAATGCCTTCCATATTAAAGTGGCTGTTCGGTTACACCCACAGTCATTTCCAATGTCTTCCAGTCTTCTCTCCTACTTCTGACTCTTTGGGACAGTGACCACAATCAGGAGCCAAGGGCCTCTGCACCTCCAAACAACTGTTTAAGTAAGTACTTGTTGGTGTGACAGTGCAGCGATATGGAAGAAATTAAATTCTTGGCTAAAAGCCTCTGAAGTTCAGTTAGAATTACATTCAGATAAAATGGTCAAAGCAACATCAAGAGCACAGATACATCCTGCTGTTAGGGGCTCGGAAGCACTAATTGTTTGAACTGTGTTGTGTTCTGATCTTCAGAAACAGGACAAATTTTGGCCACCTTACACCAGGCAAGCAGGCAGAGAGTACCATATTTCTGTTTACCTAAAGAACAAGGCAAGCTAAATGCAGAACATGCAACATCTGAAGCACAAGCAAGGAGAAAGAAATGTGGGGAAAGTGAGTTCCAGAACTAGAAGTTTGTAATTTCGAAGCCTGGTACTACTAGCAAACGGAGAATACTTGTTTGTGCTTCCTGGAAATTAAATGGCAGACCTAGGAAGTCACAGGCGCTCAAGACGACAGCACTCCTCTCTCTACTTCTTCCAAACAAACATTAAAGCTAAAATTTCTTACCTGGGATTTACCTCTGCGAGAGCTGGGTGTTTATTGCTGTTCCACACTCTGTAATTGTGTGTATTCTTCCAAGCTGCTACAAAGGTTGTTCCAAAGTCTGATAATATTTTTTCACTGTCTGATGGATAAAATAGATAAGAGAAACCTAAGCAGTTTCAGTACTTTGCATGCTATGTGTGTGCATGCAAAGAAGCAAGCACATTTTAATTTTTTAAAAGGCAGTGTGCACCTTCTGCATAGTAATACTGTCAATGCAACACAGCAACAAATAGAAAGGCGATGGTGCTGGCTAACAGACTGGATTTCCACATGTTTGAAAGCCCAAAAATCTTTCTTGCTTTCCCCCTTGATGTGTTGTGTATCACTGTAAATACAGGTGTGCAAGGGCTGGTGTCATCCCTGATTACGTCTATGACAGTGATGGCCAAACTTGGCCCTCCAGCTGTTTTGGGACTACAATTCCCATCATCCCTGACCACTGGTCCTGTTGGCTAGGGATGATGGGAGTTGTAGTCCCAAAACAGCAGGAGGGCCAAGTTTGGCCATCCCTGGTCTATGACATACCAAGTCACTGAAAGACAGCTCCTCCACAGCTGTTTTTCAATGGCATAGTGTCAGCAGACAGAAGAAAGACACCACCCTCATATATAAACATGCACCTGGGCTAGCATTCAAGAATAGGAGTGTGGACTTGGGACCAACTGGCAAACAGACAAATCTATCCTTCCCCACTCAGTACGGAGTGGCAGCTGCAACTGCCAGAAAGCAAATAAACAACTGGAAATAAAAGGTTTAATTAGTGAAATTGATGGGAAGTTAAAACTAAGCAGATTATGCAATTAAGATATAAAAAACAGCTTGAAAAGAGACAGAATTTTAAGAAGGAACTAATCTGGATTATAACTGGATTTGGAGAGGTGGGACCATTTCTTCCCTTGCATCTGATATAAAATACTCCAAATCATCACACAGTCCTTTAGACAGAGCCAAGTGCTTTGATAGTAAAACCTGGATCTGCATTATTGTGTACTAGCATGTAGCATCAAATCAGATTAAGAGGCAGATACAGGGCTGTGCTAAGTGCGGAGCCCCGGGGGTGCTGCAACTATGATGTAGAATGGAAGGAGAGAGGCGAGGGGGCAGCAAATACTGGCATTGCACAGGGTGCTGCTAATATTTGAGACCCCAAGACCCGCCAATGAGATTAGGCGGCAGCAAGTCTCATGGACAAGACTCTCGGGCCTCAGACAACCTCTGCATGGGCCTGTGAAAAGCAATCCCTCTTTTTAATACAGCATCAGAGCTTCCCTACGGTTACTAACTAGGTCAGACCCAGATCCTTATATTTCTTTGTCCTTTCCTTTTACTTGTCCTAGTTACAGCTGCTAAGTATAATCTTAGAGGATTTTTAAAAAAATAAAAAATGGAAGCAATGACACCAGGGTTTACCTGGCTGCAGTGTAGCAGCGAGCAGCGCATGGAGATATGAGCCAAACTGGGCTCGGATCCACTCATCTCCTCCTTCCCAGCCAGTGCCGTCTAGGAAGACGTCGTCCCGGTTCTCAGTTACGTGCTTTACCAAGAAGTCTGCAAACCTCAAGTCAGCTGTTGTGGGATTCAGAACCTTCCTGAGCTGTGGATCATGGACTTGAACCAGAGCTTCCTCAATCTGTTGAGAAAAACCCAACATGATAAAGCAATGCAGAGGACAAACTAAACAACCTGAGCTGAACTCTTAAGAGAAGCTACTCACTTCTGTTGAACCACAAGCCACAACTGATGTGCAGTGCTGCAGTGTTTGAAGATGAAACTCAGTCTGACTGCAGAGTTGCAGGTGGCAACAGAGGAGTTTGGATTTGATATCCCACTTTATCACTACCCTAAGGAGTCTCAAAGCGGCTAACATTCTCCTTTCCCTTCCTCCCCCACAACAAACACTCTGTGAGGTGAGTGGGGCTGAGAGACTTCAGAGAAGTGTGACTAGCCCAGGGTCACCCAGCAGCTGCACGTGGAGGAGCGGGGAATCGAACCCGGTTCACCAGATTACGAGTCCACTACTCTTATAACTAACTCAGTCACCGATCAACCATCTTTAGTCCCTACAACAAGCAATCAGCTCTTTCCTTGTGATAAACTGAGGTATAGAACAGACCACAGAGTGAATTCGGGGTATGGGTCCTGTTCTGGGGAGGCAGGGATGAACAGTCTCTCTCTGGGTCTATTTCAACTCTACAACTGGATTGCTGGAGATAGAAGGGAAGTTCTCCAAGCAATGTTGCCACTCCACGGGGCAGGTCACTATGTGTTTACAAGGAAAATCTGAGGAAGGTTGTTTCAAGCAACTACCATGTGGAAGCTGCAGTCTGTAGACTGGACATCAAGGCAGTCTTTTCTGGAACAGTTCTGTATGAGTGGAAAGAGCCATTAGTTTTACTCTGAGTATTTGAAGAGAGCCAGTGTAGTGTAGTGGTTAAGAGCAGTAGTCTCGTAATCTGGGGAACCAGGTTCGCGTCTCTGCTCCTCCACATGTAACTGCTGGGTGACCTTGGGCTAGTCACACTTCTCTGAAGTCTCTCAGCCCCACTCACCTCACAGAGTGTTTGTTGTGGGGGGGGGGAGGGAAAGGAGAATGTTAGCCGCTTTGAGACTCCTTAAAGGGAGTGAAAGGCGGGATATCAAATCCAAACTCTTCTTCTTCTTCTCTGCTCTGCCCAAATGCGGTCCTGGAAATTATGTTTAAGATCTACTTCCCTCCTACCATAAAGAGACGAAATAGGACTTGGGATAGGAAGAATCTTCCTGTTGGGTAGAATATACTCAGTAGTTAAGCAATTGTATTTGTTAGGAAGTATGATCCTTTGCTGGTTGTATTCTTATTTTTATGCCACATTTTACCAAAAAAACCTCTTCTTTTTTTTTTTAAAGCTGCCATTCAGTTACCTGCCTATGATATAAAAGAAAATGATTCATACCTCTACAATAGCATCACTTAGATGCTTTTGCTGACGGAAAAGGATGTTGGTGGCTCCTGCAACAAACCCACGGATGGTTATATCAGACAGGAGATGGTGTTGTTGCAGCGCCATGTACGGCAAGCAAAGGTATCCCTGAAACAGAGAAAAGGGAGGAAGGAGATTAATGTGAGAAAGAAAAAGGTTGAAGAGCAGGAGCTGATACTTTAAAATGCTGTGATGTTCTAATGAACAAGGAAAAAATAATGAAGATTGTAATTGCAACTTGAACTGTTACTTCCTCGTCAGTTAACAATTACACCTCGGTGGAATATTGCTCTGTTGAGTTAAACTATAACTGTCAATAAATTAGCAGGAAATCTAGGCAGGATACAGATTCAGCAAACTATACGAACACACCCTGTGCTCAGACACTGCCTCCTCCCAGACATACATGGGAGCAAATATGAATTAAATCTAAAGCAGACAAACTGTGGCTTGAAGCCTTTGCTGTGGGTTAAATTGGAAGTGAATATGAAAGGAGAAGTGTGGGAGGGAGGGAACATAGAAATGCAAGGCTTTTTTGTAGTAATGCCAAACCAGTGTCTTGTGGTTCCTTGCTTTAAATGCATCCAGTTGATGGTGCCTGCATTTTATAGCTGTCAGATAAAGGGCAATGAGAACGGATTGATCTGACTGCAAGCCCAATTACTGTGACCTTCGGAGTCTCAGCAAAGAACATAAGGACAAAATGTACTATGCTGGGAAGTTGTATCTGAGTAAGGCAAAAAGTTGATCGTTTCATTACTAAATTTTATAGGAAACTGTCACCACTAGAACACTCTTGCTTTGTGACTACTCACTTTTAGAAATGCCCCCCCCCCCCAAAAGTAATATTGCAGTAACACTGTGAGTTTAACATGGAAAATTTATGGTGGAGGAAGGAGAACTGTTTTTAAATGAGTAACCATGGAAGAATTACAGGAAGTCAAGCTTATGATACAACAGTATCCTATAAAAACTGAGTAAGTAAACTCATTCTAAAAGAAGTTGATATCAGGTTTTCCAGCTAGAGTTTCACAATATTTAAGATTACAGAGCACATGGCTATAGTTTGCGTGTGTCTGCCATCAATTACACCAGTATTTTCCAGGAAAGTTTACTATTTTTAAGAAGTCTTTGAACAAAACACTTTTATGTAGATTATACCCCAATTTTAACTGATGCTATTGAAAGCATAATTTTAACTTATAAATAGAATCAGTAACTCTAGCCCACTTCCAGCTGTTATAAAAATTGTGCTGTTGACTTGAAAGACTAAAGACACATGGGGGGAAAGGAAACAAACATGAACTAGGGCACTGCCTCATACAATCTGAGCATGAGAGACAAGAATTCCCATACTATAACATCTGTAATGTTGTTTAGCCCTTCAGACCGCTTCGCATGGTGCCCTTCCAATGTTTCGGTACAAAGCTCCCATATCACCTTTGACCATTGGCCTTGCTGGCAGGGGCTTAGGAGAGTTGGGGTTCATCTGGAGACCCCTACCTTGGCTACCTCTGGCCTAAGGTATCAACATGCTCCTGACATTATCTTACTTACAGGAGCCACCAGCACTCAAGTTGTTCATGATAGATTTATTTATACAGTACAGTGGTACCTCTGGATATGTACTTAATTTGTTCCAGAGGGCCGTTCTTAACCTGAAACTGTTCTTAACCTGAGACACCAGTTTAGCTAATGGGGCCTCTTGCTGCCGCCGCGCAATTTCTGTTCTCATCCTGAAGCAAAGTTCTTAACCCGAGGTAATATTTCTGGGTTAGCAGAGTCTGTAACCTGAAGCGTCTGTAACCTGAAGCCTATGTAACCCGAGATACCACTGTATCTGTCAGCCATAGTAGTCAATGGGACCCAGATATTCTGGAGGTCTCTTTTAGACCAGCATTTCCCAATCTGTGGGTTGTGACCTGCAAGTGGGTCATGGGCTTTAGGATTCTTGCTTGGATGTCTCAAGTTACAGATATAAAATCGGCAAACATGCAGATAAAATGCATGAAGCTAATGACTGCTGAAGATCTGAGGACCACAATTCATGTGACAATAAAACCACTGTTTTACACTACTGGATAGAGAATCCCTTAGTTGTGAGAATTTAATGAGTGATTCATACATGGCAAGGGCTGGAAACGCAGAGCTAGGCTAGGTCCCAGACTCACAAACTCAGTGCTGCTCTTTTGAGACCCTTTGTATAGAATAGGGGCACAGGGCAATATTCAACCATGTCTTGCTCAGAGTACACACATTAACATTACTGAAACTAAGCCATGTGCATTAACTTTGGTGGGCCTATTCTGAGCTGAATAGGAAGCTGCCTTGTACCAAGTCTGACCAACAGCCCATCTAGCTTATTATGGTCCCTCCACTGACCAGCAATGGCTCTTCTGGATTTCAGACAGGGGAAATTCCTGGAGATGTTGGGGACAGAATCTGGGACCTTCTGCATGCAAAGCAGTTCTCCACCAATGACCTATGACCCTGGCCAGATCAGAGAAAGTGTTTGCTACTTCCATCCTAGCAGGGCCCTGCCATGAGTGAGTACACCCCAGTTCCTGGTGATGGCACAAAGACTCTGGGGTGTTCTGTCTGTTTTGGGTTTTTGTCCCACTCCCTTTGGGTATTAAGATATCCTTGCAGTTTCCCAAAAAGTTAACACCACTGATCCTGCCCAGCTTGTATTACCAGGACAGAGAGAGCTGGAAGACTTGTGCTGTGCTCCCCCCCCCCCCCGGTCACATTATTGTATTTCCCCCCTCCTCTAATTGTGGAGCTTTGATCAGATACCTCATTCATCTCTCTACAACTGTGGCAGATTTAAACTGTGCAAGGTTTGTTATGACCCCATGGCATTCACCATCCAAAAAAGGAGACCTTGTGGAAAACAGGTCCTCACCTTTTCAAAAGAGGGGCCATAATGTTTTGTTGACTGATTTACTAAAGGAATTGCTTATTTGTTTTTTAAAAAATTTTGCAGTCCACCTTTATGAGTAGCACTTGCTCCAGGACAGCTTACTCAATGAGAGGATAAAAATACAACTTTGAAACAAGATAAAAAGCAACGTGGAAACTTTCCAGAAGCCAAAACATGCCAGGTTACCTTAGTGAAAACAGCTAGCGGCATGCCATACTGGTCCTCTTCCAAACCTGATATAAGGCCAGGAACAAAGACTGTGTGCCCTGTGTTAGGTTGAGGCTGCACAGTAATGGGAATGCTTTCAGAGACTGCAGGTTCCTTTGGAAGGATTTCAGTCTGTGCTGCTACTGCAGTGATTTCACCTTCTCCTTCTTTCAAACTGGGGTCCTCCAGGATATTAGGATCCAGGGTTTCCCAGTCACTTTCAGATGATTCTGGAGAAGTGCGTGAGGGAGGTTTCAAATGCTGCCCATTGTCCCTGGAGACATGTGCTCCGTTGAGATTGTCCTCGGTCTGAAATAAAGGTACATCTACTTTCTCAGTGTCCCGCTCTTGGTTTCCGGACAACGTTGGGCCTTCTGCATCTGTTTCCACGTTTTCGTTTGAAAGTGCCACAGTGGACAAGGAAACATAGTAATCTGTAGGAGGTGGGACTTCCTGTTGGCCAACATCCTCTGAAACACTCTTCCTTGGCTGGTACTGTGAACAGTCAGTGAGACCATGCTCTATCATACCTGGAAATTATAAAAATCTCTTGGATAATAGCATCATGAAAAGTGAGTTTATCATAATGCAAAACACATTGTATACTTTGAAAGCTACCTTACAGCTCTGTATCTGAAGGCTCCCTTTTTCCTGAGCAAAGATGCTTTAGTTGATATTCCTGCATAGCAGGGGGTTGGACTAGATGTCTCTGGGGGTCCCTTCCGATTCTACAATTCTAAGAATGATCTTAGATTACCATGCATAGCATATTTATAGCTTGAGGCACAGTTCCTTATACTTGCTAAAATATACCGTACTAGTGATCTTTCATGAGACAAGCTGTATCCGAATGTCATTCTAATCTATGGTTTAACAATACCTGAATGAACATAGCCTTCTTTCAACCTTGATATTTCCCTTCCTCTCCTCTTACTGTATGACTGGGAGGAGTAGTTCTGGTTAACTGTGATTTTTCACATGGTCTGGGCCAGCAAACTGTGGTTAACATTAACGATGGTTTGTTTCAAACAATCCAACTTCGAACAGTGATTTCTAAAAATGGCTTGTTGAAACCAACCATAGCTAATCACAGTTCTAGGTTCAGGTGACATGGGAAACTGTGTAACATGCTTTCTATTGTTGTAAATACTTTACTCTCACTTACCAGGAAAGAGTGATAAGACTGTCATTAGGGCTCCCACCAGCCTATTCACTGGAGAGATATAAAACAGAACCTGAAAGGGAGGGGTGGGTGGGAATGACAAACGTTAATTTCTAGAGAAAGAGAAGAACGAAAAACAAACAATTCCAGTTCATAACACCCAGAATGACAGCAGCACATGACTTTCTGAGGCATAAAAAGGTAACGGACCCCTGACAGTTAAGTCGAGTCGTTGATGACTCTGGGGTTGTGGCGCTTATCTCACTTTACAGGCCGAGTGAGCCGACATTTGTCCGCGGACAGTTTTTCCGGGTCATGTGGCCAGCATGACCAAGCTGCTTCTGGCACAACAGAACACGGAAACCAGAGCAGCGCACGGAAATGCTGTTTACCTTCCCACTTGGAGCGGTACCTATTTATCTACTTGCACTTTTGGGCATGCTTTTGAACTGCTAGGTTGGCAGGAGCTAGGACCAAGCAACGGGAGCTCACCCCGTCGCGGGGATTCGAACCGCCGACCTTCTGATCGGCAAGCCCAAGAGGCTCAGTGGTTTAGATGTTTAAAGAACAGCATGCAGAACTCTACAGTACTGGAATTAGGAATCACAAGCAGCATTTTTTTTAAGCATTAGACACAATTTTTCCTACGTTGCAGTTTAGCTAAATTATTCAAGGATGCCCCAACACCATCTATATCCAGAGCCTAGGAGCCAACAGAGTACTGTGTGCTGTTAATAGTTCTTGAATGCATCTGGAGCCAGGTCTCAAGGTATATAGTCTGAGTCAGCATGGACCTGCTCTTAGTTAAGACATATTCTTCAAAGAGGTTCACCTGCTCTTTTGTTTCATGACCCTACCCCCCTCTTCTTCTGCAACATTTGTAATCTCCTCAGATAGTTCCAGCTATACAGCTGGAAGAATCCTCAGTACCTCTGCTGAAGACTGAACCTAGAAGCACAGGATATGCTACTCTGCATTTGGTCTTCCTTCCTCATAGGTTCCAGGAAACATCCCACAGATTCCAGTGCATTAAAACAGGAAGGGCAAGTATGACTCGATGCTCTGGAGCACTCTTGCTTTTATGCTTTGTGACATGTAAAAAGTTCAGATTAATAATCATCTTCCCATGCTGCTGTAGCTATAATAGCATGCAGCATTTAATTCAGGGGTCAGCAAACTTTTTCAGCAGGGAGCCGGTCCACTGTCCCTCAGACCTTGGGGGTGGGGCGGACTATATTTTGAAAAAAAATATGAATGAATTCCTGTGCCCCACAAATAACCCAGAGATGCATTTTAAATAAAAGCACACATTCTACTCATGTAAAAACACGCTGATTCCCGGACCGTTTGCGGGCCGGACTGTGAAGGCGATTGGGCCGGATCCGGCCCCCGGGCCTTAGTTTGCCTACCCATGAATTAATCCCTTCCACCCTTCATTTTTAAACATACGTGGCTACTGGATGAATATAAACCAAGGGTACCCATAGGAGCACCCTAACCTCCTATGGTTACTGCAAATGATCTCAGTAAATATCCTCTCAAAAATCTACAATGCTTGAGAGACGATTTGCTCTTCCTGCCCAGTTCCTATTTACATTGGCCTGGCTTCCACTACACTAAACACACACTCTTATAAGCCTGCCCGTATTTTATTACATGTCAAGGCTGTGACATGGTCTGAGCAAAGGAAAGGTGCAGAGAGCTTCTCTCTGGGAGTGAGCACAGTGTTGGCTGATGTGGGTGCCTTTTCCCCAGCAGGGCGGAAGGAGACATGCCTGTACCATTTTGGGGTACTTTCCTTTTCTGCTCTTTTATACTTGGCAGCCATTTTGTGTTATGCTGCCTTGCATACAGCTGTCTCTGTACATCTGCATATCTGTATCCATATAGCCACACCACAACCTTAGCGCAAAGTTTGCTTACCTTTGCCATGGCAACTACTGCTGAATTGAAACATTAAAAAGCAGGCAAACAGAACAGGCATGTCTCAGCTAACTGCATGCGTGGGATAGCTCATAACATCTATCCACAGAGGATAACATCTATCCATATTCCATTAAACTACGTCATTAAGCAAGTCCATTTCAGTTCTTTCTGCCAACCTGCGGAGAAGGAAGAGATCTTACCTTTTTCTCTAGGAGAATCAGCTTAAAAAGTATTAAGACCTTCAAAACAAAGAGACACAAATCTTAAACAACAGCAATAGGTATGCATATTAATATTTCATGATATCATTTCCATTTGACACTTCAGAAATGCACAATAAATATCTGAACAAATGATTTCATCTACTTTTATAACTTGGCTTTTCTTTTAAAATACTCAAAGCACCTGAAAGGATCAATCAAACAATTAAACAACTCAATAGTTGTAATGAGACATTATACATTTCTAGGTTTTAGGCCCAGATACGGGGCAGAAACAGCTTTGGTCATCCTGGTCGATGACTTACAATGAGAAGCAGACAAGATCACAACACGATTCATTTTCTTAGACCTCTAAGTGGCATTCAGTACCATTAACCACAGTATATTCTGGGCCATGCAGCTGGATTGGAAAGGGGAGGAATGATACTACGTCAGCCTCAGTCCTTTCTGGAGGTTTGGTCCCAGAATATGACATTGGAGGATTTCTCTTGTAGCCTATACCTCTGGCTTCTGGAGGCCCTAAAGATTCTATTCTGTCCCCCATGCTGTTTATCTTCTAAGTCAAACCATTGGGAGAAATCACCCAGAAGCTTGAGCTCAAATTGCAGATGATGCCAAGCTTTGCTTCTTTTCCATCTGTCACTCTCAGGGAGGCTGTGGAAATCCTAAATAGGTGTCTGGAGACAGTCCTGCGGTGGATCAGGGTGAATAAACAGAAGCTCAGGCCAAATAATATAGAGGTGCTATGCTTAGGGAAGCAAGCTGATCCGGACATAGGGGTACAACTGCTGTTTGATGGGCCTTGACGTCCCTGAAGGACTAAGTTTGTGGATTCTCTTGGGCTCAGCACTATTTTTGGAAGCACATGTGCCTTTTTTCCAGGGGAAACCGGGACGCCACCTGTGACCCTATCTAGAGGGACTGGACCTTGTCTCAGTAATCCATGTGGCCACCCTAACCTCTCTGTGGCCCGGCACCTCCAGGATGTTTTTGTTTGAAGACCGTAAGGTCCTCTGCGGGACATACGGGAGAGGCGGTCCCGTAGGTACGAGGGTCTTAGGCAATATAGGGCTTTAAAGGTTAAAACCAGCACCTTAAACCTGATCCTGTACTCCACCGGGAGCCAGTGCAGCTGGTATAGCACCAGGTGAATGTGATCTTGCAGCGAGGACCCCGTAAGGAGTCTCGCCGCGGCATTCTGCACCCGCTGGAGTTTCTGGGTTGGTCTCAAGGGCAGCCCCATGTAGAGCGAGTTACAATAATCCAGTCTAAGGTGACCATCGCATGGATCACAGTGGGTAGGTCAGGGCGAGAGAGGTACGGAGCCAACTGGTTAGCTTGGCGGAGATGGAAAAATGCCGCCTTTGTTATAGCTGCAATCTGCGCCTCCGTGGAAAGGGAGGTGTCGAAGATTACACCCAAACTCTTAATGGACGGTGCTGGCACTAATTGTGCCCCCTAATACTGACTGGCAGCAGCTTTCCATGTTTTTAGGGAGGGGATCTGGGACCTTCTGTATGCAAAGCAGTTCTTCTATCAATGAGCTACAACCCTTCACTATTAAGTATCACATCCAGCCCAAACGAACTAAGCCAACTATCAGCCACAGAACAGTAACCTTTACAAACTGAGCAGTCTTAATACATTTGAGAATGAATCCCCTAATAAACCTTGCTAAAGCTGATGCATCTTCACTGTTTGTCAAAAGCAGAGCAAAGGCAGAAGTAGATGTACCTCCTTCAGGATTCACACCAGGAAGAAACATACCTTGTGTCTAAACTGAAGGACAAGATCTCGTGGAGAGAGGCCTAAAAGTAGGGACAGCAAAACAATTAGCACACCTTAGTAAGAACCACCAACTCTTCCTGCTTATGTGGAGAAACCTGCTGGCAGCAGGATTAAAACATTTTGTACTATTTTCCCAGCACTTAGGGGCAAAGAATCTGTGGGAGCTTACATGGTTCATTGATCACAAATGCAAATTGGATTTTAACTACCAATAATAGTTGACTGCCTTCTCCCATTAAAGCCAGGAGGAGCATTATCTGGCCCTTCTCCTATTAATAGGCCTTTAATAATCCACTCATTACTTTTGAATAAACATGATTTTGAAAAAGCATCTGAGCAGTTCTCCTCACCCAGCAGCGAAAATGACAAGCATTCTATGTAAAAGGAGAAAAGTGACAGGTTTATCTAGCCCCGTGACTGATGGGGAAAGTAATCACAATAATTAGTGCATTATTTAGGCACACACAGGCTTGGCATTAGACTTTAGTACCAATAAAGTACTTTAGGAAATGAAAAGTTGTGTTATTTAGTAAATATTGCTTACCAAGATAAACTTGTGATCCTTCCAGGGGGCTTCCTCCCAGCGAACTATTCATATGCTCATAAAGTTCCTGCAAAGCCATAAATTTTGAAAGCGTTAAAAACACTTTTTAAAGGCATCTCCTAGAAAATAAATGAAAAGGCTTCATACAGCATGGATCTGCCAAAATACTATGCTACGAAGAAGATTCTTGGCTTTTTCCCCCAGTGAGTCACTAAATGCACAGACATCGATCCAATGGACACCCAGAGGCTTCAGCTGGAATCCAAAAAGATCCTTTGGTAGAACCCAATGAGTAGCTATAAACCCAATGAGATCTTTGACCCTTTTTAATGTGCTATACCACCAATGGCATTTGAAAATCCTCTCATTTGCAATGGGGTATGGAGGAAAGCACTGGTTGAGAAAAATAACACATAGATCCCCTGGGCTCATTCTAGGACAGCCTTTTTCAACTATGGGTCCCCAGATGTTCTTGAACTACACCCTGACCACTGGCGATGCTGGCTAAGAATGACAGGAGTTGTAGTCCAACAATATCTGGGGACCCAAGGTCGAGAAAGGCTGATCTTGGAATATAGGGCACTGTCTTAAACTGAGCAGACCCACTCTTTTACCTAGCTCAGTATTGGCTACACCAGGGATGGGCAGAAAGTAGACTGGGTCCTACCTAATAGATCCCTGGATAATTTTCAGTAGATCAACAAGCATTTCTGACTCACAACTATTAAACAAAGGTAGCAACAAAAATGGCTCTTTGCTGAAATGAAGAAAGCTTGGAGTAACCAGGAATGGACTTTGGTAGGGAAGGACTGGGAGGTTCTGGGCCTCAAAAACAAACCAACCCCAGGGTCAGAATTATTTGATTCTAAGTGTGTGCTTTTTTTGCAGCAGGTGGCGCTCAGGGTGATAGCAAGAAAACCCCAAGGATACCACAAGGCTGGGTCTTAGCCAGTGGTAGCTAACATAGTCCACTTGAGATACTGTTGGACTCCAACTTCCATCCAGCTGGTATGGTCCGTGTCCAGGGATTATGGGAATTAAGTTCATCAACATCTGGAAAGCACAACATTCATATCCCCTGGTCTATTTTCTTTATTTCATAGAAAGCATATACCGCTTGATTTAAACGCGTGTGCACCCACCCACCCCTCAAAGTGGTTTGCAAAAAAGATAAAATCAAGAGAAAGAAACCTTCTGAATGCAAATAATGTAAGCTAAGGGCCTTCTTTTCTATCTTGTCTGTGGATTCCAGTGAGTTCACCTATCTCTCAGTCTGCATGGGCGTCCCCATTTGCTTCAAGGGAAAGGAAAGCTATGCAGGTAGAAATGAAGAAAGGGTGATTTTAAAGTTTAGGAATCAAATGGATAATAATGAAGGCCCTCTATGGTTCACAGATCAGTATCACACAAGAGTTTGCATTTCTATACAGAAAACTTACCTTAAGTATTGAAATTTGTGAGAAGTCTTTTTCTTCAAAGTAGGCATGTGTAATTAGCTGCAGCTTAGCCTGGAGCAGCCCATACAGAGGCTTGAAAGGAAAACACATCATCATGTTACATCAAGAAAGGCAGGCAGACAGTCAAGGACAAAAACAGCTACCCTTCAAAACAAATTACACATATTGATCTCAAATTGATGACAAATTACACATACATTAGGTAACAGTTTATTTGTAACGATTGACTATGTCAGTCATCCTGCTGTCAAAATGAGCAATAGTTTATTAATGTGATAGTGTTCCTATCTGATCAGAGTAGTGTGGTAAAATACAGACAAAATTGGGCTGCCTTGCTCCATTTGAGAGCTGGTGTAGAGTTACAGTGTTGGACCAGGGAAGGTAAAGGGACCCCTGACCATTAAGTCCAGTTGCGGACGACTCTGGGGTTGTGGCGCTCATCTCACTTTACTGGCCAAGGGAGCCGGGGTTTGTCCGCAGACAGTTTTTCCAGGTCGTGTGGCCAGCATGACTAAGCCGCTTCTGGCGAACCAGAGCAGCACATGGAAACGCCGTTTACCTTCCTGCTTGGAGCGGTACCTATTTATCTACTTGCACTTGATGTGCTTTCGAACTGCTAGGTTGGCAGGAGCTGGGACTGAGCAACGGGAGCTCACCCCGTCGCAGGGATTCGAACTGCCAACCTTCTGATCGGCAAGCCCTAGGCTCAGTGGTTTAGACCAAACTCAGGTTCAAACCCAATGTTCAAGTCAGCTGTGAAGTTCACCAAGTGAGTCTGGGCCCGTCACTAACCCTGTCTAACCTGCTGCATAGGGCTGTTGTGGTAAAACAGGGCAGGAAGAACCACACACACTACCTTGAGCACCTCTGAGTAAAGTGTGGATAAAAATGCAATGCATAAAGAAACATAAATAAGCTTTGCTTGCGCAAGTCAACTTCTCCATGAAGAATCTCTCTCTCTCTCTCCTTATGCAATTCAACTCCAGAATCTAACTCTGAGTATCATGTACACACTCACAAAAAGTATTTCACATCAGGCAGTTGTTACATGAGGTGTGAATTGAAAAGGCATGCTGGGTGGGAGTTAACGTGGCCTAATAGCTAAATTTTTGGATCTTGGGTTGGGAGCTGGGTAAACCATGCTCCAGATTCAGTTCCTCAACTGTACAGTGATGGACCTCACAGATCTGAACAATGATAAAGTGTAACCAGAAGTGTTGTGTGTCCTATTTCACTTTCGTACAAAGCTAAAGGAGGAAAATGCTCTGGGATGCATTAAATTAGAAATGCTGTCATTTTAAGAGCTTGCAAATTTTAGAGAGCCAGTGTGGTGTAGTGGTTAAGAGCGGTGGACTCGTAATCTGGTGAACTGGGTTCGCTTCCCCGCTCCTCCACATGCAGCTGCTGGGTGACCTTGGGCTAGTCACACTTCTTTGAAGTCTCTCAGCCCCACTCATCTTACAGAGTGTTTGTTGTGGGGGAGGAAGGGAAAGGAGGTTGTTAGCCGCTTTGAGACTCCTTCGGGTAGTGATAAAGTGGGATATCAAATGCAAACTCTTCTTCTTCTTGCAAATGGCATTTTTCTGTTTACTAGAATACAGTTTTGAAAGAATGCCTTTGTCTTGGATTTTAACAGGAGTGTGCCTAACATGAAAGAAAGATCCCCAAACAGGCTATTTTTAAGGTATGTAACTATCTCTTACCAGCTGACTTAGAACACAGACACTTTTCTGTACTGTTTCTCGGGTAATATCTGCTTGCCGTACTTTCAAGGCCTTTGAAAAAGAGTAAGAGAGAACAAGCTTTTAAGGAACAAATACTCATTAATCCGCAGCATTCATAAAAACAACTGAGCACTCTACAAAATAAAAAATAGGACAGTCTCTGCCTGTAGGCATGTTGTCTAATAAAGCACTAGGCACATTATGGAGAAAGGAGAAGAAAGGTAAAAAGATGGGAGAGAAGAAGGGGTCAATAAGGAAAAGTCAAGCGAAAAAAATTGCTTTGAATACAATAATAGAAGAGGAGATCCACCCCTTTTCTATATATTGAATGTCGGAAATCAAGCCCATATCAGGAGAAACTGGCAACTCTCCCAGGCACCCGGCTTGATCTCCTGTTGACCTCCTTGGCTGCATTCCCCAGCAAGATCCAGGCTAGGTCGCAATAGGCGATTCTTCTCAGCGTGGGAGGAACACCCCCCTCTTTCCTGCCCCCCCTGGCAGGGGAAAGAAATAGACAGAAACGTATTTTCATGCCTTTATTTCTGTCTTTGCAGCATTACAAAAAAACATGACTGCTCTCTTCAAACTCCAGCAGTCTAGTAGCAAACACTTCCAGCACTTCCTGGACAGGAACAAACGGAAAAGCTCATATTATACTCTGAGCTAATTCCGGTGCTACGCACTGTGAATTGACTGTCCCTCTGTTTCCCACGGACAGTCCCAACATTCCCATCATGTTTACTTTTCAAGCTAGCAGTTTGCAGCTGCATTGCTTCTATATCGTAACATTGTCTACATTTTTGGCACCCCCAGTAATCATATCAACTTGAATGTATTTATGAAGCTTCCACAAGTTTACATGTGAAGACATGTGTTAGTTCTGAAAAATAAGGCACTTTTCCTGTGTAAGAGGTATGTTGAAGCAGATACTATCCTTACAGGGCAAACAATCCTATGCATGCATCTACCCATTCGAGGTCAGTGGAGCTTACTTTCAGGAAAGCATGCATGGGACTGTGAACCTAACCCTCACACAGGCTCATCCTTGTAACACTAAACCATGGTTTTGCATCATGTGTGAACTGAGTCACAAGGTCAGTTGCTTTCTTAGCCAAAATTACATAGTACCACCATATACCGTATTTTTCGCTCTATAAGACGCACCAGACCACAAGGCGCACCTAGTTTTTGGAGAAGGAAAACAAGAAAAAAAATATTCTGAATCTCAGAAGCCAGAACAGCAAGAGGGATTGCTGCTTTCACTGCGCAGCGATCCCTCTTGCTGTTCTGGCTTCTGTGATAGCTGCGCAGCCTGCATTCGCTCCGTAAGACGCAAACACATTTCCCTTTACCTTTTAGGAGGGAAAAAGTGAGTCATAGAGCAAAAAATACAGTAATTCACCCAAACTGCACAAAAAAGCAAGGGAGTGTAGATGGACAGGTATGTAATGTAAGATCTGTTTTTTAAATGCAAAAAATAGTAGTAAGTAAAGACAAGACCAGTAAAATTATAACAGTCACAGTGAAATAAAACAGTAGTTCCATTGCCATAAATCTTTTATTGTAATATCCTGTGATATCCAGTTAGAGTTATGAAATTGCTGCAGAGGTTTAACAGACTATAAATGTTGCTGGAGTATGACAGGGCAATATTAGAATACAAATTAATAATTTATATAATTTTAAAACTATCATTTCATAGAAAAGAAAAATGGTCTGTCTTTACCAAACATATCAAAACCTTCATAGTCATACCACCCGAGTTACATCTCTTAGGTTAAGATCAAGTCAGTTTCTCCCACAAAGGGGAAGACATATATTTACAACTCTATTTCTAAACATGAAAGTCCTGGAAAATTAATAGTTAATGCTCACAGCCAACTTCCACCTGCTTCACCCAACTGCTAATTTAAACATGAATCAACAAAATAATCTCTATCAGCTTCTCTGGGTTTATGTAAATAGAGGAGTTAGTCATCCAGTAATGGAGCAAGAGGTTAAAACACATATGATTATGAATTCCAGGCTATTTGATTTTTTTTTGCAGATTAAGTGCTATTTGATAGCTAAACAGACAGAAAGTAATGGACAGAAAGTAAAAAAATATGTTCCAACGTATAGCAATGTTAAATTCTCGAGAATAATCTTTTGGAGAATATTCACGAGAATATTCTTGATTAAGGAGAATCCTTCAGAGACAGAGGTCCTCTGGCTGGGTCGGGATGGCATGGGGATGAGGGACCAATTCCCTTCTCTTGTGGGGGCCCAATTAGTGCCAGTGCCTTCTGTTAAGAGTTTGGGTGTAATCCTTGACGCCTCCCTTTCCATGGAGGCGCAGGTTACAGCAACAGCTAAGGCAACATTTTTCCATCTTCGCCGCATTAAGCAGTTGGTCCCTTACCTCTCCCACCCTGATCTGGCCACAGTAATCCACATGACAGTCACCTCCAGGCTTGACTACTGTAATTCGCTCTACGCGGGGCTGCCCTTGAAACTGTCCCAGAAACTCCAGCGGGTGCAGAATGCTGCAGCGAGGCTCCTCACGGGGTCCCTGCCAGGGGAGCATATTCACCCAGTGCTTTACCAGTTTCACTGGCTCCCAGTGGAGTATAGGATCAGGTTCAAGGTGCTGGTTTTGACCTTTAAAGCCCTTTGTGGCTTAGGGTCCTCATATTTATGGGACCGCCTCTCCTGGTATGCCCCGCAGAGGACCTTAAGGTCCATGAATAACCATAGTTTAGAGGTCCCGGGTCCTAGGGAAGTCAGACTATCCTCCACCAGGGCCAGGGCCTTTTCAGTGATGGCTCCAACCTGGTAGAATGCTCTGTCCCATGAGACTAGGGCCCTACAGAATTTAACCTCCTTCCGCTGGGCCTATAAGACAGAGGTATTCTGCCTGGCCTTTAATTTGAACTCAGCCTGATCTTTTATTTCCCTTCTCTTCCCCCCTCCCAACTTTTTATGAAGATTACTCGCTCTGAGACCCCACAGCTAATTCTCCCCGGGCCTCCTCGCTGGTCCAAATAAGACTAATTTAGCCAACTAGCCCTGGGGACTATCTAATGTTTATTGGATGGATTTCCCTCAAATTGATTTTTGAACTTTGAATTTTATTGTTATTCATGCTTTTATACTGTATCTTATGCTGCTTTTATGTTGTGTAACAATTAAGTGTTTTAAATTTGTTGTTAGCTGCCCTGAGCCCAGGTTTCTGAACTGGGAAGGGCAGGGTATAAATAAAAAAGATTTATTTTTTTATTATTATTACTATTATTATTATTATTATTATTAAAAATAGGAGAATATTCATTTCAATGCATTGAAAATTTATCCATGGATAAACCTGCTCAGATGGCAACCAAAAACTGTACAGATACTTTTATTCAATGGGGCAATGCAGTGAATTCACATTCTTTGATAGGCCTACAGTGTATAAATCTTTAAAGCTACTTTCGGGGGTGGGGGTGGGGAATCACATTGTATGGCCAAGGGTATAGAATTGCTAAGAATAAGGTCACACCAAAATAGAAAAAAAGGCTATTACATATAGTTGAAATACATATGAATTTGAATGTTCATCAAATTAAATGAATAGCAGTTTTAAAACAAAGGGGGGGAAATGTTTTCTGTAGCTCGCATTTCAGAATTGCCAAAGGTGAATGACACAATGCCCAGTAATGTAACTGGATCAAAAAAACAAAAAACAAAACACATTATTCATTACTTACACTGGCAATATCACAACTTGACTTATTATTTACTAGATTTTTAAAATGTGGGTTGTAAAACTGGTTCTTACATTAGAATTTACAGTTTGTGGAGAATATTCTCTGTGGAATTTTCTAGCAGAGAATATTCTCGTTATTGAGGAGAATGAGAGAATATTCTAGAGAATATTCTCACCTCACATCACTACCCACGTAACATTTGATATCAAGAGAAGTCACCATGTAAACAATGAACATTACTCCTGCAGTTGCATTCATGGTATCAATACAGGCCGGAAAATCTGCAGCTGGATTCTTAGCTAATGTTTCCATGTTCATATTTGCACATCATGTTAAACCATAGCTCAGAAGAGCCTTAGGCTCATGCATTCCTCCCCCCTCTTCTCCCATGTGACAGGAAGGAATTCAGAGTCTTTCGTTTTGCTTAACCATGGTTTATCATTTCACTCAAACAAACTGTGGCTTATATTAACTATATTTTGTTTGAAACAAAGGCCACTATGAAAAGTTCCTCGACAATTGCCAAATGCTAAGTCCAACAATTCACAAGAGCTGAAAAAAGCTCAAACATATGACAGAGGCTCTGTCGTAAAAAGATTCAGGAGGAATATTACCCTGAAGGGCCTCAAAGACTTAATGTTCACATTATACCAATATCTGCAACAGTACTTTCTACAAATGGTCAAATTTGGAGGGTGCCAAACTGGAGAAGCTACCTAAGTTCCTGCACAAGACCCTTTTTCTTTTAATGTTGACACAATTGCAATATAATTACCTTAGCTTCAATCTGCCTGTAGCATGAGACACCATACACTGTACTTCGATCTCCGCTTCTTGGTGGCAAGTGAAAAAACACAGTGTCTGAAAGAGGAATGAAATGGTCTTAGCATTCACTAAAGGAATCAATTAGAGGTATGAAGTTTCTACAGTGTTATCCTGCTCAGTATCATCCTGAGAGCCAATTTGGTAGCTAGCCTAACATGTCCAGGAAAAACTAAAACATTATGGTGTGGAATAATGGGTAGAGCATGGGTCTACATGAGTATTTTATATTGCCATGCAGAGCCTGCTCAAGCTATTTTACTGCCCTGGGGGAAATTAATTTTGCTCATCAATCAATGGATCTTTTTGTAACAGCCAGGAGTGCACCTCAGTCAGCAGCGATATCTTGCAGCTGCTGCTCCCTATCCCATTCCAGGGAACTATAAACCTGCTGCCCAAGAACTGGCTGGTTAGTTGAAATCCGCAGGTGAAACTTGGCACCACCACCGTTCCTTGACTCTTGACACCCTCTCAAAATCACCGGGTCACAATGCTGCAATGACAGCAGAAACCACAACCAGCCTGTGATCCCAATTCTGTCAATGAGTCTCTTTGTCTCTCTCCTTTCTTGGCTTATTTCCTTCTGGCCTGTAAGGAGAACTACTCCGGTTTCTAGGCCCTAACTGAAGTTTTGCCTGAGGCCTACCTTTTTTGGCCATTCCTCAACTTCACACCGGGACGCAGGTGGCGCTGTGGGTTAAAGCCTCAGCGCCTAGGACTTGCCGATCGAAAGGTCGGCGGTTCGAATCCCTGCGGCGGGGTGTGCTCCCGCTGCTCGGTCCCAGCGCCTGCCAACCTAGCAGTTCGAAAGCACCTCCGGGTGCAAGTAGATAAATAGGGACCGCTTACCAGCGGGAAGGTAAACGGCGTTTCCGTGTGCAGCTCTGGCTCGCCAGAGCAGCGATGTCACGCTGGCCACGTGACCCGGAAGTGTCTCCGGACAGCGCTGGCCCCTGGCCTCTTGAGTGAGATGGGCGCACAACCCCAGAGTCTGGCAAGACTGGCCCGTACGGGCAGGGGTACCTTTACCTTTACCTTTACCTTACAACTTCACACCTCCACCACCCCTTGTTTCCTTGGCTTTTAATTATGCTGCTTTACTGAACTCTCTTTAATCACTCTGTTTGTTGACCAGCCAATCTCTCCAGCCCTGTCCCATAGGAGAGCCTCATCAGCTGTTTCTTGTCATTCTACACTGCCTCTAATCTTCTCCCCAGGGTTTCTCTTTCTCAGGGCTCATCCACACTTCCACTTTCCCCCAGGAAAACCTGCTCTTCAGCACTGAATCAGAGCAAATGTCAATAGAGTTTTCACAGACTTATGTGTGCTCCGATTCAGCAGTAAAGAGGTTTTCCTGGGGAAAGCACCAGGGCAAACAGAAAACCACTTGGACCCATGCACCCTTCTTTCAGTCACTTTGCCTTCACTCCCTCCCAGGATTTCCCAATCCACCACACCCATATGTCAGGTTTTAATCCCAGCCAGACTGACATTTGCTTTCCTCGCAGAAGATGGACAGCAAACAATTTAAGTTTCCTGTTTAAGTGAACATTCCAAACCCCACCTTCCGCAAACTTAGCTAATCAGTGTTAGAGCCTTTATTGTCAGAAGTGCATCAGGATAAACCAAATCTGGCACCTTAAAGCATACTTCCTGCCAAATCCGAGGCAAAAAAGGTAAAGAGAAAATTTGCTAATAACTTGCTTGTCAACTACTTTAAGAGCTGGCCAGGACAGGGCTCCTTTCCACCATCTCTCACTCCCACTTCAAATGAAGAAAAAGGCTGCTGCCCAAGGTTCTACAGATATAAAATCAAGCTTCTTGTGATCAACTGGATTTTTTGTTTTAAATTGTCAGTATTAATCGGCAAAGAACATCAAGCTTGAATGGCAGCCTTACAAGAAGAAAGCACTTGCTCTAAGAACAGCTGTCTTACACTTTACAGCCAGAGAGCAGAGATACCCAGGAGAATGCTTTCAACTGAACAGGCCTGATTGCTTTGTTGCTATGATAGCTTTGTAACCATTACTTTTGCTTTTACCAAAACTATGCACTAATGCCTCGTTGCCATAGGAACAGATTGGCCTGCAGCTGTGTTTTGCCTTTGCATTTGGGGCTGTGACATCTAGGAATGTTTCACTTGGTGCAGTTAGAAGCAGGTAAACATTAACTATTTAATGTGTGCCCACTAGTCTATGTACCAATTTTGCATATGTCTGTCGCCTTGCCTAATTTCTTCTTGGTGGAATATTTTGCGCCTTACCTTTGCAGCCGCAGGGGCTAGAAACCTGGTTTCTATAAAATAAAATAAAAATGCTGAGATTTTCAGGGTGCTGAATTCTTCAGACAGTGCCCAGTTCTGTGCTTGTTCACGTAACACAGAAACATCCCAAATGGCTCCTTACCTTCTTGATAGTTGTGAGCACCATCTGGCAATGCTAGGAAAGGCAAGTATTTCCATTCCTCTGGCAAACTGTGGTTGTTGTGGCCTTCTCCTGGGATTAGGGGAGGGTAAGAGAACTCAACCTGCAAACAGGCATGCTATGTTCAGTGAATTGCTACATGGGAACAGAAGACTGACCCACCAAACCCAGCAGCCAGTAACCTGATCTAAGTGAACAATGGGTAAGCAACCCCTTTGTTGCTTTTCCCTAAAGCAAATCATTGTTCCCATCCAGCCAACATGAAAAACAAACAAGCGTGAAAGTGTAAGACATTAGGGATGATGGGGGACAATGGATACCACCACATTGGGCATCCCTTCTCTAAGGAAAATTGTAAGTATGAATGTGCTTTGCATCAATATCTAAAACAAATCACCTTACAATCCTCCATAAACCTTTGCTTATTGTACATATCCCTCTCAAGAGACTGCCAGCCAATGCAGCACTCACAACAGCTTCAAACTTGTTGAAAGCTAGAACATAGGAACATCTATAAAATGCACAGAATGAAATTCAGTGATAACAAAACAAAACAGCAGTATTAGTGAAGAATTCATTAAGACACATTACAGCATATATCAAATGGCAAATATTGTGCAAATGCAGTTTATTTCTCAAAATAGCAAGGGGGGTTCCTCCCATGCTGTTGCCCTTCGTACTCACTAATGGAACATTTTGGATTGTGAATTTTAATTCCTAAGAGCAGAAGTGGGGTTGAAATACAGACCATCTCCTTCCCCTCCACTTTAAAAAAGCAAAATCCTCCAAAAGGTGCTGAAGTAGTTAATATTTTTAAGTAAGACCAATTTAGGGAATTATTGCCATGTTAAGGTGTGATCAAAGTCCAAGTTCTGTCAGGCTCTTACACACACAAAATAACATGACACTGAAATTAATGAGTCAGACTCTGCGTGCAAAAAACTCTTGTCTGTTCATCAGCCCCTGCTAGTGTAAGAAGGTCCACAAGATGTAGACTGACTATGCTCTTCCCAAAATCCTTTCCTGTTTGTTGCCTCTAAATTCCACCTAAAATTTCATAAAGATATAGCTTTGTCATTCTTTTAAAAATGTACCTCAGTACACAAAAAGTAACTTTTTTTATTGACTAAAATAACACAATTAAGAACTATATTTTATTTTTTAAACCACAGAGTAATGCAAGTATAGAACAGCCCTGTTTTCAGGAAATCTAATTTGGGAAAATAAATGGATTCAAGGTGAAAAGCCCTAGTTCTCTGCAGAATCATCATTCAATGATAATAGCTTCAATACAAAAAGCTCATCAAGGAATGCAAATTCAGCTAATATAAGATTCTACCACAGATCTCCCTAATCCAGTTTCAAAAGCAGATGACCTCTTTCTTCCTTATGGCATATTCACAATAGGCAGTTATCCGAATGGGAAACATCAGTGTCACAAGGTAGGCATCGGAGCAGAAATTATGACACTTCACTCTAATTGGAGCAATTTGCCAGTCAGCGGATAAGAACTTTATTCCATGTTGTGTCAGGAACAAATTTCTAATTCATTGCAGGGACAGTAACCCACGGAATACAGAACTCAAGAATGCCCCAGAAATGACTGAAGCCTAATTATATGACCATTTTTCTGTCCTGTCAGGATTGAATCAAACTGAAGGCACAGTTTGTTGTGAGCATGCCCAGTTTTTTTGCTTAACTTTTGAGGTTTTTCTTTGTACAAATGGGTACATAGGAGAGAGACATGTTAATACTTCTGCTGCTGTTTAAAAAGGTTTCTTATGTTTACTTATCAGTTTGTTTTATTTTGGAATTACATAAGCCACCCTGTGTACTCTCCCCCCTCGCTCAGAAAAAAGATGAGATTTATAACAAGTTAAGTGAAGTCTAGTGGGATGTGGGTGGCGCTGTGGTCTAAACAACTGAGCCTCTTGGGCTTGCTGATCAGAAGATCGGTGGTTCGAATCCCTGCGACGGGGTGAGCTCCTGTTGCTTGGTCCCAGGTCCTGCCAACCTAGCAGTTCGAAAGCACGCCAAAAAGTGCAAGTAGATAAATAGGTACTGCTCCGGCAGGAAGGTAAACGGTATTTCCATGCGCTGCTCTGGTTTCGGTGTTCTGTTGTGCCAGAAGCGGCTTAGTCATGCTGGTCACATGACCCAGAAAAACTGTCTGCGGACAAATGCTGGCTCCCTCAGCCTGTAAAGTGAGATGAGCACCGCAATCCCAGAGTCGTCTGCGACTGGACTTAACTGTCAGGAGTCCTTTATCTTTTTTTAAAAGTGAGGTCTATTATGGCTTATTTACACATTATGCTTATATTTGAAATGATGAGGAAGAAAGATTATAATTTCATAAACTCTGCTCATCAGCTCTGCAGGACAGTTTCAATTTATCCTCCTTCTTATAATGAATTTGGTGCCTTATGCAATGCTAGCTCTAGCTAGGGCTAATTATCACAAATGACAAGGCACCCACTCCAGGGGCTCAACCAATTGCAGAATCAAGCTTGTAGCTGAACTTGAGTTCAAACTGGAGCTTTGACAAACAATATATTGTATATTTTTGTTCTCAAGGAATGTTGTCCAGAATTGCTTATAAAACAAGTAACCTTTACATCTTTAGGGAAATTGTGTGATTGAGCAGAAAAGAAAAGGGAAAACATTAAACAATGTGTGTTAAGAATTATGGCAAACATATTATAGTAACCCAACCTCCAAGTTCCTACCACATCTGGGAAAATAGTTGCCACAAACCAGTTACAGGGAAGAAATATAATTGGTCTTATAAGTGTGAGGAAGCAAGACAGCTAATGATAGTTCAATTACCTGTGAGTTAAAAGGCTACTTTAGACACACCCAAGATATACCCTGTGGGATTTCTCACTTTTTGAAAAACAGTGTGTACCTTATAACAAACAGCATTTGATATTCCTTTCAGTTTCAAAGAATTGTTTGTCCTGCAGCAGAAGGGCTGCTATTTGGGAAATATAAACATAAAGCACCACTGATAGCATACAGTTCTTTGGAATCATAGAATTGTAGATCTGCAAGGGACCCTGTGGATCATCTAGTCCAACTCCCTGCAATGCAATAATATGCAGCTGCCCCATACAAGGTTTGAACCTGCAACCTTGGCATCATCAGCACCACACTCTAACCAACTGAGCTATCCAGGACTCAGGAAGGGAAAGCTATCAAAAAGGTAATAACCTATGTATTGGATGGGAAAGGGCAGTATAATTTAATCAGTAACAAATGGTCCCTCTGAAAGGCAACCATCATGTGACTTATCATGCCAAACCGTCAGGTACTGTTGTCAGTTTCTGAGAGAAGCTCAACTGCCTTCCTAGAAAAAGTATTGGAACAGGACTGAAGAAAGGAAGTGCACTCTAACTTCTGCCATCAGCTAGGGGCGCTGGGGCCACGGGAAGCTCATCTACCCAATGCCTCTCAGGAATAGCATAAAGGCAACTTGCTCCATCCATCAGCACAGAAGGAACACTAGCAGGAAGATCACTTTTCTTCTCTTTCATGCCTGAAAGACCACTTAGCTGCAGCTGTCTGTTATCCTGGGAGTGCAGAAACGTGGGGGGAAAGGACTCTCTGGCTCCATCCATCAGTCAAAGGAACAAGAGCCCATCACTATTCAAGCAATACCAGCACTAAGGGACAGTCAGCTTGCCAAGCAGGATATATATGCTCTCTTATAGATCACTGCCTTGTTTTGGTCTTGATGAACTGATCTCTCTTCTGCCCTTTTTCTCTCTACTCCCTTTTCCTTACGGGCCTTGTCTTTTTTTAGTTTGTAAGCCTAAAGGAAAGGTCTGTCTCCTTTTCTCCTTCTATTCTGTGTGCTGCTTTGAGAGACAATAACTGCCTGGAAAGTTACAATCTATGTGACGGGCGGGAAAAGGCAGCAGAATTTAATAATTAGTACCAAGAAGGCTGATCGCCGAAGAATTGATGCTTTTGAATTCTGGTGCTGGAGGAGACTCTTGAGAGTCCCATGGACTGCAAGAAGATCAAACCTCTCCATTCTGAAGGAAATCAGCCCTGAGTGCTCACTGGAAGGACACATCCTGAAGCTGAGGCTCCAGTACTTTGGCCACCTCATGAGAAGAGAAGGCTCCCTGGAAAAGACCCTAATGTTGGGAAAGATGGAGGGCACAAGGAGAAGGGGACGATAGAGGACGAGATGGTTGGACAGTGTTCTCAAAGCTACCAGCATAAGTTTGACCGAACTGTGGGAGGCAGTGGAAGACAGGAGTGCTTGGCGTGCTCTGGTCCATGGGGTCACAAAGAGTCGGACACGACTAAATGACTAAACAACAACAAACAAATCTGAAGGGCAACCATCGCTTGGCTGGCTGCATCAAACAGTTCGGTGCTGGGGTCAGTTTCTGAGAACCGCCTTCTTAGACACAGTACAGGGGTCTCCACTGAGTAAGAAACAGTGTTCACAGGACAGAATCATTGTATTGTATAGCTGGAAGGGATCTTCTGACCTAGACCAACCCTCTGCCCTGAAGGAATCTCAATTCAAAGCATACATGACAGATGGCCATCCAACCTCTGCTTAAAGGGGAAGGGGACTTCAAGGGAGTCTAGACTGTTCCATGACTGAACAACTCTTAACCGTTGAAGCAGGAGGGAGAAAACTTGTTTCCCAAGAAATGTCTATAAAACATGATCAAACTGTGCCAACTTTCGTCAGTCAGTTAAGTGCCCACCAGGAAGAATGTTACACAAGTCTGAGTGAACTTAACATAAGAATACACAAAAGGAATGTAGCAATTGTAGCAACACACACACAAAGAATCAACCAGCCTGTGTCCAAATCCCAGGCAAGTTTACCCATAAACAACTCCCACTGAGTTCAGTAGTGAATTTTACTCCCTAGTCAATGTGCTCAGGACTATGAAGTTTAGCAACATGTTTTTCACAATCCATTTTCTGTCTTTGTCCATTCATAATCATTATTTTACATTTAAAACGGCTAAGTTGCCAGACACCTTTACCTGATAATACTCACAACTTGTTCTGCCACTTCTCTTCAGATCTACCTGAAATTTGGCACCTTCTGCTAAACATTCAACCTTTTGAGTCTGAAACCTGAGAAAATCTTTCTTCTAACTGAGTAAATGTTCCTGTGTATAAATGCGGCATATTAACTACAGCTGACAAATCGAGTCATTCCTTCTTTACAAACTAAGTTCCGTTGATGCCAGACAAAGTAATCACAGCCTCACCCACAAAGCACAATATATTATTTAAACAAGGTCAAACAAAAAATGACATAGTCTATTCATAAAGCATGGAAAAGAAACAGCCTTAAATCACACATACACATATTTATTACACTTAAGTTCTATACATGTCTATCTTGAAGGAAGCTCTCTTGAATTCAAAGCACATACGGTACTTCCAAGGTATAGGATCTTAGCCATAGAAATGTGCTTCATCATAAAAAGCCATGCCTGAGTCTCACAGTATGTCACAAATGTATTGCAGCTCAAGAAATGTACTTTTTTATTTGCAGGTTAAATATTGCAAGTTAAACAAAGGGGGGGGGGAGAGAGAACAATAAAATATTCTATGACTGAAAAGAAGAAGCCTCTGTAGTAACTCTTCACCTGATGCCATGCTGAGCTAGTATCACACTCTTTCACTTGCTACTCAGGTTTTATGACCACTTTTAGGTACAATAATAATAATAATTATATATAGTGCAGGCACTAACAAAATTTGTCCTACTTGTGGACTTAAAAAAAATTCTGATGGGCCACTGCTGGAAACAGGGTACTGGACAAGAGGGAAATGTGTCTGAAAAGCCAGGGTGGATAAAAAGCCATGGTTTTTAAAAATAAAATAAAAATAAAAATCAATTTTTTTTATTTAAATGGGATTTTAAAAATAAAATGCTTTTGGAGGAAAAATCTTTCTAAAGATAGTTTTCTATTTAAGTTACATTATAGTCCAAATCAGGAAATAAGGATTTGTTTTAAGTTTTTCATGTGTGCTAAAACTCAGTCTAAGTTTTTTAAAAAAAAACCAAAACCATTTAACCACATCAGTTAACAAACATGGATACATATGCTATAATGTTATTCTTTTAGTTAAATATTATTTTTCTCCTTCCAATAAAGTACAGCAGAAAAGTTGTCCAACTATAAACAGTTAACTTATTAAACCTCACAATAATTTCATAATTATCTGTCTATGTATTTTTAATAGTGTAACCAAATCAGTAATTTTTGATATAACTGTAAAAACTACTCTGAAAATTCATTATTCCAAAAATGAAACCTTCATCTGGTTGTAAATATTAAGATTATACCAACAAGAATGAGTCTTTCTGTAAAAAAATGATTTAAATCAAGCCTTACTGACTAGTGATTTAAATCATGATTTAAATCGGTATCATTTATATCAAATCCACCCTGGTCAAAGCTCATCTTGTCTAACTTCAGCAGCAGAGAGGGCTCTGTGACAGGAGAGCATGCTTTCAAGAGCATTCATTTCAGATGACAACCCTTTAAAGTCCCTTTCACTGCCCCATTCCCTTATTTAATGCCTTCCACAAGCAAGTACAAAGATAATTCTGCCGGCATATGTGTCTAACACCACAGAGGTGAGCCCGGACCTCATTTTACTTACCTCCATGCACAGGATTGCATGGCGAGTCCTATAGCTAGCAAGTATGTTTGGGATTCTTTCACAGAATGATAGAATTGTAAAGGGGCCTTGATGCCCATCTAATTCAACTCCCTGCAATGCAAGAATCTTTTGCCCAATGTGGGACCTGAACTTGCAACCTTGAGATGAAGAATCTCATGCTCTGTCGCAGACTGATGGTAGATATCCTTCTTCACACAAGTAAACTAAAATCTGCACTCCACAGCCATTATATTATTATTATTATTATTATTATTATTATTATTATTATTAATTTCTTTTATTATTTGTTCAATTTGCATACCGCCCTTCATCCGATGATCTCAGGACGGTTTGCAGCCTAAAAATGCAAAGTAGAATCAAATCAAGGATGCTGCTGTAATGCACATTTTCCTTTTGAGGCTGTGTATTACATGCAAGCAGGTGTAAACAGGACCAGCCTGGGCCAACAACAGAAACCCTCCTTTTGCGTTGGAGGTGTTGTTGTTGTGTGTGGTTTTTCTTTGCGGCGGCGGCGGGGGGGGGACGACCATCAAGCG
Organism: Podarcis gaigeae; assembly: GCF_964106915.1. Classification (NCBI taxonomy): domain Eukaryota; kingdom Metazoa; phylum Chordata; class Lepidosauria; order Squamata; family Lacertidae; genus Podarcis; species Podarcis gaigeae. The sequence goes on along the minus strand of NC_139688.1, from coordinate 54,692,903 downwards.
GTGTGCAAATTATTCACAAAATCAATAAATTAATAAATAGGCCGAGCGGTTTAAACAAACAAACAAAAAACAGCAACCCTCGCCTTGCCTAAGGCGAAAAGGCACCTCCACAATTGTTTTCCTTCTGGCTGATAATTGGTGGTTGGAGCCCATGCAGCAGGGCGGCTGTGGGCAGGATCCGTGCACTGCAAGGGGTTGGTCTAGATCAGTGTTTCCCAACCTTGGGTCTCCAGCTGTTTTTGGGACTACAATTCCCATCATTCCTGACAACTGGTCCTGCTAGCTAGGAATGATGGGAGTTGTAGTCCCAAAAACAGCTGGGCACCCAAGGTTGGGAAACACTGGTCTAATGACTCTTGGGATCCCCAGTCTACGATTCTCACGCGTGAAAAGGGGGGGAACCTCGGCTGACGAGGCTTAAGGGAAGAGAAGAAGAAGAAGAAGACGCCTCCTCACCTGGCAGCCCTTCTTGTGGTGGAAGCCGACCACCGCGATGTGCAGCACGGGACCCCGGGAGCCGCGGGGGTGCAGGTCGCCCTTGGAGCTGCCCCTTCGCTCCATGAAGGAGCCCGGGAGCAGCAGCGACGCCGGAGGAGGTTGTTTACCGGAGGGCTACGGGCGCCGCTTCCTTCCGCGGCCGGCCTCCCCAGCCCGCCGGCGCCCGTCCTCTGAGCATGCTCCCTGGCCGCCGAGCACGCCCCGTAGCGGCCGCCGAGGAAGCCGCGCCAGGGGGGGAGAGAGACGCCGGGCCCCGCCGGCGAGGCCTCAATGGCGCGCGGGAGCCAGGGCCGCCTCACGGGCGCGAGAGGAGGAGGAAGAGGCGGCTGCTGCTGCTGCTGCGGGGAGCCGAGGGGAAGCTGCCAAAACAGGGCGGCCGCCTTCCCCGGTTACCTCAGGATGGTTCCTCCTGGCAACCGGCGGCCAGGGCTCTGTTCTTAAAGGTGCAGCTCGGCGGAGAATGCCAGACCCCCCCCCCCAAACCTCAGGGGAGCCCAGTGTAGTCCCAGAGGAAAGAGAATGAATGAATTCCTCTTTATTTGCGTCAGCCATGGGCCATAGCAATAAAATAACAATACGATATACAAATAAAAGAAATAAAAAGTCGATTATATAAAACACACTTTAGGGTCCTGAATCAGCAGTCAAATCCAAGCCGGAATTAAGATCGCCGGAAGAAACATCAACAACCTCAGATATGCAGATGACACAACCTTGATGGCAGAAAGTGAAGAGGAATTAAAGAACCTTTTAATGAGGGTGAAAGAGGAGAGCGCAAAATATGGTCTGAAGCTCAACATCAAAAAAAAACGAAGATCATGGCCACTGGGCCCATCACCTCCTGGCAAATAGAAGGAGAAGAAATGGAGGCAGTGAGAGATTTTACTTTCTTGGGCTCCATGATCACTGCAGATGGTGACAGCAGTCACGGAATTAAAAGACGCCTGCTCCTTGGGAGAAAGGCGATGGCAAACCTTGACGGCATCTTAAAAAGCAGAGACATCACCTTGCCAACAAAGGTCCGTATATGGTTTTCCCAGTAGTGATGTATGGAAGTGAGAGCTGGACCATAAAGAAGGCTGATCGCCGAAGAATTGATGCTTTTGAATTATGGTGTTGGAGGAGACTCTTGAGAGTCCCATGGACTGCAAGAAGATCAAACCCATCCATTCTTAAGTAAATTAGCCCTGAGTGCTCACTGGAAGGACAGATCATGAAGCTGAGGCTCCAATACTTTGGCCACCTCATGAGAAGACAAGACTCCATGGAAAAGCCCCTGATATTGGGAAAGATGGAGGGCACAAGGAGAAGGGGACGACAGAGGATGAGATGCTTGGATAGTGTTCTTGAAGCTACAAACATGAGTTTGACCAAACTGCGGGAGGCAGTGGAAGACAGGAGTGCCTGGCGTGCTCTGGTCCATGGGGTCACGAAGAGTCGGACACGACTAAACGACTAAACAACAACAATTCTGATCGCCCCAGCTAAAAACCCTGCAACCTTTGTTGTCATCTGCACATCCTGATCTGCCAAGAGAAAGGACATTGGGGCAGTGGTTGGGCGACCCGGAATGGACAATAAAAGAGGGGCGATAACCTCATTCCTCAAGTCTTTAAAAAGAGTGCCAGCCAGAAGGGCATGCACCACCGATTCAATACTGCCATCTCCACAGGGACATAAGCGTTTTTCGTGTGGAATCTGTTGGAACCGTCCGTTGAGTACAACTGAGGGCAATACATTCAATCTTGCGAGAGTAAAAGCATGTCTATATTTTAGAATTGCTAGGTTATGCAGATAGGGTGCTAGAGAGTCGAAATGGGAAGGTAGAAAATAATCATATCACAGGCAAAATGTCCTTATTATGGCCAGGGTGCTCTGACGCTCGATATCATTTAGGCGCAGACAAATTAGACTGTTTGCTTGAAGTAGCCCCAGAGGCTTGCGCATTTCTTTCTCTATCCCGTTTGTACACAGCCTTTTTTTCTGCCAAGGGGCGCTCGTGGTTGTCCCCCTCCCCATGTTGTCCTCACAGCAACAACTCTGCATAGGTGCCAGAGCCCTGAAGCAGCCACAAAATTTCCCATGAAGGGGCCAGGCACCCACGGATTTATTTTTTCCTTCTTTTTTAATAATTTTATTTGGTTTTACAAAATCACACAATTAACATTCTTGAAAACATTGCAAATAAAACAAGATTCTTTTGAATCTTAGGACTTCACTCCTCCCCTCCAGGAATTCTGAAAGGAACCCACAGATTTCGGTGCCAGGGCCATGCACGTTACATGGTACCCACGACCCCGGGGACCCTTGGTCACGGGGCCAAGCTGGCACTCCTGCAACCCTGTGAGGAAGGTTAGGCTGAGCGACAGCAGTCACCCAGGGAGCTTCATGGCTGAGTGGGGACTCAATGCTATGCTCTAACTCAGGGGTAGGCAACCTAAGGCCTGTGGGCTGGATGTGGCCCAATCACCTTCTCAATCCGGCCCACAGATGGTCCAGGAATCAGACGGTTTTTACATGAGTAGAATGTGTGCTTTTATTTAAAATGCATCTCTGGGTTATTTGTGGGGCATAGGAATTCGTTCATTCCCCCCCCCCAAAAAAATAGTCTGGCCCACCACCGTCTGAGGGCCGGTGGGCCGGCCCATGGCTGAAAAAGGTCCTGACCCCTGCTCTAACCGCTATGCCACACTGACCAATATCATTGTATGCCACCTGTCCATAGTGAAAACTATGCTCAAGGCAGATTGCAAAATTGGAAGATTTACCACAACGGCCAAAGTTATGGGTATCATGTGGCAGGACAGAGCCTCGGACAAAGTCTCTCCCAAGTCCACATTCCCAGCATGTTCGCAGTCCTGTCTCAGCAACATCTATGCTGGCTTGGTCATGTCCACAGAATGAACATGTGGACATGTTTATAGGATCATGTACATACGTTCCTATTGGAGAGCTGGCTGACCAGCTCTGCATTACAAAGATGTCTGCAAACATGACATGAAGGCTGGCAACATCATCCCTGTCATGTGGGAATCCCTGTAGGCAGCCCTGCACAGGGAAGTTCTTAATGTTTGATGTTTGACTGTGTTTGATGTTTTAATTTGCTGGAAGCTACCCCAGTGGCATAGCGTGGGTTGTCAGCACCCGGGGCAAGGCAAGTAATTTGTGCCCCCTAACCCGTGGATTTGCGCCCCTTAACCCGTGGATTTGCGTCGCCTAACCCTAACCCCCAGATGTTGCGCCCGGTGCGGCCGGCCCCCCCTGCACCCTCCACGCTACGCCACTGAGCTACCCAGAATGGCTGGGGCAACCCAGTTGGATGAGCGGCATATAAAAAAATAATATTACTACATACTACCAGTGCTACTACTACTATAGACAACTGTAGTGCCTTTGTGGGTTCTCTCGCCACATACACAATCACCGCAGGTTAGGAGGCCAGGCTTGTGCTTTGCTTTCCATCATTCAATTAAGTTAACCTATTCTCTTTCCTCTCAGGAGATAAATTTGGTGGGTGGGGACCATTAAGTGTATGCTTATAGCACAGACCAGGGCACAAGTCTGGAACACGTGACATCTGGCCAATGAAAATCAGCACACTTGTTTAATGTTACCTTAAAAGGTAGCCTCTATAACTGGCGTAGAGAGTCTTGAATAAGCCAGTTGTATGCTACTGCTTGGGACGCAGGTGGCGCTGTGGGTTAAAGCCTCAGCGCCTAGGACTTGCCGATCGAAAGGTCGGCGGTTCGAATCCCTGCGGCGGGGTGCGCTCCCGCTGCTCAGTCCCAGCGCCTGCCAACCTAGCAGTTCGAAAGCACCTCCGGGTGCAAGTAGATAAATAGGGACCGCTTACCAGCGGGAAGGTAAACGGCGTTTCCGTGTGCGGTTCTGGCTCGCCAGATGCAGCTTTGTCACGCTGGCCACGTGACCCGGAAGTGTCTCCGGACAGCGCTGGCCCCTGGCCTCTTAAGTGAGATGGGCGCACAACCCCAGAGTCTGTCAAGACTGGCCCGTACGGGCAGGGGTACCTTTACCTTTACCTATGCTACTGCTTACAAGGAATGCATTATTACATACAGCGCTAGAAAACTTTTCGCCTTTAGTACTATGGATTAAAAGTTGGCAGTTTACCAGCAACATGGGTACATATAGGGGATATATACTAGCATCAGTTGGTACCCATAGCAAAAAAATAAGAACCAGACTAGAGCTCATTTACACTAGTTGTCCTGTCATCAGTCTAGCGCAGGATTTCCCAAACCTGGGTCTCCAGATGTTTTTGGACTACAATTCCCATAATCCCTGGTCCTGCTAGCTACGGATGGCGGGCGTTGTAGTCCAAAAACACCTGGAGACCCAAGTTTGGGAAAGCCTGCTGTAGTGTAGTGCATATCACAATATATACACATACATCCCATGGCCTGACTGCTCAACCCACAGAAGTCTTCTAAGTGTGGAAGTGGAGAGCAGATAAGAATGCAGGCTTGACCTTGACTGTATATTATACATAGCAAAGCCCGTGGCCTTTTAGCTTGTTTGGGAAACCTCATTGCAAATGCTATTTGTTGTATTTAGGAAGGGCAGGTACAGGAATTGGGTGGGTACTGACTGCTTTACTAATCTCCAAGGTTAGAACACAAAACGACGGGCTAAAATCCATCTTTTTGACATGCTGCAGATTTTAAAAACGGGTGGATAACGCAACCCATATTTTAAAGGGATGCAACCCTCGGAGGTCTGATGCTTGTGCATTTTCAGAACTCCAGCCTTTCGAGTCCTCCTTCGACCATAATCCAAGCGCCCGAGATTTTCCATACCAGGGTCCAATCTAGGAACAGGTGGGTGAAAAGGTACCCTTGAGCATGCACAGAGTGCCTTCTCCTTTAGGTCTTTGGAGGCAATAAAAAGTGTTCCAGGAGATGCGTTTCGGATATAAAGCAAGATACGCTTTAAAAAAAGAAACAAACCAGAGTAGGGCTTTTAAAGTTAGCGCTCGGTCGTCACGTGCCCCTCGGCCTCGACTTGCGCTGGGACTCCTTTCCGAGGGCTTTCCTAGTTCGATTGCTCTCTTATCGATTCGCTGAGTCTGTTCAAGCTAGAACAGTCTGCTCTGTTATGAGTGGCCGGGGACGCAAGAGCCCGCCTCCCCGGGCATTTATTTATTTATTTATTAAACCAGTGAGCAATAAGAGGACGGCGAACTCGATTAGTCAGGCCTCGCGGCAAAATGGCGGCCAACGCGACTACCAACCCGTCTCAGCTGCTGCCTCTTGGTAAAGGAATGGCGGGCGCTCGTCTCTGAGCGGTGAAGCCGGGGGAGAGGGATAAAGAGAGGGCGGGAGGGGAAATGGGGTGGGGGAGAGGGGGGAGAAATGGGGTGGGGTAAGAGAGTTGAAATGGGTTGGGGCAGGGTGGGAGTGGGGAAATGAGGTGGGGGAGTGGGTGAAATGGGGTGGGAGAGGGGGAAATGGGGTGGGGGAGAGGGGAGTAATGGGGGGGGAGAGGGGGGAGAGAGGGTTGAAATGGGTTGGGGCAGGGTGGGAGTGGGTGAAATGGGGTGGGAGAGGGGGAAATGGGGCAGGAGAGGGGGAAATGGGGTGGGGGAGAGGGGAGAAATGGGGTGTGGTGTGGTGGGGAGAGAGGGTTGAAATGGGTTGGGGCAGGGTGGGAGTGGGGAAATGAGGTGGGGGAGTGGGTGAAATGGGGTGGGAGAGGGGGAAATGGGGTGGGGGAGAGGGGGGAGAGAGGGTTGAAATGGGTTGGGGCAGGGTGGGAGTGGGGAAATGAGGTGGGGGAGTGGGTGAAATGGGGTGGGAGAGGGGGAAATGGGGTGGGGGAGAGGGGAGAAATGGGGTGGGGGAGAGGGGGGAGAGAGGGTTGAAATGGGTTGGGGCAGGGTGGGAGTGGGTGAAATGGGGTGGGAGAGGGGGAAATGGGGCAGGGGAGAGGGGGAAATGGGGTGGGGGAGAGGGGAGAAATGGGGTGTGGTGTGGTGGGGACAGAGGGTTCAAATGGGTTGGGGCAGGGTGGGAGTGGGGAAATGAGGTGGGGGAGTGGGTGAAATGGGGTGGGAGAGGGGGAAATGGGGTGGTGGAGAGGGGGGGAAATGGGGTGGTGGAGAGGGGGGAAATGGGGTGGTGGAGAGGGGGAGAAATGGGGTGTGGTGTGGTGGGGAGAGAGGGTTGAAATGGGTTGGGGCAGGGTGGGAATGGGGAAATGAGGTGGGGGAGTGGGTGAAATGGGGTGGGAGAGGGGGAAATGGGGTGGGGGAGAGGGGGGAAATGGGGTGGGGGAGAGGGGGAGAAATGGGGTGTGGTGGGGAGAGAGGGTTGAAATGGGTTGGGGCAGGGTGGGGGAGGGGAAATGGGGTGGGGTGGGAGGGGGAGAGGGAGAAATGGGGTGGGGAAATTGAGTGGGCTGAGGGAGGGGGAAATGGGGTGGGGCAGGGAGGGGAGGGGGAGAGAGGGGGGAGGATGAGAGGAGGTGTGGGGGGCAAGTGCAGCATTTGTACGTGTGGCATCATGGCCACATACATACCTGGGGCAAAGTTACACACAGCATGGAGACGAGGGTTCTTTCCTTTCTCGTGGCACCAGAACTCATGGGCATCCAATGAAACCAAATGTTGGACTATTCGGGATGGATAAAAGGAAGCGTTTCTCCACGCAGTGCAGATAGTTCAACTGTGGAACTCGCTTCCACAGGAGGCAGTGATGGCCCTCAACTGGAGCGACTTCTAAAGAGGATAGGACAGATTCATGGAGGATAATAAGCCTAGCGATGGCTACTAAGTGCAATGGCTGTGCTCTGCCTTCACAGCTACAGCCAATGATGCTCCTGAATGCTAGTTTCTGAAAAGCAGGGAAAGGTTCAGAGCTGAAATCACATTAAAATTTGAGGCTCTAGCAATCTTTTTATTGTGTATTTGATCATAACCAGCTCCCAACTGCATCTTTTGAACTTTGGGATTATTTAATTGACCCACTGGATTTATTTAATTATGTAATATGCTAGTGTCCCCTGCTAATAAGATTGCTTTTAGTTTTGGATACAGACTGTTTTGTAAATGAAGTATGTTTAAAATCATTGGTAACTGAAAACACATCTTGAAGAAAGAGACAATGCTCATACAGTTGTACATACATTAGTAACTGCTAATTAAATGCTTTTTCTGATTAACAGAGCTGGTGGACAAGTGCATAGGCTCACGAATTCACATCGTGATGAAAAGTGATAAAGAAATTGTTGGCACACTCCTAGGATTTGATGACTTTGTCAGTATCCTTTACAGGGAATAATGTGGAAGCTTTTGACAGTTTGCTTTTTGGGTTGTGTGTGGGGGTTGTTGGGGTTTTTTTTTTGGCAAGCAGCTGTTTAAAATAATGTTCCCCTGGAAAGGGAGTTGTTCTGGTGTTTTGAATTGGAGAAAAGTAGATCTGCATTTAGGTTCGTACGTTTGGTGGTTTGCACTGCAACTGTGCAAGATCATTTGCAGCCACTGGACTTCTGCGATTACTGTGTCTGCAGTACTGACAGATGGTACCTGTACATAATGGATGGGGTATTATATCCTTGTCCTCCAGACGCTGCTGGATTATATCACCCCTCACAATTGGCCATGCTGAGTGGGACTGATGGGAATTGGAGTCCAATAAGATCACATGTTCCCTACCCCTGTTGTACATCAATCTTCCAGGCTGCAAGCCTAGCACCTGTTGTACATGCTCTGAGGCACTTGTGTGACAGCCATGTATTATATGAACAGGACCTACACCTTGATAATATAAAAACACTGTTAGCCCTCTTGGATATCTACTCATCTAATGAATGCAGGGGGAAATGTGAATCACTACTTTCGTAGTAACTTTTTCCTTGACATCGGGCTTCAGACATGGTATTGGAAGATGTTACAGAATTGTAAGTATGGCTGCTTCTGGCTTTCAATCTCAGCACATCTTGTACCAACAGTTGTCTTTACTTTGACTCACTCTTCAGAACTTGCTCTCTTGACCTTTCCCACACTTGGACATAGGCAGACAATATTAGCTACTTTTGTGAGGCATGCTGTAATACTGTTCACCAGTTTTCAGAAAAAGCAGAGTGTAATTCTCCTAAGGTGAGAGTGGAGCATTATATTAGTGGTACGAGGCACCAGCTGGGGAACCCCCAAGGCTCAGAGCCCAGAAATTGGTAGTGGGACTATGATAAGAGGTCAGAGGGAAAAGAGGGAGCAGACTGAGAGGAGGTGGTGTTGGAAGTTGAAGAGGTAACAGGGTTTAGTGAGCGGGAAGAGCCTGTGGTAGAGAGAGGTCCAGAATCGGGGTTGGAGAGGAGGGGGGCCAAGAAGCAGATGAGGTGGACCTCTGAAGAAGCCCTCCTGTTGTGACCAGCTCCCCTCCCCCCTGGTCTCCCAGGACCAAAAGAAGTATGAAGAGGGTGGAGCAGAGACAGATGCATCAATGGAGTCTCAGATTGCTTGGGAAGGAACCAGGGGAGATGGAGACTTAGGCAGTGAGAAGGCAGGGACCTTCAGTCCTCACAACTGCCTCGTTGAGGCAAGATCTACTGGGAAGAGTTTTTGTGTTCATTACGCCTGGTCTCCTGAGCTGTTTGTTTCTTTGAAGAAAGAGTTAACTTCATTGATGCTGTGTGAGTTATTATTATCCTGCTCTTGGCACCTGCCCCCTGACACTGGGGTGCTCCTCTCTACAAATCCCCAGTCTACTGTGGCAGCATCTTTCAGAGATACTCATTCCTTACTTTTTTCGTTAGCTACTGTATAAGGGTATAATTGCAACAACTTCCCTTCCCATGCTATTCTAGGAAAGTACCAATTGCAGAACAATGTAGGTAGGATTGCTGCAATTATTTATCTTACCGGTTTTCCCCTTCAGGGACATTTGGGTGACACTGGCATGGAGACTAGCAGTCTCTTATCAGATAATTAAGACTTGAATGAAAAATAGTTTTCATCAAACTTTCCAGTTTTGTATCCTTTTTCTGTTTGTCTTGTGTTCAACAGTGAGATCACACCTGAAGGACGAAGAATTACAAAGCTAGACCAGATTTTGCTAAATGGAAATAACATAACAATGGTAAGTAATTAGTCTTACATTTATGTCCCTAGTTAATTCCTGTTAACTAGGCCAAACTAGTTAACTGTGGAAGCTTGGTTAATTCAGAAACTGTTGTCAGAAACTGAAACAGAATCCAATAAAATGCCAAAAAATTGAAGTGGTATCCTAAAAAAGAACAGAGATGTTGCATGTTCTGAGTCAGGGAGATGGAGATACTGCCTATTTTGGGTGGGGGGGGGGGTCTCAATAAATGTAAAACAAAGGAATATAAGCTATTCTAATGTAATTCATTTACAGACACACATGTGTATATAATCTTTTTTGAGCTGAAAAATTCAAGGTGGCTTATACAATGGCCTTCTTCACACAACATGCAAAGCCTAACCCTGACTCGGTGAGAACATGGGGGGGGGGTGTCTCCAAAGGCAAGCTCACAGCTGCCTTGCTGCTCCTTCATCCTTTTTTGCTGCCAAGATTTGGTTTAGATTACCATCTGCACTGGAGCTTGCGGCCAAGTTCTCTCCCCAGTAACTGTGAGCTATAACCCAAGTGTGAACCTTGTTTGGCTTAGTGTGTTGTATGAGCCAGACTGCAATTGGTGGGAGGAATCTTGTTAATGCTTCTTCCACTACATTGCCTGAGACGGGTAGTCAGGGTGTGGCTCTGCCAAACAGGCCAACAGAACTGATCTTGCTGGGCATGTTTCTGTAGCTCCATCCTTGAGAGAGGGTAGAATGGTTGTACATAACTTTTCTAGATGAAATGCTTATGTTCTTCATCTTCTCATGCGACCTTTTTTTCAGCTGGTTCCCGGAGGAGAAGGACCAGAAGTGTAAATAAAGTCATATGTCATCATTGAAGACTTCCTGTTAAAGCTTCTGTAGGAATATATTGATGAAACCTGATGCGTTTTTTATTTTTTATTTTTTACATTTATATAAAGGCAAATTTCCATTTCAGGAAAAATGCATCGTTAACAAAGACTTTGTAAGTTAAAATCATGACTTTGTTGTAAAGGCAAAATTAACTTGCTGTTCAGAGCAAGGCAATAAAGAGGGTTTTTTTAAAAAAAAATAACCATATTGAACACAGTTGTTGTTTTTGTAACTCTGGCATTTTAGAGTAATTTTTTTGTAACTCTGGCATTTTAGATAAAACCAGGAATTTTGAATGGTTCTGTGTCAGGCTGCTTAGAGCAAGTTATGAGCTGGTTATAAATATTTCTTACTTTTTATCTATATCATACATGAGCTGGTTAAGCTGTGGTTCATAATGTGTACGAGAATTGTTTTCTCATGCATTTCTCTCCAGCTGAGATAAAAATAACTAAAAGGAAGAGATTTCTGTTGCCAAATTCTTACCATATTGTACCAATTGCTCAATATCATTCACTGTTAAAACACTATTCTGCCTTGCCAGAGAAGTGGCTTATCTACTTAAAAGATGTTCTCAAGAACCAAATAAAGTACAGTGGATGCTTGGGTTGCGAACGTGATCCGTGCGGGATGCATGTTCGCAACCCGCAGCAGCGTGTCTGCGCACACACGGGTTGTGATTCTGCGCATGCGCAAAGCGCAATTTAGTGCTTCTGCGCATGCGCGACCACCGAACCCCGGAAGTAACCTGTTCCGGTACTTCCAGGTTTCGGCGGTCCGTAACCCGAAAAAATGCAACTTGAAGCATCTGTAACCCGAGGTATGACTGTATATGGAAGGAAGAAAATGTACCTGTATCCTGTAAACAACAGACACCACAATTAATTCCTATAATATTTAAAGCAATTCCAAACTGGTCTCATAGTACAATGTTAATCATTATTCATAGAATTGCTGATTTGGAAGGCACCATGAGGGTCACCTAGTCCAACCCCCTTGCAGTGCAGGAATCTCTTGTCCAACATAGGGCTCAAACCCACGACCGTGAGATTTAAGAGTCTCATGCTCTACCCCAGGGGTCAGCAAACTTTTTCAGCAGGGGGCCGGTCCACTGTCCCTCAGACCTTGTGGGGGGCCAGATTATATTTTGGAAAAAACCACACGAACGAATTCCTATGCCCCACAAATAACCTGGAGATGCATTTTAAATAAAAGGACACATTCCACTGATTCCTGGACTGTCCACGGGCCAGATTTAGAAGGCGATTGGGCCAGATCCGGCCCCCGGGCCTTAGTTTGCCTACCCATGGATTGATGTAAAATAAGCACAAAAAGCCTGGTCATATATGCTTACTCTGCATTTATTTATTTTTAAGTAGCTTTCCACACGCAGGGACGCAGGTGGCGCTGTGGGTTAAAGCCTCAGCGCCTAGGACTTGCCGATCGAAAGGTCGGCGGTTCGAATCCCTGCGGCGGGGTGCGCTCCCGCTGCTCGGTCCCAGCGCCTGCCAACCTAGCAGTTCGAAAGCACCTCCGGGTGCAAGTAGATAAATAGGGACCGCTTACCGGCGGGAAGGTAAACGGCGTTTCCCTGTGCGGCTCTGGCTCGCCAGATCAGCTTTGTCACGCTGGCCACGTGACCCGGAAGTGTCTCCGGACAGCGCTGGCCCCTGGCCTCTTAAGTGAGATGGGCGCACAACCCCAGAGTCTGTCAAGACTGGCCCGTACGGGCAGGGGTACCTTTACCTTTACTTTAGCTTTCCACACAGAAACAATGCAAATATTTCCTCTTAAAAAATATTACTGCAGTCAATATATAAGAGATTTTTTTACAGTGTTTTAACAAAGCCAGCTTTCCATTCCTAAATGCATTTACTTGGAAATTGGTTTATTGACTATTCTGATCTTCAGATTTAATGCTGATTTAAGTTTTTTCCTTACAGTTGTGCTGTTCAGCTTACATTTCTAGTTAACCGGAGGGATTTGAGAGAGAAGCCTTGTCTGTAGACAGTTTGTGGCATTAGAAAATAATGATAAGAAAGGTGAAGTTACTATGCAGGATAACTAGAGTTTAGTTTTCTATAGAGACACAAACAATTAAACAGTTTTTAGACTTAAGAGCATCTTTTTAAAAATGCACTCAACAAGATGTTAGATCTTGCTGTATGAAATCTTGTCCTGCTTTAATTAAGCAAAAATTGCAAACTGAAGGAAGTTTATCCTTGAATTCTGTTCACTGTATCTATAGGCTTTGAAGCAGTCTAGGAGGACATTGCCTCCTAGACAACCTCAGTACACTTCTGGTGGCAACTCTTCATGTCCACTGAAAAGCCCTCCCAAAGATTGACCTTAAAGCATAGTGGGATGGAACAAGGAAGGAAAATTGGTGGGGGAAAACTCCTTCCCTGTATGTGAAAGTGCCTTCAGATCTAAGCTACATTGGTTTCCTAATGTATTCTTTCCACTGGTATTCTTTCCACTAGAGGGAGCCGATGGAAGTTAGCATTTTAACTGAACTACGGTGGCTTTAAATCAATGCTCTCCAGTCTGAACCATAAGAGAGTTCATGGAAGTTTTGTCTTGCCCAAACTTGCATATAAATCCATTCATGCTTCTTCCCGTAATCTCCAGCTTATGCTTCTTAATTGCTTCATTAAAATATTTTCTTTGAAAATTCATACTTCTACTAAGTACTTGCTTGTCATCTGTACTGAATGCATTAATGTTCACATTGTCATTTGATAGAAGCAAAGTAGGATGCTATAACTGAATTATTTATCCCCCCCCCCCAATTATAGGAAGTTGTTTAGTGGGAGCTACTTGAGTGAATATACAAAAGTATAATATCATGGCCAAAAGACATGTGGCACATGTGCTAAAGAATAGACATGATGAGATTAATTCCATTCTTGCTACAATCCAGTGTATACATAAGGTAAAGGTAAAGGGACCCCTGACCATTAGGTCCAGTCGTGGCCGACTCTGGGATTGCGGTGCTCGCTTTATTGGCTGAGGGAGCTGGTGTACAGCTTCCGGGTCACGTGGCTAGCATGACTAAGCCGCTTCTGGCGAACCAGAGCAGCGCACGGAAATGCCGTTTACCTTCCCGCTGGAGCGGTACCTATTTATCTACTTGCACTTTGACGTGCTTTCGAACTGCTAGGTTGGCAGGAGCAGGGACTGAGCAACAGGAGTTCACCCCATTGCAGGGATTCGAACCTCCAGCCTTCTGATTGGCAAGTCCTAGGCTCTCTGGTTTAACCCACAGCGCCACCCGCGTCCCAGTATATACATACCTAGGAGTAAATTCCACTGAACTCAACAGGACTTACTTCTGAGCAGACGTGCATACGACTGATGTGTCTGTAAGGATTTTCCAGGGCATCACATAAGGAATTGGTAACTGCAAGTCATCAACAATAGCTTCATTTCTACAAACACCTTTGCACCTTATTCTTAGAGTATATTCAAATAAAGACCTCATTTATCCAGAGCACATGAACTTATTAAAATGACTGGTGGTAAGCTTTTAGCCCTTCGACCTTAAAAAGTGACAGTGAATTATACGAAACCTGCATCTAACTCCAATCCAGCATAAAGCCAAAGCATTTTCAATACAATACTTGACAAATTCTTCGTCCCCAAAGACTACCAGGCCAGCAACTGTGTATCTCTCCTTAAACGCAATATATGTGCAGTACCACATGACAAGTTACCAGGCAACTACACAAGCCAGATGCACTGGGAGTTTCAAAGCAGCTGGTCAATTGCTTTCAACCAGTGGAAAAGTACAGGCTCACATCTGAGCTTGAGCCTTTTTATCTAGTACATGGCTGATTTCTCTCCTACCCCCTGATTTCAGCCCTGACTCCAGTAGTAATTGCCCTTTCAGTGGAGGGTAATTTATTTGAATTCCAGCAACATTCTTAAGATAGGCATTTAAACTTGTAAGATCAGGTTGGTAAGTTATTTTTTGTTCAGTTTTGCACGATGCCACTAGGATAAAGATGATTACAGTGGTACCTCGGGTTACATACGCTTCAGGTTACAGACTCTGTTAACCCAGATATAGTGCTTCAGGTTAAGCACTTTGCTTCAGGATGTGAATCTCTGTATACCAACATCCCACACAACGATGGTTTACAAGCTATAAGGAACACCATTTCAGATAAAACCACAGCGGACTTTGCCACCAAACTCTGCCAATTTGTCCTTACCCACAACAACTTCAAATTCGGTGATGACCTGTTCCTTCAGATCAGTGGCACAGCAATGGGCACCCGCATGGCCCCACAGTATGCCAACATCTTCATGGCAGATTTAGAACAATGTTTCCTAAACTCCTACCCACTCAAACCTCTCTTGTACCTGCGATACATTGACAATATTTTTATCATCTGGACACATGGTCAACAGACCCTGAACACCTTCCACCAGAAATTCAATGATTTTCACCCCACAATCAACCTAACTATGAATCAATCTATGCAAGAAATACATTTTTTGGACACTACTATAAAAATACAGGATGGGCACATAGACACCACCTTATACCGTAAACCAACTGACCGACAAACATATCTACATGCCTCTAGCTACCATCCCAAACATACCAAACTGTCCATTGTATATAGCCAGGCACTACGTTACAGCCGCATCTGTTCCAATTCTACAGACAGAGACTCTCACCTAAGAGATCTACAGCAAACCTTTTTAGAACTAAAATACCCAACAGATGAAGTTAGAAAACAGATCAACAGAGCCAGACTGATACCCAGAGAGAACTTGCTGCAAGACAGACCCAAAAAAGAAAATAACAGAACACCTCTAGTCATCACATACAGCTCCCAAGTTAAAACAGTACAACGCATCATCAGAGATCTACAACCTCTCCTGGACAATGACAGTTCTCTTTCTCAAGCTCTGGGAGGAAGACCTTTCATCGCCTACAGACAGCCACCCAGTCTTAAACAACTCCTAACCCACAATAATACTACAACCAGACCTAACACGGACACTGGCACCAGAGCCTGCAATAAACCCAGATGCCAACTTTGCTGCCACATACACCCGGACAACACCATTACTGGCCCCAACAACATCACACATACCATCTCGGGACTATTTAATTGCTCATCGTCTAACATTGTGTATGCCATCAAATGCCAACAGTGTCCTTCAGCTCTCTATATTGGACAAACAGGCCAGACCTTACGCCAAAGAATAAACGGACATAAATCGGACATCAGGAATCACAAGACAGAGAAACCAGTAGGAGAACACTTCAATCTCCCAGGACATTCTATACAAGATCTCAAAGTAGCTGTTTTACTACAAAGGAATTTCAGAAATAGACTGGAAAGAGAAGCTGCTGAATTACAACTTATCACCAAACTTAAAACCATGGAGAAACCTGGCCTGAACAAAGACCTTGGATTCTTATCTCATTATACATGACAAAGCCATTTTTCACCTTCTCACCCCTTGCTTTTTCCTGTAAGACCTATTGCAGTCGTTAAGAGTCGTCAACAGGCTCATCACAGCTATCTGCCAATCACCCATTCCCACCACCCTTCTGAGTAATACCCCTCCCCACCTTCTCACTATATAGAAGGGTCTGGAAACTTCTGTTTCAGTGTATCTGAAGAAGTGTGCATGCACACGAAAGCTCATACCAAGAACTGACTTAGTTGGTCTTTAAGGTGCTACTGGAAGGAATTTTTTTTGTTTTGACTATGGCAGACCAACACGGCTACCTATCTGTAACTTCACCTTGAGTTATTGGAATGTTGTGACATCACAACAGCTTAGCCAATGGTTTGAGAGAAGGACCAGCTGAAAAGGAACAGCCAATTTTTAGCTTGACACTTAATACCAGGCACGCCCAAACTCAGCCCTCCAGATGTTTTGGGACTACAACTCCCATCATCCCTAGCTAACAGGACCAGTGGTCAGGGATGATGGGAATTGTAGCCCCAAAACATCTGGAGGGCCAAGTTTGACCATGCCTGCCTTAGAGGGAATAACAACATAGCTGTATCTTATTGGTCCTCATGAATAAGTCGAGTGATGCCCATGCATGTGTGAATGATGTTCCAAAACGTTGCATAAAGAATTACTGCTAAACTTATCTAAGTCACTTATTTGTGGTTAAATTGCTATGTATCAATAGGAGGTAAAGGTAAAGGGACCCCTGACCATTAGGTCCAGTCGTGGCCGACTCTGGGGTTGCGGCGCTCATCTTGCTTTACAGGCCGAGGGAGCCAGCCTACAGCTTCCGGGTCATGTGGCCAGCATGACTAGGCTGCTTCTGGTGAACCAGAGCAGCGCACGGAAACGCCGTTTACCTTCCCGCCAGAGCGGTACCTATTTATCTACTTGCACTTTGACATGCTTTCAAACTGCTAGGTTGGCAGGAGCAGGGACCGAGCAACGGGAGCTCACCCTGTCGCGGGGATTCGAACCACTGACCTTCTGATCGGCAAGTCCTAGGCTCTGTGGTTTAACCCACCCGTGTCCCTTATGTATCAATAGGAACATGAGGTTAATTCTGAAAATCTCAGCTGCCTTTGGTAGGGGAACATGGAAAAGTTACCTCCTAAGAGAAAATCATGTGATTCATACTGCCCAGGGGTTTGCAGTGTTAATCAGAACACAGTGACTTGTCTCCAGGCAGGATCTGGTTGTTAGGCTCTGCCAATGTGAAATTTATCCATGTTTGTCCAGGGCGTTGAATTTTCAGCTGCTCTTGGGAGGTGGGAGGCTGTATGGAAATAAAGGAGAGCTGAAAATATGGCCTTTTATCACAACAGCCACAATATATGAGATGTTAGGATGGCGGTTTACAGTCTGCAGAATAATAGCAGCTGCCTGCCTTGCATGTATTTAGCGCTAACTAGCCTAGTAATTGTTGTGGCAGGGTTCCACAACAATATACACTGCTTTATGAAAAGAGTAGTCCGCAATGTTCATCACTTGGTTAAAACAAAAATCTTTGCCGCAAAGATTTATATAACATGACAGGGTGGGATTTACACTGTCTAGTTACTGATCAGTAAGAGAGACAAGAACACTTCATGAGAAGAGAACACTGGGTGAAAATGATGCTGTTATGCTACTACTTTTTCTGGTGCAGAGAAAATGTAAGATAGAATTGGCTTCGCAGTATGAAATACTTGACAGGAGCTAATGGTTTCTATGACAAAATAAAAACATGTCTGCTAATAGAGTGGCGTTTAAGTCTAGATTTCTTCAAGGAACATTGAGGGTAGTAATGGATTATGTTTCGTTTTGTGGCGGGATACAATTTTAAACAATACATGGAATCTAACTGCATTTCCAGTCACTTTACACTACACTAGGTTCTCCTCAAATAAGTCCACATTGTGAGATAGGGTCTCCCTGAATGCAGGGTGTTATGCACTGAGTTGAATAGGATCCAAAATGCAGCAGTCTGATTAGTCCTAGAACAATAGGATTCAGAATGCAGCAGTCTGATTGGTCCTAGAACAATAGGATTCAGAATGCAGCAGTCTGATTGGTCTGCAGGAGCCACCCAATCCAGCTCCAGATGGAAGTGAATCCACAACCTGATTGGCCTACAGGAGAATTCCAGAATTAGCCAATCACGTGCAGCCCATTGTGTAAATAATGTATATAAAGCAGATACTTTGAGGGGACTTTCATTCCTCTTCACCACTATGAGCTGAATAAAGAGCATGAAATCCACTCTCGACTCTGAGTATATTTCACAGGGAGAACCTGACATTTCTGTAGAGATGACTCTTTCAAAACAATGTTTATTTTCAGTTGCCTGAAAACTATTGTATGGTGATTCCTTTACTTACCCAGTTTAATTATCAATATACAATATTTAACTGGATAATTAGCAACAGAATAACCATTTCATCTAGTAACTTCTCTGTAATATATATTTTGTTTATAAAGCTTTACACGTATTAAAAGATGGTCTTTCCTATATTAAAAAATCATTACCATTCATTATGAGCTTATCCATTGGGAATTAATTGTTGCATGAACACAACCGGTGTCTGTATTAAGCCAGGGGAGCACTTGTCTCTTTGCAAAATATTTTCCTGTCCTATTGACGTTGTTTAGTGATTGAAGAAAACCCTCAAAGGAGTTATGAGTAAATGGACATCTTGAATTCAACTAAAACTGTAATTTCTTTCTGCAAACCCCAAACAGGAAATGTATCTCTGGCAGATGTCTTCCTTCAAATAAAGTAAATGTGTTTCAACAGTCTCGAGGCTTCACTGTTTTATGGAATTGTGCTTTCAGCAAACACTTAATTTGATTTTCTTTTTCTTTTTTATTTGATGGCTGGATATAGTCCAGAACTAAATGTCATAAGGTTTATATCGTAGGTGCAAATAATGAACACTAGCTCATAACTCACTAAAATGTCAGGGCGTTTGCCTCCAGAAACTGAAATAACCACTTTCCATGTTTCACATGCTGTATGGCTGGTTCTCTACATTGTGTGGGGCACAAAGGAGTTATATTTCCTAGTGGGCAGAGGATTAGCAGTGTTCTGAAAACAAGGTGGTTAGCTTTGAAATGCTTGAGGGCGGTGCTGGGGAAATGTGCAGCTTGTTTCAAAAGCTGTGGGTCCCTTTCGGAACAGAGGGTCTATAAGAAGCAAGGCCAGCTGATGAAGCTGCTAAATTAATGTGGTAGGTTTAGCAAAGTGTGTCTGTGTGCAGTGAGAACTGAAATACAGGAGGGACCCCTGGGAGATGTGTTATACCACTGTTCACACTGTAGAAAGAGGTAGGGCCCCTTCCACCTTGTGGGACACCCATTGGTGGGGGTTCAGACATTACAGTGCAGTATTTTGCATACCCTCCAACATTCTTCTGATGAAAATAGGGGTGTCCTATTCAATAATATTTTTTTTAAAAAATTAATCTTTATTAATTTAAATTACACACATATACAAAGAATTTACAATCTCATACTACAAAAAGAAAATTAAAGAATTAAGAAAAAAGAAAAGAAGAAAATACAGAAAAAAGAAAAAAGAAAAAGATTTACATGCATAAAAAACCTTAATCTTCCTAATTAATAACTTAAATAAACACTTAAATAAAAAAGACGTCAGACAAAATGAGTCTTCCAATCATTCTCATTGTACTGTTTATACTATTGCTGTTTTCCCCGCACAGTTTTATATTCTTTAATATTGTTCCCGTCTACTCCACAAACGGTATTTGTTGTGTTTACAAGTATCACTCAAGTTCTGCTAATATTGTGTGGTTGGTACAATATGACCTTATTCTATTCAATAATAATGAGTGTGATTATTCCTTGCCCATCTGACTTGCTTGCCCCAGCCACACTGAGCAGATTCCAACATATAAAAATAATAATAAAACATTAACCATTTTTTAAAAAAACCTTTCCTATACAGGGCTGCCTTGAGATGTCTTCTAAAGGTTGTATAGTTACTTATCTTCTTGGCTCGGGGGCTACGTAACTCCACACCCTCCAACATTTCTCTGATGAAAATAGGGGAGTCCCAAGGAAAAGTGGGACATTCTTGGTTCAAATCAGAAGCTGGGACGGCTTCAGTAAAGCCGGGATTGTCCCTGGAAAATAGGGACACTGGAAGGGTTGGGTTTTGCCTACCCATGTGGCAGTGAATGATAGCCATTCGCTGATGTGGAAGAATGAGGTGTACTTGAGTCTTGAAGACTTGGGGAAAAAGCAGAAGCTAATCCTATTCTAAGGGACGCAGGTGGCGCTGTGGGTTAAAGCCTCAGCGCCTAGGACTTGCCGATCGAAAGGTCGGCGGTTCGAATCCCTGCGGCGGGGTGCGCTCCCGCTGCTCGGTCCCAGCGCCTGCCAACCTAGCAGTTCGAAAGCACCTCCGGGTGCAAGTAGATAAATAGGGACCGCTTACCAGCGGGAAGGTAAACGGCGTTTCCGTGTGTGGCTCTGGCTCGCCAGAGCAGCGATGTCACACTGGCCACGTGACCCGGAAGTGTCTCCGGACAGCGCTGGCCCCTGGCCTCTTGAGTGAGATGGGCGCACAACCCCAGAGTCTGTCAAGACTGGCCCGTACGGGCAGGGGTACCTTTACCTTTACCTAATCCTATTCTTGGTGACTCAGGCACTGGAGAATCAAGGTTATTGCGATCAGCACAGGACATGGTTCAATTTCTGGGTGGGGTTTCTTGATTATACTGGCACAAGCTCTTTAGGCAAAGGAACCCCTGACCATTAGGTCCAGTTGCGGACGACTCTTCCGCAAGGAGGACATTCAAAGGTGTTCATGGTTAGCTGTATGTAGTTCAAAGCCTAGACCTAGACTGTGTTCCTTTACAGTCACCAGCTAAGTTCAAATTCAAAAGAATGTTCATTGATTCTGGCCAGGCAACCCCTGTCCTTTTGCTGCTCCTACTACCACCAGGGCTTTTAAGACTTATTCAAAAATCTGTTGTTTTTTCCTGAGACGAAGAAGCAAGATTTTGCCTCTGTTTTAATGTATACAGCCAAACTTCGGTTGTCAAACATAATCCGTTCTGGAAGCCTGTTCAGCTTCCAAAACATTCGACAACCAAGGCACGGCTTCCGATTGGTTGCAAGAGCTTCCTGCACTCAAGCGGAAGCTGCGTCGGATGTTTGGCTTCCGGAAATTGTTCAAAAACCAGAGTATTTCCTTCCGGGATCTGAAATGTACAATAACAGAGGAATTTGGAAACCAAGGTTTGACTGTACCATTTTGGATAAAGATGGTGGACTGAACCTTTCAATACAGTGGTAGCTCAGGTTACATACGCTTCAGGTTACAGACTCCACTAACCCAGAAATAGTACCCCGGGTTAAGAACTTTGCTTCAGGATGAGAACAGAAATTGCAGCGCGGCAGCCGTGGGCAGCCCCATTAACTAAAGTGATGCTTCAGGTTAAGAACAGTTTCAGGTTAAGAACGGACCTCTGGAACGGATTAAGTACTTAATCCGAGGTACCATTGTACTGCATTGAATTTTTGGTTTCTTAGATTTCCCCAGAAATGTGGTTTCTTTCCTTTTTGCTCAGGCTTCTCGGGAAAGAACTCAGCTAATGCAAAAGCAGTTTCTTTCTCACAATCATTGCAAATGGTCTCATAGATTGCACCTGTGTTGTGTCATGTGTGCCAGGGTGTCAAGGCGATTCTGTTGCCTTGCTAATTAGAGCTGACTTGCCTCAGCTGTGGAGCCACAGACACACACAAACACACTCAGTTCTGTAGTGTGTCTTCTGGCTGGCTAAGAAGACACTGGCCTGTTGCTGGGTCAAAGTCTTAAAGTATTCTACATTTCTTTGTGCGAGGCCCAACATTTTTATTTTTGAAGCTTGCACAACACATTTGTTGCTGGGCATTTTATCTTAGTTTTGGACGTCCAACTTCATTCCTTCAATCTGTGCTGCCTTCTGCCTTCTGTGGGGTCGTTGCTCTATTGGTGAAGAACAGTTGAGACAAGGTAGTTTTATTGTTTTGTAACTTCAAATTATATTTTTATATTTCTTTCCTGTATTCTCCAACTATATTTTCCTATTGGCTTACAGGCTCTAGGCTTCATATGCTGCTGTTTTACCTTTTTATTTTATTAATAATAATTAAAGGTACCCCTGACTGTTAGGTACAATCGTGGACGACTCTGGGGTTTTGTGCTCATCTCTCTCTATAGGCCAAGGGAGCCGGCGTTTGTCCGCAGACAGCTTCCGATTCATGTGGCCAGCATGGCTAAGCTGCTTCTGGCGAAACCAGAGTAGCACATGGAAATTCCGTTTACCTTCCCGCCAGAGCGGTACCTATTTATCTACTTGCACTTAAGAGTGCTTTCGAACTGCTAGGTGGGCAGGAGCAGGGACCGAGCAACAAAAGCTCACCCCGTTGCAGGGATTCGAACCGCTGACCTTCTGATTGGCAAGCCCTAGGCTCTGTGGTTTAGACCACAGCGCCACCTCTTCTATTTTGTTGTGGTTCCTTGGACTGATCCTCGGTTATTAAGCCAGCGACTTAGCCTTTTGGTCAAACCTGCAATTGTATAGTTTGTGGGGTGGTTTTCTGCTTTAGGCCTCAGAAGCAGAAAATGACATTTTAAGAACTTGCTTATTGGAATCTTAAGGACATTCAGTAAAGTCTGTGAGTCTCCTGACTCAGGCTGGTCAAACTACAGGAGTGGTGACAGTTGTACTACCTCACAGGGCTGGTTTTCAGCTCTGGTCTGTTGACACCATTTGAACCAACAAGAACACTGGGTTGTTGTTTGGTTCAGATACTTCATATCCCCCCCTACCAGTAACCTCTGTTACAGATCCTGCAACCCCTCTCCAGTTTATTAAATGCAAGCTCTGAAGAAAGCACCACAGAGCAAAACCCGATAGTTTCAATCAATAGGGCAAGGCTGTACCATTATAAAGACGAAGAGGAGGAGGAGGAGGAGGAGGAGGAGTAGGAGTTTGGATTTGATATCCCGCTTTATCACTCCTCTTCAGGAGTCTCAAAGCAGCTAACATTCTCCTTTCCCTTCCTCCCCCACAACAAACACTCTGTGAGGTGAGTGGGGCTGAGAGACTTCAGAGAAGTGTGGCTAGCCCAAGGTCACCCAGCAGCTGCATGTGGAGGAGCGGGGAAGCGAACCTGGTTCACCAGATTATGAGTCCACCGCTCTTAACCACTACACCACACCACAAGAGAGTTTCCAAACAAAATAAACATTTTAAAAATGCGATGGCCTTGAGATTTAAAGCCCATACACCCATTCTCACTAGGGGCATTTACCCTATGTACAATAAAAATTGAAGATGGGGGCCCTTCCTGTTGTTCCACTTTCAGCAAGAAGCTACACAAATCCTCTTGGTGAGGAGGATGAGGGAAGGGCTAGTGGGCAATATGTTGACACAGGAGCAGATGTTCCTGCTATTTCTCTGTTCTGTGGTTGGCACAGAATCATAGAACCGCATCATAGAATCACAGAACTGCAGTGGATTCTAGATAAGTCCCACCTGCCAACAGGGCAGTCCGTCGCGTTTTGCCGCTTGAGGTGAAACAGGAAAGTGCAGTGCTGTCTTGCCGCTGCAGTGCCACCTCTCGCTGAAGCATCCCTTACCTAGCTTGCGTGGCGGTGGCAAGAATCAGCCATGGCAGCAGGTTCCAGTAGTATCTTGTGAGCACTTGCAGGGCACTACCTCGGGGGCTCCTGCTGCCTGAGGCAGCTGCTTCACTCTGCCTCATGGGTGGGCCGGCTCTACCTGCCAGGATTTTTCAGTTGGTTAAAAGCTGCTTGAGTAGGTAAAGCAATTTAATTGGTGGGCAGCCCATGTTAAATGGCAGTAGCAGCGATCGCCTCATACGGGTTGCTCTGAGTGTTTATGAGAAAAAGAAATATTGCTGCAAAAAATTGACGTTTTCCTGTTAGGCAAAGATCATAAGACGACCTGGATGGTCGCCAGATTCTGTGTACAGATCTGCAGACGTAGACCATCCTCCGACCCAAACTAGTTCGTTAAGAAAATCCCCAAATTTGATTCCATGGGTGACTCTGGGTCATCTCTCTGCGGTAGCTTATCTTAAAGTTTTAAGTGTCTATACGCTTATCGCACTTATAAATTTTAAGTTTATTGTTGTACATTGTGTTAAATGTTTGTTTTCCTGCTGGGATTGTACCCCCAGGTGTGTTGCTGCTTGCTAGATGGTCTCGGCAATGGTGAGTGCCATCGAGTCAAAATAATAATAATAATAATAATAATAATAATAATAATAATAATAATAATAATAAATTTGTATTCTGCCCTCCCTGGCTGAGGCCGGGCTCAGAGTGGCGAACATCATAAAAACAACACAATAAGCATAAAAACAGACGTCAATTAATTAAAATACATCTTAAAATTAATTCAGACCAGTTAAAATCTGGGCAGGTGGCAATAAGAGAGTGATTAATAATTTAAAATACACATGTCAAAATGTGCAGCTTGTTTCCACCTCCCCCACTCCCACTTATAATAAGGAAGCCCCATTTTTTAATCACCAGCAAAGTGGCATCTCCTGGGATGAAAGGATTCTTTTTTGCCACCTATCATGTTATCTCTCATGATGCTAGTCTGTGTTTCTTCCCTTCGGGAAAAGCCCCAGAGACAGACACTGGAGACATAGATCTGCAAAGGAAAGCAGCACGTCTGTGCTTTGTTTTGTGTCTTAGGCTGAGTGCATTAGCATTGTTTATATGTTCACATAAGGGACAATTCCATTAGCAGTGGAAACTCCCTGTGATGATGTCAATGGGGCCGAGTTGCTTTGGATAACAGCGTGGCAATAGGATAAAGTTTATTCCAATATGGCGAGGGTTGGTGGTGGGGAACGCTTCCCAAAGCACATCTATACTGGCCATGCCTCACACCTGCCTTCTTTGGGTTTGTCTAACAGTGTTTCCCAAACTTGGGTCTCCAGATGATTTTTGGACTACAATTCCCACCATCCCTGACCACTGGTCCTGCTAGCTAGGGATGGTGGGAGTTGTAGTCCAAGAACCCAAGTTTGGGAAACCCTGGTCTAGAACAATGGTCCTCAAAGGGTTTGGCACACCACACTGGTGGGGCAGGAGAGGGTGGCAAGTGTGTCAAGAAGGCTCAAGGACAATCAAAGAAACATTTAAACATTTCAGTGTAGGGTAGCGAGGTATAGTATAGTAACAAAATGATTTTTATCCCCAGAATATGGATCAATAGACAAGAGCACTGGCTATTTTTCTACAGTTCTCCACAACGTATTGTTGTGAACAGGGATTTCCAACTCTGACAAATATGAAAAATCAGAAAAAGAGGAAGTGCTCTTTGTGTCAATGAGGAAATGAGAGCTGGTTTGTCTCAAATTAGACCTAATATAAATGAGATACAAAAGCAAGCCCAGTCATCTCACTGAGCTTGTATACATTCTTAAGGCACATATCTAAGAGGCTTGTTTATAATTATGTTTTATGTTCTTATGTAGGTGCATTGTTTATGAATGTCCCATGATCATATTATAAAGTCCTTGTGTTTTGTGTTATAAATACCATACATGTTGACTCTAACTAAATTCAATAGGACTTGCTCTTGACAGATTGCAGGAGTTATCCAACATGGTGCCCCCTGTATAGGACAGCATCGTAAGGCTTCAGACCCAAACATGCTAACTCATGCATAAGCCCCCCTCTTGAACACAATGAGACCGAGTTACTTAGGATTGCACTGTTAATATGGCAGAAAAGGGCACGGATGCTAAAGAGAGTTGCATGGATAGCTATAACTGCTACATTTTTGTTATGGAAATTTCCACAGCACTTATGCTACCCAGGAAAAACAGATGTAATGCGTAAGTGAATAAATAATATGCATTTATATTAGCCATCGCACATCAGCCAGCCAACCTAATACATATACACAGCATTGCATGTTGGCGTAGGCAAGACTGTAATCATATATTTCCCTTCTTGGAAATTACAGAGGTGTGTTCAGTGTTTAATCACATCTCTAGCATAGGCAGTTTCTCCCAAGTCTATTATCAGCCCCTTAGCAGAGATGAAGTGTTGTATTACAGTAATTATGACTTAACATAATCCTCAGATTTTCTATGAAATGCTAGGAAGGTTGCTCCTAGCAGCCCACAAGTGAGACTTTCCTGAATGTTCAGCTTTGCAGGGCGAGCAAAGATCCAGGAAGGCTGAAATTATAAAGCGAAAAGTGTGAGGGTGTTTGTTGCTCCTCAAAAGGGAATAAGAAAATCTGTTTGGTGCCTTTGTCAACTCCACTGAAAGGAGAGGAGGTGAGCCACTCAGTTTAACCCCTTCTAGCACCTCCGGCTTTTTCACAAGCTCTCCTTAATAAAAGACTTGCAACAGACAAGCAGTCCTTGAAGCACAGCAGAGAAATCAGTGGAGTGGTGAACATCATTGTTTGTCTACCCTCTTTTGTGGGAATGTTGAGGATAGTAGGAGAGGATATATTGATTAAATATTATCGTTCCTCCATTACCCTAGTGAGCTACAGTAGTAGTACAGAGTACAGAACACATTCCCTTGTACATAGGAGAAAGCTAGTTGATAGATTCATTAGAACCATTTGAGTTAAACAATCCAGTCTGGCTTGTTCAGATTGGACTGTTCCTGATAAAGCCCCTTTAAGGTAAAGGAAAAGGGACCCAAGACTGTTAAGTCCACTCGAGGACGACTCTGGGGTTGCGGCGCTGATCTCGCTTTACTGGCCAAGGGAGCTGGCGTTTGTCTGCAGACAGCTTCCAGCTCATGTGGCCAGCATGACTAAACTGCTTCTGGCAAACCAGAGCAGCACATGGAAATGCCGTTTACCTTCCCACTGGAGTGATACCTATTTATCTACTTGCAGTTTGACGTGCTTTCGAACTGCTAGGTTGGCAGGAGCTGGGACCAAGCAACAGGAGCTCACCCCATCGCGGGGATTCGAACTGCCGACCTTCTGATTGGCAAGCTCTAGGCTCTGTGGTTTAGACCACAGCACCACCCTTTAGTTCCCTCTTAAGAATAATGAAACAGTCTTCTTTTAGAAAGTAATTATAAGGTTTACTTACATTCAGTTCACAGTGTGATCCTGAAGGAAGGCTTTAGCTTTTAGTTACAGTTACAAAGAAAGGTGTGGGTTTATCCTCTTGTGAGAGATGAGCACATATGCTGCTGGCTGAGAGCTGGTACACAGTAAAAGCATCAAGAAAGTCGAGAGGAATAGCATCAAGAGGAAGAGAGAGCACCAGGAGGAAGATGGCTGCGTGACAAGCCCCTTTATAGGGTCTGTCAGGGTCATACGCAGGGGGAGGTATGAGACCAGGTGAGACAGGAAGTCCTCCTGACTAGAGCAACATTCCCCTGTGTGTCCCTTCTGGGCAAACAGGAAATGCTGTATTTGACTGCTTTTGTGATGTTATATCCCCCACTTTTGGTCCCGAGGCCAAACCCAATGTTACATGAGGTGTTCTGCAGCCACTGAAAAGGGCAGTTGCACTATTTGTTCCTCCTCTGTACCATCTAGACAACTTTACTTGTGTCATGGCTTCATAAGGTTGGGAATAGCGTTCTGTTTTGGTTCTCTCAGTTTCCCATGCTTCCAACCTTAAATTCACTTCTCCAAATCGGCCGCAATTCACAATTTATTTTAAAGAAAAAACCTAATGAAAATTCACCAGCCTCTTAGTGCAATTTTCTCCTGATAAACATATGCAGTTTTGACTAATGCACACATTTTTTTTGCAAGCAATTTCCCTATATAAATTCATTTTTGGAAACGTTGGTTGGAGAATTGCATTGCAAAATTCAAATAAGTACAAATCTTGAAGAATGGCTGTGTTTTGGCATGCATATTGTTTTGGAATTTGATAGATTAAACATAGGCACAGAGTTTAGGGTCTCCTCCTCCATCTCTATGTCATCGTGATGTTAAGTGTTTCCCTATGGGAGGCATCCAGTGATGGCAACAGGGTGTGAAATGCAATACAGTGTAATGTAATGCAATTAAGCAAGTTCTGCTACATGTTATGAAAGGAGATAGGAAGTGAGATACATTTGCTGTTTTCAGCAGCTGTGAATTTCATGTAAATATCAGGCTTGGTCTGCAGGAACTGCTATTATTTGGGACAGGATGTTGGGTGATGTGAGATATGGACCTAATTAAATATATGTATGTATGTTGAACTGTCTTTATACACTGTCTTTGTTCACAGTCAAGTCTGACTGATTGTCATATTTGGTAGTGTCCCCCAATGTCAGGTTGGCCAATGACTTGGTTGCAATGGTGCTTCCTTCCCTCACAGCACATTGCACATCTCATTTATGGGAATTACCATGAGATGTTCATTCTGCAAACAGCTCTGTGCTTGTGGCAGGCTGTGACTTGGGATTGTATCAGTTGACTTGCAGAGATGATCGTGGACGGAAGTGCAACTTCATACGATTTGGGCTCGCCCGCAGAGGCTGATGGACCCTGATAGATTCCGTCAAGCCTTGCGGGACCTTGCTCCCCCTGGCGACTCATTGACTGAGCTTGTTGAGGGCTGGAATATCCAGCTCCTGGCAGCCATCGATGAGATCGCACCTAAGCGCCCTCTGCGACCCGGCAGAAACCGGGCTCCCTGGTTTACCGAGGAGCTTCGGAAATTGAAGCGGGACCTCAGACGGCTAGAGCGAGTACGGCGGGGTGCCCATGACGGAGCCTCAAGAACATCTTATAGGGTTTTTATGAAAACCTATGAGATGGCTGTGAAGGCCGCTAAGAAGTCTTACTTCTCGGCCTCCATTGCATCCGCTAGCTCTCGCCCGGCGCAATTATTTAGTATAATTTGGTCTTTAACGTCCCTTGAAGGACAGCCAAATTTAAATAACAATCTGACACACAGCTGTGAGGCATTTGCGAGCTTTTTTTGCGGAGAAGGTCCTGTTGCTCCGCCATGACCTCCCTGACAATTTGGATACAATAAAGGAACTGGAGGCCCCTCGACTGTCCTCGGGTCCAGTATTGGACCATTTTGACTGGATATCTCCAGCCGATGTGGACAGACTCCTCCAAGCTGGAAAGCCCACCACCTGTCCTCTTGACCCGTGCCCGTCATGGCTGATTAGAGCGTGTCCAGACGAGGTGCGGGCCCCCCTGGGGGATATCATCAATTTGTCCCTTGGCACCGGGATATTCCCAGGGGAATTGAAGGAGGCAGTGGTGCGTCCACTCTTAAAGAAAACATCATTAGATCCCTTAGATCTATCCAATTACCGCCCGGTCTCGAATCTTCCATTCCTGGGTAAGGTGATTGAGAGAGCGGTTGCTGAACAGCTTGGTAGGTTTCTGGATGAAACATCTGCTCTGGATCCATTCCAGTCCGGCTTCCGCGCTGGTCATGGGACCGAGACGGCTCTGGTCGCCCTAACAGATGATCTCCACAGGCAGCTGGATCGAGGCGGGTCGGGGCTGCTGATTCTTCTAGATCTGTCAGCAGCCTTCGACATGGTCGATCACGAACTCCTGGACCACCTCCTTGCCGACGTGGGGATCCAGGGCACAGTCCTTCAATGGCTGCGCTCGTTTCTCTCTGGTCGGGGACAGAGGGTGGCGCTCGGGGGGGAATTGTCATCGCGCCACTCCTTGGTGTGTGGAGTGCCTCAGGGTGCGATTCTCTCCCCGATGCTTTTTAACATCTTTATGCGCCCCCTCGCCCAGCTTGTCCGGAGTTTTGGGCTGGGTTGCCATCAGTATGCTGATGACACCCAACTCTATCTGTTGATGGATGGCCATCCTGACTCAGCCCCAGACACACTGGCGAGATGTCTGGAAGCTGTGGCTGGATGGTTACGTGGGAGCCGGTTGAAGTTAAATCCTTCGAAGACAGAGGTCCTCTGGCTGGGGCGGGGTGATATGGGATTGAGGGGGCAACACCCATCTCTTGCGGGGGTGCAATTAGTGCCAGCACCGTCCGTTAAGAGTTTGGGTGTAATCTTCGATACCTCCCTATCTATGGAGGTGCAGATTACAGCTATAACAAAGGCGGCATTTTTTCATCTCCGCCAAGCTAAGCAGTTGGCCCCTTATCTCTCTCGCCCTGACCTAGCCACTGTGATCCATGTGACGGTCACCTCCAGACTGGATTATTGTAACTCGCTCTACGTGGGGCTGCTGCCCTTGAGACTGACCCAGAAACTCCAGCGGGTGCAGAATGCCGCGGCGAGACTCCTTATGGGGTCTTCACTGCGAGATCACATTCATCCGGTGCTGTACCAGCTGCACTGGCTCCCGGTGGAGTACAGGATCAGGTTTAAGGTGCTGGTTTTAACCTTTAAAGCCCTATACGGCCTAGGACCCTCGTACCTACGGGACCGCCTCTCCTGGTATGCCCCACAGAGAAACCTACGGTCTGCAAATAATAACATCCTCAAGGTCCCAGGCCTCAGAGAGGTTAGGCTGGCCTCAACTAGAGCCAAGGCTTTTTCGGCTGCGGCTCCAATCTGGTGGAACGCTCTGTCACAAGAGACTAGGGCCCTGCGGGACCTGACATCCTTCCGCAGGGCCTGCAAGGCAGAGTTGTTCCACCAGGCCTTTGGTCAGGGCGCAGCCTGACTCCCTCCTCTGGCAACCTGCACAGAATCTTGCTTAATTAGTTGCCATTAATTCGATTTTAATTGATTTTTATAATGAAATATTTTTAGAATGTGTGAATATCTGATAGTTTGATTGTTTGATTGTTGTTAGCCGCCCTGAGCCCGGCTTTGGCTGGGGAGGGCGGGATATAAATAAAATTTATTATTATTATTATTATTATTACTACTAGGAGGCTAGACTCTTTTATTTGCAGAATAAGAGTTGGAAGATGTCCAAACAGAGGGTGGGATTGGGGTGGGCAGATGGAAAGGAACATTCTCTTGACCCCTCCTTCTCTGCCTGTAACTCAGGATAATTATTTGTTCATCTGATGAAATGGTGCGGGAAAATATATGTTACAGTAGACATGCTAGGGGACGCAGGTGGCGCTGTGGGTTAAAGCCTCAGCGCCTAGGACTTCCCGATCGAAAGGTCGGCGGTTCGAATCCCTGCGGCGGGGTGCGCTCCCGCTGCTCAGTCCCAGCGCCTGCCAACCTAGCAGTTCGAAAGCACCTCCGGGTGCAAGTAGATAAATAGGGACCGCTTACCAGCGGGAAGGTAAACGGCGTTTCCGTGTGCGGCTCTGGCTCGCCAGATGCAGCGATGTCACGCTGGCCACGTGACCCGGAAGTGTCTTCGGACAGCGCTGGCCCCTGGCCTCTTAAGTGAGATGGGCGCACAACCCCAGAGTCTGTCAAGACTGGCCCGTACGGGCAGGGGTACCTTTACCTTTACCTTTTAGACATGCTAGTCTTAAAAGTGCCACAAGACTCTGTGGTTGGGTTGCCCATGCTGGTCTTGAACATGGATGAATGTCTAAACTGCCTCCACCGAAAGGTGTTGTGTCAGAGGAAGCATCTGTGGTGTTGGTCTCAAGTGGTAGTTTTGTGCAGGCAAGTCGCTTGTTCATATTGGTGTGTTTGACATACATGCATGTTCAAATCCACTCTGTGGCAGAGACGAGAATGAAGAAACATCAGCAGATGAGCTGATGAGAGAGAGAGAGGAAAAGTAGGTGCATCTTTTAGTTGAGTCAGTGCTTGTTTACAATGTCAGGATACAAATATTGCTACTTGCTTTAGAGATTGCATTGCAGAATAGTTTGCCAATCTCTTTGGTAACTTATTGGTCACTCTGTGTCACTATATGCAACTATTAAATACACTCATGAAAATAACAATTACAGTTTCCCTCTGTCCCTCCCCATAACAATGCCGGCTACATCCAGTTGTACCCTGAATTTTTTCCTGGTTTTGCTTACTCTCAGTTTGCTTCAACCTGCAATTCATATCCCCTCAAACATGTAAACAAACCAGGTCATGAAAATGACTCAGAGGTTTGTTAGCCCCGTATGACAGATTGTATAAACAGGCCCTCATACAGCTGCACACAAATGAATTGTGCATGTGTGTCAGGATGGGATAAGATGGATGTAGATAGAGATTTGTATTTTGCAGTAGCTTGCTCAAAGAAACAATTAATCAAAAGTGACTGCAAGTCTGAAAATGAGCTACACAGACATTTATTTGAAACCTTAATATATCTACATCTCCATTAGGGCTCAGTCCCACAACCTGGGATCTCCATTAGGGCTCAGTCCCACAACCTGTTTGTAGTACTAGATTCTCAGAAATTATAAAGAGTAGAACGTATGCAGAATGTTTACCTCTTAGTTAGCAAATGACCCCAAGCAGCTCCCGTATATGAGGATTGGAGAAAAGGCTTCCCAAGCAGAGGGTAAGAGGCTCACATACTTATATGAGAAGCAAATGGTTGAGTTCAGTTCAGCCATGAAGACCACGCCCTCTGAGGACCATAGTGATCTGGGCCTCTTCTGGCTTCTGCCAAAAATAAATAAAAAATATAAAATGACAACACAAAAAACCAAAATAAGGCAAGAAACATGAGTGAGTGGTTTGATCTGAGAGGGCTTGTTCACCTCAGTCTAAACTTGTGCCATCAGAACCTATATATATATATATCATTAATATTATGGCTATTTTAAATTACTTAATTTGACAGGGAGCAACAATGCAAGTCTTTTACTAAATCACATCTCTCATTTGCCGCTCCAAACTGAGTGTGTGTGCATGCCACAGTTTGGTCCAGTGCAGATAAAAAAAGTTGTGAAACTTACCAAGTGCCAACAATAAATGACAAGAGTCTAAAGTTGAGCTTGACGCACTGGGGGAGGAAGAGGAGTGCGGAGGTAGCGCACCACCCCCGGCAGCGTGATCCTGGTGGGGTGCCATTGGGGCTGCCCCCCTGCCCGCGCTGGGTGCCACACCCCCACAGAAGGCACGCCCCCAGGACGCACACCATGCCCCCGGGATGCACGCAAGACCCGCCCCCGCCTGCTCTCTGCCCCCCAGTGCCAGAGCACGAAGCTCCGCAGCTGGCTTGATAGGTAAAGGTAAAGGTACGCCTGCCAGTATGGGCCAGTCTTGCCAGACTCTGGGGTTGTGCGCCCATCTCACTCAAGAGGCCGGGGGCCAACGCTGTCCGGAGACACTTCCGGGTCACGTGGCCAGCGTGACAAAGCTGCATCTGGTGAGCCAGAGCTGCACACGGAAACGCCGTTTACCTTCCCGCTGGTAAGCGGTCCCTATTTATCTACTTGCACCCGGAGGTGCTTTTGAACTGCTAGGTTGGCAGGTGCTGGGACTGAGCAGCGGGAGCGCACCCCGCCACAGGGATTCGAACCGCCGACCTTTCGATCTGCAAGTCCTAGGCGCTGAGGCTTTAACCCACAGCGCCACCTGCGTCCCAGCTGGCTTGATGCCCTGGCCCAAATGACTTTTCCGCCAACACTTGAAAGAGCGAGGGAGAGGAAGCACGCAGAGGAAGCAAAAAAGTAGACCTGCAGCTTCAAATGGTAAAAAGCAAATCAGCTTGTTATGATTTGCAATAGGAGCCAAGGTCCCTTCATCTCTCCCCATAAAATATTTGAGGGGGCCAACCCCCCGACAAGTCGATGGGCATTGTCATTCAGATACTGTGTGTGCCACATCATGTGATCGATTATGTAGGGTGGGGCTTACCTGCTCATCCCCCAATATTTTATTCAAGTTGGCACCCCTGCACATCACAGCAAGCAGTTACAAAGTCCTATCGACTTAGTGAGATTAAAGGTAAAGGTAAAGGTACAACTGCCCATATGGGCCAGTCTTGCCAGACTCTGGGGTTGTGCGCCCATCTCACTCAAGAGGCCAGGGGCCAGCGCTGTCCGGAGACACTTCCGGGTCACGTGGCCAGCGTGACATCGCTGCTCTGGCGAGCCAGAGCCGCACACGGAAACGCCGTTTACCTTCCCGCTGGTAAGCGGTCCCTATTTATCTACTTGCACCCGGAGGTGCTTTCGAACTGCTAGGTTGGCAGGCGCTGGGACCGAGCAGCGGGAGCGCACCCCGCCGCAGGGATTCGAACCACCGACCTTTCGATCGGCAAGTCCTAGGCGCTGAGGCTTTAACCCACAGCGCCACCTGCGTCCCATAGTGAGATTAGATGCATGGATATCTTATAGACACAGACTATGTATCGACAAATATTATGACATTTGGAAAGCTTTTGTATATAAAAAGTAGGTTATAAATAAATGTATTAGAATAGTAATTTCATTCATATACCTCTGTATTAGACTGGTATGTACAGAATTATAGTGTTTCTATGCACCGTTTGATTTTCATTTTTAAAAAACCTTTTTAGCTGAAATGTTTTCAATAAAATAACAAAATAATAATCAAAACGATTAGACTATGGAGCCGGTAAGCCAGGCGAGGTCTTCTTCTTTTTTTAAAAGAGAAAAATACTTTTCAGATTCTGACTGCAACCCCTTCTTCTGCCGAGCAAGCCAAGTTGGAACAACTTTGTCCACCGGCTCAGCAAGCAGCGCCTCTGAGCGCCGAGGGGGCGGCCCTTTGCGCGCTGGCACCACCAGTGGGACGTCCAAAAGCGCGTGGGGTGTAGCAGCCTGCCGGTTTCCGCGCACTCGCGCGCAAGGCAGAGCTTGGCGCCCGAAGCTGCCCGGAAGAACCCGGGAGTTGCGTTTACCTACCTGCCTTGGCCGCGGGCCCGGGCGCTCAGTTCTTCCCCGCGGAGCCATGGGCTCCATCGCCTCCGCGCTGACGCGCTCGCGCAACGCCGTGGTCCAGGTGCGCTCGGAGCCGTCGGGGGCTCCGCCGGCGGCCGGCAGCAAGCTGCGCGCGCCCCGGAGCAAAGGGGCGAGCAAGGCGGCCACCGCTGCCGCGCCTGCCCGCCGCCCGCCGCCAGCTCCGGGCGCCTGGGAAGGGAGCGACCGGCCGGGCCAGGCGGAGCACAAGGAAGCCCGCCAGGAGCTGTCCGTGGTGCTGAAGCGCCCCGAAGAGGAACAGGGACCGGCCGGGCTGGCCTTGCCCCTCAATCCCCGCCGCTGCCGGAGCGCCTGTGAGTATTTGAAGATTGTGCCTCGCTCCTTCTCTCTCTCTCTCTCTCTCTCTCTCTCTCTCTCTCTCTCTCTTCCTATGCGCCTCTCTCTGCTACCCTCGCGCTTCAATCGGAGCCACTCCACGGACCTCCCCGCTCAGGACTTTTGAATCTGCTCGGCTTTCTGAGTCGGGCAAAACTTGCTTGGAAGTTTAGTTGAGAGAGACAGCGGTAACCGAGATGACTGGGTTGAAACCACTTCAGGCAGAGGAAAGCGCAGCGCTCTCCAACGCTGTGACATGGCAAGCGGCGCCGGCTGAAATCCCTTCCCCCTGTATCAAAGGATAGTTGCATATTTTTAAAAATTGTTTAGCATCTTGTTATTCAAGCAGCCCAGAGTGACACTGTAGCCTCTCAACAGCTCTACGGAGCTAAGTTATAGTTTCAAGGTCCGCTCGCTGCCGAATGGAGGTTTGTATCTGGGTTTGCTGCCCAGCGCTCCGTGGTGTGGCTGTATCTGATGGGTGTCCTTTTGCACGCACTAAAGTGATATATATTTGTTTCTGCAGAGCAATGCAGGGCAGGAGGGTTGGTCCCTGCCCAGAAAATGTGCAGACTGTATCTGGCACAGGGGAGACAGCAGAGGCAGTGCAGGCAGAAGTAAACAATAGGAGGAAACGCGTGCAATAAGCTTTAGTTACAGGAGGGCTTGCATGTTGATTCAACAGTTTTGGCCGTCAGCAGCCTCAGAGCATACCTTCTAGCAGTTTGCAAGCTGAGGCATGAGGATAGGTGACAGTGAAGCTGTGACCTACAGCATGTTCTTCCAGGAAGACCTTCCAATAAAAGTCATAGCTTCACTGTCACCTATCCTCATGCTTCAGTCCCCCAGTCAGAGAATTCATAAGCATACTGTCCTTTGCACTTCAAATACTCGTTCATTTTTTAAATGCTTGATTTAATTTCTTTGGTACCTCTCCCATTCCCATCCCAACCATGGTTGGGTGGAGACAGGATGGTAAGAGACCATGGTTATGTTATGCTGTGTATAAATGAATGTTGCTTGAGCCGTTAGCAAATGACTGCCGTGTGTTTAGGGAAACAATAATTTAAGGGGTGGGAGGAGGGAAAGGATGGGCTTTTAAAAGCCCAAGGTGCTGGCAAGGGCAGAATACAGTTAAGAGTGTACATTGATATGGCAAACAATTAAGAGTCATGTGATTTTGAAAAAGCCCCGCCTTTGAAAAAATGTGCTGCAACTTTTTTCAACCACGGAGGAAGCCAAGAATCCTTTTGCATTGTAAAGAGCAACAGATTCATCACGGCATAAGCTTTTGCAGACTAGAGTTTGCTCCATTAGGTAGATGAAGTGTTATCCTTGACAGGCTACATATGTGTGCAGGGAAAGAGAGAGAGAGAGAGAGAGAGAGAAAGAGAAAGAGAGAGAGAGAGAGAGAGAGAGAGAGAGAGAGAGAGAGAGAGAGAGAGAGAGAGAGAGAGAGAGAGGTCACAGGGAAATGAACATGAACCCTTGGAGAATGCTGGTCTCACATCCAGGTAACCCAGTACAGTAGAACTTTAGGTTAAGTACTTAATTCATTCTGGAGGCCCGTTCTTAACCTGAAACTGTTCTTAACCTGAAGCACCACTTTAGCTAATGGGGCCTCCTGCTGCCACTGTGCCGCCAGAACACAATTTCTGTTCTCATCCTGAAGCAAAGTTCTTAACCCGAGGTGCTATTTCTGGGTTAGCGGAGTCTGTAACCTGAAGCGTATGTAGCCCGAGGTACCACTGTACAAAGAATTAATTGCAGGTAGCTGAGCTGGTCCATTGGAAAAAAATATATATGCCTCAAAGCATTTAGTTGACCACTGTGTGATACAAGATAGTGGATTAGATAGGCTTTGTAGTGATCCTGAAGGGCTTATCTTATCTATTTTGTCAACTTTTATGAAAGCAGATAATGCTACATAGGAATGTGCAAGACTTTGAATGAGTTAATATTGTTGTGATTACAACACATATATTATACTTGTTTCCTTGTATTTCTATCCCAGGGGTCAGCAAACTTTTTCAGCAGGGGACTGGTCCACTGTCCCTCAGACCTTGTGGGGGCCCGGATTATATTTTGAAAAAATAAATAAAAAATGATGCAAGAGCACCACGAGCCCCGGTGGCTGCATACCTGTGTCCTGCGAGTGGCAGGGGCTGGCAGCAGCAGCAGCAGAGGGATGATGAGTGGCGCACGAAAGTGCTCCGGAGAGGGGCTGCTTTAAATCGCCATCGCTCAAGCGCTGCTGTTGCTGGCACCAACAAAGCCCAGCCCCCTTCCTCCTCTAGGCAGGGCGGGGAGAAGCCAGGAGGAGGGAGGGAGGGAGGCGCCGCCGCCGCCGTGTGAGGGAGAGGGAAAGAACATGCGCGTTGGCAATCCACGCGATGATTTCCAGACCATCTGCGGGCCACATCCAGAAGGCAATTGGGCCTGATCTGGCCTGCGGACCTTAGTTTGTCTACCCATGTTCTATCCCATTCTTCCTCCCAATGGGAGCACAGTAATCAGCTCCACACTAGTTTACGTCAAGGTTACCAGATTTTTTTCAATGAATCCGGGGACAGTTTAAATAAATAAATAAATAATAAAAATACTACATGTTCAGCACATTGATGCTGCAGCGATGGCAGTGGCAAAGGGGCGGCCACCGCCTTGACCTCAACCACCATGTTTCCTCTTCCTCTGAGGCTTCTGTCTCCTTTCTCTACGACCCTGGGCAGCCCCTTAGTTGCTGATTCTTTGGTGGTGGGAGAAGTGCATGGGTCAGGCATGGAAGGCAGAGTGCTAGAGCAGCGGCAGTGGCGAGGCTTGGGTAGTGTGATGCCTCTTTTCCCATTGGAGCAGCCCCAATTCCATTCCTACTGGCATGCAAGCAGGAGGGGGGGGGGATCCCTCAGCTGGGAAGGGAGGCTTCCTGTTGCCTAACTGAGAGATCCCTGCTCCCTCCTGCTTGCACGCAAACTCTGATAGGCATCGTGAAGCCTCCCTTCACAGCTGAGAGATCCCTGCCCTGCTCCTGCTTGCACGCAAGTAGGAGTTGGGAGGCTGCTCTGATAGGTAGCATGAAGCCTCCCTTCACAGCTTAGTTGCTAGAGTCAGGGAAGGTGGAGGCAGCCCGGAAGCTGCATCTTAGAGCCCCTGCACCACCATCATATGGGGACTTTCGAGCAGCTCCTGAAGCCAGCCAGAGCCAACTGCTCTGGGCTGCTGAGACTGCCACTGCTGCATTTCCCGGGGACATTAGATGAAATCCGGGGACATTCTGCGGTTGGAATTTGTCCGGGGACTTAATCGCAATTCCGGGGACTGTTCCCGGGAAACGGGGACATCTGGTAACCCTAGTTTATGTGGTCTGTTAGCACCACCAATTGATATGGAGATGCACTTGGGAAGAGAAACAATATGACAGATCCTGTGAAGGCAAGCTGACAGCAGCTCAAAAGCCACTGGAGCTGTAAGCATGATCTTTGCATCCCTTCTCTTTAAATTTTTCTTTTTCTTGACCGCTGCTCCCTTCTCTTGGCTTCAACAACATGGGAGATCCCATAGCTCAATGGTAGAGTGCAAGCTTTGTATTCAAAAGGCGTCAGGTTTGATCCACATTGTATTGTTGTTGTTTAGTCGTTTAGTCGTGTCCGACTCTTCGTGACCCCATGGACCAGAGCACGCCAGGCACTCCTGTCTTCCACTGCCTCCCGCACCTTGGTCAAACTCATGCTGGTAGCTTTGAGAACACTGTCCAAGCATCTCGTCCTCTGTCATCCCCTTCTCCTTGTGCCCTCCATCTTTCCCAACATCAGGGTCTTTTCCAGGGAGTCTTCTCTTCTCATGAGGTGGCCAAAGTATTGGAGCCTCAGCTTCAGGATCTGTCCTTCCAGTGAGCACTCAGGGCTGATTTCCTTCAGAATGGAGAGGTTTGATCTTCTTGCAGTCCATGAGACTCTCAAGAGTCTCCTCCAGCACCATAATTCAAAAGCATATCTCCTGCTAAAAACCATACAGGTAGCAGAGCAAGGAAAGACCATTGGAGAGCAAGAGCCACTCAATGTAGCCAATGCCTGGGTAGATAGACCAACAGTCTGACTCATATAGGGTGTGATATAAAATAATCATCTTGGCAATGAATGCTTTCCTGTCAATTCTCTGCTGTATCCAGCTCACCATTACTATTTTGCACAAATATATTAGAATACATCCTCATGATAATGCAATAAGCTGAATGAATAGAGAAAATGGCAAAAGTTGCACACCATCAGTGCAAAGTTTTCCAGTTCACTAACTAGCAGCTCATCAAAGCCCATTCCACTTATCACAAAGGAAATGCATAATTAGACTAAAATTATTTTAAGACATCAAGAGATGTATACTTCTAAATTGGCCTCTTGAGGGTTTATTTATGGGTGAGGACATGCAGAGCTCATGGAATATACTCATCACTGTTTGGCAAGGTGAGCAGGCTGCAAACATGGAATGCTAGATCTGAACCATTTGAACCTAAGGAAGTGAGTGGTTCTGTGGTCTAAACCACTGAGC
Organism: Podarcis gaigeae; assembly: GCF_964106915.1. Lineage (NCBI taxonomy): Eukaryota > Metazoa > Chordata > Lepidosauria > Squamata > Lacertidae > Podarcis > Podarcis gaigeae. The sequence continues at coordinate 54,653,332 of NC_139688.1, read as the reverse complement.
CTCTTCGGCTTGCCGATCAGAAGGTTGGCAGTTTGAATCCGGGTGATGGGATGAGCTCCTGTTGCTCCGTCCCAGCTCCTGCTAACCTAGCAGTTTGAAAGCATACCAGTGCAAATAGATAAATAGGTACCACTGCAGCGGGGAAGGTAAATGGTGTTTTCGTGCACACTGGCACTTACCACAGTGTCCTATTGCACCAACAGTGGTTTAGTCATGCTGGCCACATGAGCCGGGAAGCTGTCTGTGGACAAACACCAGCTCCCTCGGCCTGAAAGCGAGATGAGCGCAGCAACCCCAGAGTCGCCTTTGACTGGACTTACCTGTCCAGGGGTCCTTTACCTTTACTCACTCTGGGTCTTCATCTTAATATTTTCCCATCGCCAGCCCAGGCTCTTTTTGTATAACTCCAGATACATTACAAGGGGGAAGGGATTCATTTTTAGAGCAATGCTGAGCTAGTAGGCAGAACATCTTAGAGAACTGTATCCCTCATATTGTCCAGTCTCTTAAAAAACCTAAATAATCATGTCTGAGATATTGGGAGCTTGAAAAAAACCTTTCAAACTGATCAGCTAATGAGGGTAAAAGTGCACTTGTAATTGAACAACATGGGATTTAGAAAGGAAATGCTGTTTTGACAATGGCAAACATGTTTTATTTAGTTGCTGAGGAAGAGAGGGAGGGAGGGAGTTGAAAACTTTGTTCTTAAAACCACACGTATCAATCCATTGAGGGAGGAGGTTCATTCACCTCTCCTCCATTCCCAAATGACTAGCAAGTTCTGTTTAGAAAAATAAAAATAGTATGTTTATATGGTTTGTTAGATGCTAAAGGTAAAGGGTAAAGGGACCCCTGACCATTAGGTCCAGTCGTGACCAACTCTGGGGTTGCGGCGCTCATCTTGCTTTATTGGCCGAGGGAGTCGGCGTACAGCTTCCAGGTCATGTGGCCAGCATGACTAAGCCGCTTCTGGCGAACCAGAGCAGCGCACGGAAACGCTGTTTACCTTCCTGCTGGAGCGGTACCTATTTATCTATTTGCACTTTTGGGGGCGTGCTTTTGAACTGCTAGGTTGGCAGGAGCAGGGACCGAGCAACGGGAGCTCACCCCGTTGCGGGGATTCGAACCACCAACCATCTGATCGGCAAGCCCAAGAGGCTCAGTGGTTTAGCCCACAGCGCCACCCGCATCCCTCTTTGTTAGATGCTAGCCATGCACAAAAGTCAACCCACAGTTAAGTATGCCTTGTTCCGCTTTCACCAGCACAGACTTGTCCTGCACCAGATACTTCTTATGAAGCTCATGCCACAATGTATTCTTACACACCACCTCCAATCTCTGCCAAGCAGCAGCAAGATTCCAGGGGGTTCCAGACACACAACCAGGGTTGTGTGTCTGTTGGAAAATCAAGGCACAGCGGAGCCTGCCTTAGAATTATGTCTTAGAATTATGATTTATTCACACATATTTATACCTGAAGCCTTCTGTGGAGGGGGTGCAGAACATTACACCACATTAGTGTCTCTCATTGCTCTCTTCATAGCTTCAACATGCTTGGGTCCAAACCAGCAACTAGTCATGGCCCCATGTCTCTTGGTAAAGTCTCTTCCAGCCAGTGCCACATGTCCAATTTCCTCCTCCTCGTTCTCACAACACCTTGCCCAAAACCTCTGTGTAAAAGGACAACTTTTCTTTCCTTGTGACATCTCACTTACATTTCTGGGGCAACCTCCCCCTTGGTTACTGGTTGGGACTTTTGTCTTGTAGATGGATTGACGGTGGGTTTATGGCAAGGCCATCATCTCCCTCTGTCCGGCATTAAAACAAGCTCAGCATACTTTAATTATCAAAGCTCTGATTAAACCCCAGAACACGCAATCCTTGTTTTACACAGGGGTTCCGTTCTGGACACCCCCCTAATTGGCAGAGTGCTTATAAGTCTACCATGCTCCCACCCTGCCCCTCTTCATGATGTCTTTTGGGGCTACTTGTGGGTTCGGCGCTGTGCACATGTATGCAATCATACATCGTTTGGATGTGCTTAAATCGGTCATGGCTTGTACCCAAGAATCTAGAGGGAGATATCTGGCACCCAGGGATAACTCTGTCAAATGACTCTTGGCTGTTTCAGCTGTTGAAAAGGACTCCATCATACATTGCTTAGCAAACCAAATAGGAGATTACAGCTATGTCAATAAGAAAAATTGGATGCAGTTAACTGGGAAGGAGGGACGCGGGTGGCGCTGTGGGTTAAACCACAGAGCCTAGGGCTTGCTGATCAGAAGGTCGGCGGTTCAAATCCCCATGATGGGGTGAGCTCCCGTTGCATGCCCCTGCTCCTGCCAACCTAGCAGTTCGAAAGGACGAAGTGCAAGTAGATAAATGGGTACCGCTCTGACGGGAAGGTAAACGGTGTTTCTGTGCGCTGCTCTGGTTTGCCATGCTGGCCACATGACCTGGAAGCTGTACGCTGGCTCCCTTGACCAGTAAAGAGAGATGAGCACCACAAACCCAGAGTCGTCTGCGACTGGACCTAGTAGTCAGGGATCCCTTTACCTTTACTAACTGGGAAGGAAGTTTTGAGATAACTGTAATCAATGCATTTGGACACATCTCTGTGATAGGGCAGGGCAACCAACAAGCACCTGCTTCCATGAATTCAGTTAACTGCTGGGGCTGCTGCAAGGCTGAGGCTACTTTAAGGCCAGTTTGCACACAGTCCTGTTTTTTCCAGCTGAGTGGAATGGCATTAGTAGGAAGTAGCTATGGCGATGTAGTTCTCTTGCCTACTTCCTAGCAACAGCATGGGAGCTGCTTCTCTGTGGCGGCTTCCCTCTCTTACCATTCTGGTTCTTCATAGTTGTCCCGGTGCAAGTCCAGTATGGAGGGAATGGAGGATCCACTTGGGAGGGTTGTGACCACAGGGGAAGAACGTAGGCTACCATCAGGGACCAGTTCAGAGATGGGCCAGTGCTGTACAACCGTGGTTCACCCCACGGAATCCCTCCACTTCTCTGATGGCACGGGAAGCAAACCTGAGAGTGTGACTCCTGGGCTGTGTGACTCACAGGGCACGAATGTTCACAGTGAGGAATTAACTCTTTATTTTCACAACTATGCTTACAAGTTAGGAAGAGGCATGTCCACCAGTCCTATGACTTTCAGCAGTTGCCACAACAGAGAAGCCCCTCCCCTGACCTCGGCTTATGTATGTTCCCCACCCAAGTTGCATGAAAGCAAGCGAAGACTTTGCCTGCATGTCATCTTCTGCTCCAACCCTCTTCTGGTCCTGGGAGACAGTGGAGCAGGAGAGGTGGGGGCAGGAGGAGGAGGTGTTCAGTCCCCGTATGGGGCAGCTGCATATTCCTGCATTTTAGAGGATTCTAGATGATCCTCAAGGGATGCGGGTGGCGCTGTGGGTTAAACCACAGAGCCTAGGACTTTCCAACCAGAAGGTCGGTGGTTCGAATCCCCGCAACGGGGTGAGCTCCCGTGACTCGGTCCCTGCTCCTGCCCACCTAGCAGTTTGAAAGCATGTCAAAGTGCAAGTAGATAAATAGGTACCACTCTAGCGGGAAGGTAAACGGCGTTTCCGTGCGCTGCTCTGGTTCGCCAGAAGCGGCTTAGTCATGCTGGCCACATGAGCCGGAAGCTGTACGCCGGCTTCCTCGGCCAATAAAGCGAGATGAGTACCGCAACCCCAGAGTCGGCCACGACTGGACCTAATGGTCAGGGGTTCCTTTACCTTTACCTTAGATGATCCTCAGGGTCCCTGCTAACTCTACAGTTCCATGATTCTTTGTTTGTGTGCTCCATATCCAACAGCAAAGAAGCCATAAAATACCTTCTTCAGAGCATAGTACTACTTAAAGAGCAGCCCAGGGAGACATCATACTGCTCCTACAGACCTTAGGGATGGGGTGGCACTGTGGTCTAAACCACTGAGCCTCTTGGGCTTGCCGATTAGAAGGTCGGCGGTTCGAATCCCCGTGATGGAGTGAGCTCCCATTGCTCTGTCCTAGCTCCTGCCAACCTAGCAGCTCAAAAGCACGCCAGGGCAAGTAGATAAATAGATACCACTGGGGTGTAAAGGTAAACGGTGTTTCTATGTGCTCTGGTTTCCATCATGATGTTCCAGTGTACCAGAAGCAGTTTAGCCATGCTGGCCACATGGCATGGAAAGCTGTCTGTGGACAAATGCCGGCTCCCTTGGCCTGAAACAAGATGAGTGCTACAACCCCATGGTCATCTTTGACTGGACTTAACCAACCAGGGGTCCTTTACCTTCTTTTTACCTATAGACTTTATCATCAAAGCAGCTGCAATGGTTGTTGCTGTATTTTAATGACGACAAGTTTATTGACAATTGCAATTAAATGTAGGAATTTATTTTGAGGCATAAAGGATTGAACAGCTTTCCCCCTGCTTGCATAATAGAGTAATAATAATGTGCATGAGTGCACATGTCTTTTTTTTGCTGAAGAACTCATCAAACATTTTAAAAGATGGTTCTTTGTTTTGCAAATGCACACAAGATTCAAGTTCTTCAAGGAAGCTTCCATGCTCTGGCCAAGGCGTGCTCACATATTTCTATTTCATGCTCTTTGGCTTTGGTTAGTTGCACAGCAGGCTGCGGCCTTAACTTTAATAGCCCCACACAGAGATCAAATGGAGTGTGCTAGTGCACAGATGGGTATAAAAGACTGTAGGCTGCATTTACAAATGTAGGAATGTGAATGTCATGCCATGATCTCTCAGGAAACAAACCAAGGCAACTGAGACAAAAACTAATCAAGGGGAAACTCTCCAGGGGGTGAGCGTACAAAATGGAAGAAAAGAAAATGTAAGATTTAAACACACACCCTGTGCTAAAAGAGAGAGAGCTGGAAATGTAAACACTATTTAAGAAGTGAATAAGCCATTCTTTGCCAGATTTCCAAAATCCCAAGCAGTCAGAATGAGATTGAAAAAGAATTTTATCCCCCAGCTTGGCCCAAACTGTGTGATAAAAACAAACAAAAACCAGCCACAACTCTGTCCTGATAATACATTGCATATTGATGCAAAGTTGCCTCTTAAATATTGCTTTGGTTATGCTTGAGTCTGAAGATGTTGCAGCGTGTGGCAGAATTCCCTTTGTGATTTTGTGGCTGGGTGGGAAGGGGCGATTAACAGAAGGAGGAACGAAACAGAGTAGTCTAGGGAGGTGTGCATATTGGTAGGACAAAATGGGATTCTCCATGCCTTTTTCAAAAAGGAAAAAGAGCTGCATGGGCCTCTGATCTGCAGCTGCTTTGATTTTAAAATAGGCAGGGGGAGAACCTCAAACATGTGATTCAAAGCTGTATTTAAAGTAATGTCTGGTGACTTGAGGTCATGCACGATGCAGAAGAATTGAAGCTCTTGATGTGGTCCAGTTCTGCACTGCTTTGTATATTTCTGGGGCCCGTTTGCTTGTCACAGCCTCACCATAAGAGTCACTTTTCTGCAGCTTCATTCCATAAATTGGCTGGAACTTTTAAAGTCACCGTAGCTATTTGGGCACAATTTCTTTCTTTTTTTAAAAATAATATTTTTTATTAATTTTAACATATAAATTATAAAATGTACCACAAAACTTATCACTTATACAATCTTTCTGGACTTCCATCAGCACCTCTGATGATCCACCATTTTAACCACTTCTTATGCGTTTCTTAACTTTATATTGCCTTTACATCTCTTAACAAATCATCCTCCCCCTTGTCCATTTTTACAATACTTCTAATAATACTCCTCACAAAACTTCTTGCAACCCTACAAACGTCGTCTGTTCTTCACAATTACTTTTCAAATAGTCCATAAATTTACTCCAGTCTTCCGTGAATTTCTGGTCTCGCTGGTTTCGAATCCTTCCTGTTAGTTTATCTAATTCTGCATAGTCCATTAACTTCATCCTCCATTCTTCAATCGACGGTAACTCTTCTTGCTTCCATTTTTGGGCCAATAATATCCTTGCTGCTGTTATTGCATATAAGAAGAGCTTACATTCCTTTCTATTTATATCACTCCCCACAATGCCCAATAGAAATGCTTCTGGTTTCTTTCAACATTTTTTTCAACTCATTATATATCATCTCCCAGAAGCATTTCACCTTTTTACATTCCCACCACATGTGATAAAAGGTCCCCTCTTTTTCTTTACATTTCCAACATTTATTACCGACTTTATACTGTTATTTCCACTAACTTAACAGGTGTAATATACCATCTATACATCATTTTCATCACATTTTCTTTTAGGGCATTGCATGCAGTAAATTTTAAACCTTCCTTCCATAATTTCACCCAAGCTATTTGGGCACAATTTCAGTGTGAATTTGACAGCCTGATCCCAGCTGGGTGATGAGTTCACGTTACAGATAAAGACCTCAGGCTGTTGACTCTGCCCACATGGTTGTGGGTCTTTAAACATTGCTCCCATGGCACAACTAGGTAGCGTTTGAAAGCTCCCTGACATACGCCTGCCTCCGCAGTCCTCAACCAGGAAAGCCAGCAACTTACTAAGGAAATATAATGCTAAAAGTGTCACCTGCTGCATTTCTGTGGTAGATCTTTGATCCAAATAAAATTCTCTAGGTGTAATAAGTGCTAAAGATGAATAGCCAGATGCTCTGGAAATTATTGGGGATTTTTTGGGATGCAGGAGGCTGGTCTTGGAAATAGCACGGGTCTCTGGGCATAGACTGCATGTACTCATTCCCTGGTGCAATATGGGGTGGTGAACTTGTTGGACTCCAATTTCCATCCCCGCCCTAGCCAGCATGCCTAATGGTCAGGGGTGAAGTTAATGTAGTCTTAGCAACATCTAGAACAGGGTGGTCCAATCCATGGCCCGTGGGCCACATGTAGCCTACAAGGCCATTTTTGGCAGCCCTTGGCAACATTCAAGAAAAAAACATTTTAAAGCCTAAAAAGAGTATTTTTTTCTGACATGCGTTGTTCACAAAAGTGCATACACCTGTTTGTGTATTAAATCTGTTTAAACATTAAATTTGTTAAATCAATTAATTGTGTATGTAATTAGATCTATTGATTGTGTATATATTGAAGACATTGTAAGCACTTTAAATTACAACATGGAGATTTAATTCAGTGTGTGGTCTGCAGGCTCTGTGTTGAAGTATTCTTGTGGCCTAGTCTGTATGAAAAGTTGGACCTCCCTGATCTAGAAGGCACAACACCAACAACTTCTACATTGGGTTTTAGTGTCAGGAGTTCAGCCTACACTTCAGTAGGACCCTGGCAGAGACACATGCCCAACTGGCATGTTCTCGCCCTCCTGGTTGATCGTTCAGGAGCTTCAAAAGCTTTCTTCAGCCCGAACATCACAGCGACCGATGCCAACCGACAACAGCACACTTAGGGATCCGCAGAGTTTGCGCAGTTGCGTAACAGACCTCAGCAACTCAGCATTTTGGCTAATCTACTTTATTTACATATAAACACACACAGAGCATTGCAACATGGCTCCCTACCTCTCAAGCATCAGACAGCAAAGAGAAAAAGAACAAAGGACAATAGTCCCACTTCACGGAACACAGTAACACAAACATCCTGTCTCTGTCACTTCCCACTCTGTAGAGTCAAAACATATACCATCATGTGAAAGACAAAAACCCCATGACTGCAATCGTGGAGCAGGAATTCTAACATTTAGGGGGATTTCCCATTTTCATAGTGTTTAATAGTGTGAAAAGCTGGAACAACTGCTTTCACTTGCAACAACCACTGCATTATTAACACCTTTGAAACATGTTTTGATGGCTGTGTAGAACCCTATTCAAATGGGAACATGGTAACTAGAGGTGATAACAGGGTTGGTACAGTACATGGTTGTGGGGAAGATGATGCTGAGCAGAGCACATGGAAAGCCCATTCGCACCATGTCCTGCATCCCTGTTGCTGGGGAACAAAAGGTTACTAGTAGCTCTTAATATTTGCACAGTACAGTTGACTACCAAGGGTATAATTACACAAGCATCCAACTGTGATTTTGAGAAATGACTCAAAATTATTGTTCCCGGCTACAATTATGTGTTCATTCTACCCCATTTGGTCTCGAAGAGAACCTGATAGTTATTATTAAGTGAATCTGTTAATAGGCAGAGCAAGTCGAAAGCTCAGCTGCAGCTGCTCTGGAGTTGTCAATACGGCAACTGCTAACTTCATCCCCCACTGCTATGCTTCCCAGAGCTCCAGTTCCTTATTCACGGATATTTGCGTGGTTACCTAGAGCTGTATAAATGCGTCATATAAGCATGACTACAGGGAGGAGTGGAGGGTCATGCCTTCGGGCCTCACCCTGCCTGCTGTGCCTTCAGATTATGCATGTGAGCTTCGTACAGCATCCAGATGCACCCATGTGGGCTCTGTCAACACAGTTCAGAGAACACCCCAAAGGCAGGGTCCCCCATTCATGTGAGCAGAGCAGACATTAGACCAAATGTGCAGAAGTTGGGCTATGTGGTTAGCAGGCATGCTTTTGCTGAAAATGCTTCTGGACACAAGCACCAGGTCCATTCGTTATTTAAACGGTCTGTAACTCGAGGTACCCCTGTATAAGAAAGAAAGCTGACTCAACACACAGCCCTGCATTGTCGGCCAGGGTGGGGGGGAGGTGCTGGCCGTCCCACAAAGCCGCCGCACCCCTAAAAGGGGGTAAGCGGACTTATTGTGTCATTATATCACAATTACTTTTTTTTCCTTTTCTTGTTTCATCAATGCACAGAATTGCCACGTGCTCGTTGGCCCAATGCAATTGAGAAATTTGATCCACTCATAGAGACAATTGCATCGAAACTGCTTCTTGCCTTTGTGGCACTGTACCTGCCACTGTGTACGTGCGCATCAGTAATGAACTGAAATCTGAACCCAACCGTCCGTGCAGAGAAGCATGTTGTTATTAGGTAGTTGCAGAAGGAACAACGGAGGATTCCTGAACACGTTGCTTCCACTTTGGAAACAAGACCAGCTGATTCAAAACCTGGGGGGAATCTCTCTTGAAGTCAAACACAGCCTGCGACGTTTACTCTCTAGGTTGGTTGGTTGTGGAAGATAAACAGAATACTCATTCTTTATGCCCAGCTGTGTGTACTGACAGACATGGGCGCAAGAGCGAAGGTACCTCAGCCCCCCTGTTAACACATGTGCTCAGAACATGTGTCTTTGAAGCCTGTTCTTCTGTGTTCTTCAGGGAGCAAACCCTTCAGGAACCTAGTGCCTGGAGGGAAATGAGTTGGTTGCTAGGGGAACCTCTTTCGTCCGAGAGCTCTGGAGCTGTTCTGTCGGAAGACGGGTTACCGTCTGTCTCGTACACCTGGCCTGGAAACATGCACGTTTCACCAAATACACGGAAGAAGAGTGTGTATCGAGATGAGAACTTTGATCTGAATAGTGAAGTGCCCTTGTATAGTTCCCCAAAAGGAAAAGGATTCTTAGATCTGAATTTTTATAGAAATTGGGACTTAATGATAAAGTGAACAAAAGGCAAATTCTGTGGGATAACCAGCCTCAGAGAGCCAACATGCTTAAATCTAATCAGTGCAGGGAGGGGTTAATACCATAGAGTAAGTTGCCTGCCAGGCTTTCTTTGGTCACTCACCCTCACCTTAGGAGGAAGGTATTCAAGCCTATTGTTGTACCTGAGAAACTCTACCAGAGAAGCTCAGCATGTGAAGAGGCTAGGCAGGTTGCTGCAGCTTAGCGGCATGGCTCTTACAACCCATTCTTGTGTTCCTGTACCAATAATTTAGAAACTTCCACAACTGTCACTAAGCCAAGTTTTACTGCCTGTGTTTTCTGATTACTGTATGGAAAAGCACATGAACCTGACCTTTAGAGGGTTTGTAAGTAAACCATTTTTAACACACCAAATCTATGGTCTTTTTCTATGCTAGGGGAAATGGGAAACTTTGGAAGCAACTAAGAAAGAGGATATTTTAAAGGTCTAAAAGCCTATATTTCCATGCTTTACTTCAGGCTTCCTCAGCCTCAGCCCTCCAGATGTTTTGAGACTACAATTCTCATCATCCCTGACCACTGGTCCTGCTAGCTAGGGATCATGGGAGTTGTAGGCCAAAAACATCTAGAGGGCCGAGGCTGAGGAAGCCTGCTTTACTTTGTTGCATATTTTATGGTTTTAAATATCTTCCCACCTTGCACTCTTCCCACTTTGGATCAATTCTATGCTTCCAGGTGTCATAAGAAAGCTGCAGAGGTAGTGCAGGATAGTGCTCACCCCAGAAATGATCTTCTTTCAGCTTCTGCCTTCTGGAAGAAGGTACAGGGTTATAAAGACTAGGACTAGCCGTCTGAGAAACAGTTTTTATTCAAATGCGATTTTAGTTTTAAACGCAGTGTAAGGTAGTCTCTGTGGGAGTATATTGTATTTAATTATGGGGTATCAGAGTTATTAGGGGGTTAACCAAGCTGGGATAGCAGGCTTGTTGCTTTTTGAATGACTGATGTAGATTTTTTTCAATTCTGTTTTTCTGTATGGGACAATGAGAGTAAAGATTATTGTATCGTATCTTCTGGTGTTCTCCCCTCAAAGAGTACCTGCCTCAAACCTGGATCTTGGTATCTGGGGAATTTTCTTTTATATGCCTACTTTTTTTCTTGCCACCAACAAATGCCAGGCCAGTTACTAAACTCTGTTCTAGATTAAGGGATGTGGTGAGAGAAGTGGCAGTGAGATGGAGATAGCTGTGTGTGAATCACAGAATTGTAGAGCTGGAAAAGATCCCAAGGGTCATAGCGTTCAACTCCCCTGCAATGCAGAAATCTCAGTGTTAAGTTTTGGGTAGACATAGCAGACAACGCAGCGATTCTTCAAACAGCTCTTGTTTATTCACAGGCCAGAACAGAACTGGACTGAAGGGTTCAGCCAGCCTGCTTATATAGAGCTCCAGAACAACGTAATTGTAACAACTTTCTGTAACTATCCAATCACTAAACGTCACTTTCGATCCCTTATTTGCATATGTGGACCTGAACTATCTACAGTATCCCCCTGCTGGCCCAGGGTCAGAACTTCAGTACATAACACTCAGCTAAAGCCTCCATGACAGGCAACCATCCAACCTCTGCTGAAAAACCTCCAATGAAGGTCCACCACCTTCTGAAGGAGTCTGTTCCACTGTTGAAGAGCTCTTACTGTCAGAATGGGTGAGGGGGAGAAAAGGAAGCATGCAGAGGACAGAGTGGAGGCCAAGAGGTTTGGCCAGAAAGAAAATGGTAGCAGGCCTTTCAAAATCTGCCTGCCTGCACTCCACAAAAACTGAAAGTGTGTGCTCACAAAGTACCGTATTTTTTGCTCTACAAGATTCACTTTTTCTCTCCTAAAAAGTAAGGTGAAATGTGTGTGCGTCTTATGGAGTGAATGTAGGCTGCGCAGCTATCACAGAAGCCAGAACAGCAAGAGGGATTGCTGCTTTCACTGTGTAGTGATCCCTCTTGCTGTTCTGGCTTCTGAGATTCAGAATTATTTTTTTCTTGTTTTCCTCCTCCAAAAACTAGGTGCGTCTTGTGGTCTGGTGTGTCTTATAGAGCGAAAAATACGGTAACTGTTGTTTAGGCTTACCAGACGTCCCCGGTTTCTGGGGACAGTGCCCGGATTTGAAAATCTGTCCCTGGACAAATTCCATCCCTGGAATGTCCCTAGATTTGCAAATCTGTCCCCGGAAAATGTGGCAGCAGCAGCCTCAGCAGCCTCAGCAGCCCAGAGCCAGCCTGGTAGCTCAGTTGGCTCTGGCTGGCTTCAGGAGCTGCTCGCTGCTGCTGCCACTGCCGAAGGTGAACCGGGGACGTCCGACGGGACATATCTCCTGCTCCCTCCCCCCTTGGTTTTAACAGATCGGGGGAGGCTCAGGAGTCACGGGAGGGTGGCTGTTGCCCAGGAGGGGCGCAAGGCGCACTGTTTCTCTGCCAGGCGAGGTGCAAAGCCCTTCTTTCACACCCTGAGAAACATAAATGCACAAAGTTTTTAAAAAACTGCCTGTGATTCCTGAGCCTCCCCTGATCTGTCAAAACAAATGGGGGAGGGGGCTGGAGCTCAGGGAAGGCTTGGGTGTCACGGGGCAGGCGGCACACCATTGCCCAGTTTTTTAAAAACTGTGCATTTATGTTTCACAGGCTGCGAAAGAAGGGCTTTGCACCTTTATACAATATGCATGTGTGCTTGGGCCCAGGGTCTTTGGCCTCACCATCCCCACTACTGACTCCCTGTTGCTACTCAACTTAAAAAAAAAAAAGTGTCCCAAGATTCATTGAAAAAATCTGGTAACCATATTGTTGTTCCTTAATCATAATGCTGACACAAACCTTTTTAATACCCCAGCCACACCAGTCTCCCACTCTTAGTCTCTCCCAGTATAGATCTACACCATGTATTAAAATCACATCAAACACACATTTAAAACACATGGTCCCCCCCCCCCCAGCATGCTGGGAACTGTGGTTTCCCCGTCACAGTGCTACCAGCAACCTTAACAAGCTACCGTTCCCATAATTCCTTGGGAGAAGTCATGTGCTTTAAATGTGTGTTAGGTGTGCTTTAAATGTTTGGTGTGGACCTTGCACCTCTAAAGTGTGAAGCAGCACATGCAACAGAATGTGATGGTACAGTTTCACCATGAGATGGATGACACCACCACAGGCTGGGCTCTAATATTTCTCCTTGTTCTTTTAAACAATTATTCTTGCAGGGATGGTATTTTGTGTTTGTCCAGTTAGGGAGTGTTCAAAAATGGGAGTCTACACCCACGGTCCAGAGGGATAGTTTTAATGTATTTATGTGGGGGGGGGGTTGTCTGTGATAGCCATGTTCAAATATATAAAAGGATGTCACATAGAGGAGGGAGAAAGGTTGTTTTCTGCTGCTCCAGAGAAGCGGACACGGAGCAATGGATCCAAACTACAAGAAAGAAGATTCCACCTAAACATTAGGAAGAACCTCCTGACAGTAAGAGCTGTTCGACAGTGGAATTTGCTGCCAAGGAGTGTGGTGGAGTCTCCTTCTTTGGAGGTCTTTAAGCAGAGGCTTGACAACCATATGTCAGGAGTGCTCTGATGGTGTTTCCTGCTTGGCAGGGGATTGGACTCAATGGCCCTTGTGGTCTCTTCCAACTCTATGATTCTATGATTCTATGGTTTGGTTTGTACGTTGCTTTTGGTCACCCAGGGCAAGATGAAGCAACTAACAAATTTAAATTAATCATCATCCTCACCCTACTTTAAGAATCAGACAGAGAGCCTTCTCGGTAGTGGCGCCCACCCTGTGGAACACCCTCCCTTCAGATGTGAAGGAAATAAGCAGCTATCATATCTTTAAAAGACATCTGAAGGCAGCCCTGTTCAGGGAAGTTTTTAATATTTAACGCTGTACTGTTTTTAACACTTGATTGGGAGCCGCCCAGAGTGGCTGGGGAAACTCAGCCAGATGGGCGGGGTATAAATAATAAATTAGTGTTATTTGCTTAAATTTCTCCCAGTAAGACAGACGAGACTTAAACTTGCTTACTTTTGGCAGGACTTTGCCCACTGATTTCAGCTCAAGATACTCCCAATCATTCCTTTATAGGATTGTGGCTAAATGCAGCTCTTTCAACATCTTGTTGCCAGAAGACCTCTATTCAGATCTGCGAAATTGTTTACAACTCGGAGCCTAGGATGCTGGCAGCGGTTCCAAATTCTGAATGAGCTCGTGTCTGAATTAATGATGGCTTAGACTGTGAATACTGTGAATGATTCAGCAGTAGAAGTGCTTTATGCTGGCTGCGAATTGGCGTGCATCCACGGAACGTCTTCCATTGTGTCCCTTACTATAAACCAGAGCTAGTCTCATTATTTCACAACAGCGCTTTGTACCTGCAGACCTAAGGCACCAGTCTGCAATAAAAAGAGCAGAATGATTTTGTTAGACAATGAGTCTGTTGAAGAAGACAAGAATATAATTTTGTTTTTGTTTGAGTTCCAAGGGTAGAGATTGGCGGCTGCCAGGTAGCTTGGTGGACACTTGGAAGAGGACTTTGCTCTGCTTGTTATGGCTGAACATAATTTTTTAATAATAATAATAATAATAATAATAATAATAATAATAATAATAATTCATTGTTTATACACCACCCATCTGGCTGGACCTCCCCAGCCACTCTGGGCGGCTTCCAACCAAATATTAAAATACAGTAATATATCAAACATTAAAAGCTTCCCTAAACAGGGCTGCCTTCAGATGTCTTCTAAAAGTCTGGTAGTTGTTTTTCTCTTTGACATCTGGTGGAAGGGCGTTCCACAGGGCGGGTGCAACTACCGAGAAGGCCTTCAGCCTGGTTCCCTGTAAATTAGCTTCTTGCAGCGAGGGAACCACCAGAAAGCCCTCAGCGCTGGAACTCAGTGTCCAGGCAGAATGATGGGGGTGGAGACGCTCCCTCAGATATACTGGACTGAGGCCATTTAGGGCTTTAAAGGTCAGCACCAAGACTTTGAATTGTGCTTGGAAATGTACTTTGCTATGCTCGAAAAGAGGGTGGCTCTGCAGCTACCAGTTCAACAGGGGCCAGCTGGAGGGCCACCTTCTCTCATGGGCAACCTTCCAAGGGCCACATGCCAAGGACAGGAGGACCAGAGGTGGAATTGGGGCGAGCGGCACAGTGGCTGTGGCTCTTACTTTATTCCACCCACACAAAAGGTTTCTTCTTTCCCAACTCATCTCTCCACCTTCCATTCATGCTTGCAAGTTCACAGCCGAAGGAGACATTGCCATTGTCACAGGGCTGACAGGCGAGAATGGCAGAGCGAGGAATTAACTTGTCAAAAGCACACTTGCAAGTTAGGAAAAGGCATGTCCGTCAGGTCTATGTTAAAATGGTTAAAAATGAAATGTGCAGGTGTTGGTGTGGGGCAGGGCATGGAGAAATGTGATCAACAACAGCTGACAGGCATCATTACTTTTCAAAACCCAGGATTTTAATCAATTTCCCGCAAATTTCTTATCTTTTTTTAAAATCATTTTTATTTGGTTTTACAAATGCAAAATTATAAACAACAAATTGAAAAAAGTATGCATATAGAGAGATTCCTCCGAATCTCCGGACTCCCCCCGCCCCTCCATAGGGTCTCATTTTAAACATTTATTACTACATATTCTTCAATCCTCCAGTTTTTATATCAAGCCATATTATCCATGGTCAGTGTTACACTACAAGTGAGTCAGAATCCTGCTAATGTTTCCATCTGTTTACAGTGGTCTCCTAAGTAACTTATGGAGATGCGGGTGGCACTGTGGGTTAAACCACAGAGCCTAGGACTTGCCGATCAGAATGTCAGTGGTTCGAATCTCCGCGACGGGGTGAGCTCCTGTTGCTCGGTCCCTGCTCCTGCCAACCTAGCAGTTCAAAAGCACATCAAAGCGCAAGTAGATAAATAGGTACCGCTCCGGCGGCAAGGTAAACAGCGTTTCCGTGCACTGCTCTGGTTCGCCAGAAGCAGCTTAGTCATGCCGGCCACATGACCTAGAAGCTGTACGCCGGCTTCCTCGGCCAGTAAAGTGAGATGAATGCCGCAACCCCAGAGTCGGCCACGACTGGACCTAATGGTCAGGGGTCCCCTTTACCCCTTCTTTTATAAAGTTTTTGTCCTCTTGGTTTCTGAGTTTCCAGTCAGTTTTGCCATCTCGGCATAGCCCATCAGCTTGGCTTGCCACTCCTCTCTGGTAGCGACTTCGTCTTCTTTCCATCTCTGGGCTAGGAGCTTCTGGGTGGCTGTTGTGCCATATATAAAAAGTCTTTTCTGTTCTTTTGGGATGTCAGTTCCTGTAATTCCTAATAGAAAAGTTTCTGGTTTCTTAACAAAGGTTATTTGTGTTGAATAGTTTGTTTAAATGTTATGGTTCATTACTGTTTCACAGGATGTGTACAACTTTTAAAGCCAGGGTGCATATCCTGACTTAGCTTTTACAGCTGTCTAGCAGTGTAACAGGTGCTGATAAGTCACTGTGTCAGCAAGTGTGAGTGATATATCATGTGCAGTTTGTGCCTTATTCTGCCCTGGTGGATGGATGGGTGACGATTATAGACACTACGTAAGATGAATGTTTGGGAAGTTGTTACTAAACCTTGCAATGATATCTTTGCGCCTCTTCACTGTTTCCATCTATGTGGTCCACTCTGCACACACTCTGTGACATGTTTCAATGCCCAATAACTTGAAGCATTTTTTTTCATTTCATTATATATCATCTCCCAGAAAGCTTTTATTACCTTACAAGTCCACTACATTGGACTTGTGCACAATGGTGGAGGAACACAGTTTTGTCAATCTTATCTGAATGTGGGATTTATGCCTCTGGTTCAGTTCTACTGATACATGAACTCTGCAGTCGGGTCATGCTATTTGAATAAACTCCCCCCGAAATGCATCCTGGGCTCTGGACGTTGTACCTGGCCACGAAGATAGGACCAATCTAAATGAGCGACCCTGAAGTCAGGGGCTGGCTGGGTGAGGAAGAGTGATGGAAAGCTGCAGCCTGAGAACCCCTTAGGGAAGCCTCTGAAGAGGAAGGCTCTGAGCGAGGGGAGTAGCGGTGGGACATGGAAGAAAGGTTGGGGAGGTGGGGCGGCTGCATAACTAACAGGCTAAAGTGAGAGAGAGGAAGAAGAGGCAGAAGACACTGCAGACATAGGACAGGCAGCTGAGGAGCAGGCGGGAACTGAGGCTGCAAGAGAATCACAGGAACCTGCCAGTCCTGCTGTATTCAGCTCCCCTCCTACACAGAGACCACAGGGACCCCCTCCCTGATGAAGTGTAAGACTGCAGGGAAAACAGCTGGATGGGGGGGAGGTTCAGGAGGAAGTGAGATGCACAGATTGTCAGTTCTGGCAACTGCTGTACCAGAGCAGTTTAAGCGCAACATCAGCCCCTGTGATGGGCAAGAAATATGGAGCCTCTGGATTGGACAAGTCTTATTTAGCCCCTGCCTGCTGCATGTTCCCAGCTTTCAGCTCCACTTTCAAAGACTGGGCTGTCAGGGAATAGATTTAGGTATGGTCGCCAGTGCCTCCGGCCTCTTCTTGACGACATCAAGTTTCCATTTCTCCCTCCCTTCGGTTGTCTAAAACAAATGTTGACTCGTTTGTATCAGAATTATGCTTAGTGATGAAATGCAGTTTTCCTTTGAAGCCCGCTCTGGCAAAACTCATTTTCAAACCCATTTGGAGGGCTTTTGTGTAAGGAGATGGGGAAATGAAAGAAATAATCCATGTTTTTTTCATATCCGGTCTTTAGTGTGTTTTATTGTGGCCTTTGATACTTGTAACCACAGCAACAAATGGTACAGGCAACCCTGTGTCAAGGCTTCTCATCTTACTAATCATATTCCACTTCCAGATACCATATATATCACAAAGTGAATTAACATTTAACAAAAACACAAGAAGATGTTGCAGAAAGTGCCCATCTCCTCTTTTAAATGATGAACTGCGATGGCCAAAGGCCTCTGAGCGTGAGGCGACCTTTAGAGAGAAAGCCGGTTGTGTTTCTGTCTTGACAGAGACAGACCAGGCTGCTGGGCAAAAGGTTAATGCCAAATTCTGACCAAATTACGTGGATGGAGCCAAATGTTTCCATTCAGAAATAGGATGTGAAAACACTGGACCGGTGTGGCAAGAACAAGCTAGGTTAAACTGTTGATTCAGGATTCTTAAATTACGGTATTATGTTAACGTTTGCTTTTATCTTTTTGAGCATATACTTTCTAAAACATTTTTAAATACTTAGCTTTTGTGTAGCGCTACAGAAAGTGTGTTCAAAGAACTCCACGGTATATTATTTTATTGTTATTTATTGAATTTATATACCGCCCTATACCCGGAGGTCTCAGGGCGGTTCACAGAATAAAATCAAAATATAAAACCACAAAATACATAATCAAAATAAAAACAACAAGCCAATAACCCCCCACAAACCCCACTACATTCTAAAAAGGCATAGGATGTCTATCAAATCAACCAAAGGTCTGGTTTAAAAGGAATGTTTTTGCCTGGTGCCTAAAGGTGTATAATGAAGGCGCCAGGCGAACTTCCCTGGGGAGAGCATTCCACAAATGGGGAGCCACCGCAGAGAAGGCCCTGTTCTCATGTTGCCACCCTCTGGACCTCTCAAGGAGGAGGCACACGAAGAAGGGCCTCAGAAGATGATCTCAAGGTCCGGGTAGTTCATATGGAAAGTGGCAGTCCTTGAAGTATTGCGGTCCTGAGCCATTTAAGGTTTTGTAGGTCAAAACCAGCGCTTTGAATTGGGTCCAGAAACTAATTGGTAGCCAGTGCAGTCGGACCAGGATCGGTGTAATATGCTCAAACCCTCTTGCTCCAGTGAGCAACCTGGCCGCTGAATTCTGCACTAGCTGAGGTTTCCGAACCGTCTTCAGAAGCAGCCCTGAGTATAACGCATAACAATGCGTTATACATTAAATGTGTATACATTAAATGTGTGGAGAACAGTAGGGTTGGGGTGACAAGATTGTGCCCCATGTCCTGCACCCTGCTGGCCCCATGCCTGACCTTCACGTCTGGAGCCAAGATCTCAGAAAGGGGATCTCCACATGAATTGATGCCTTTTGGATTTACATTGCCACAGCGTTCTGTCTTGGGCCCGGTCTTATTCAACATCTTTATCAACGACTTGGATGATGGCTAACACTCCAGAGGACAGGATCACACTTCAAAACGACCTTGACAGATTAGAGAACTGGGCCAAAACAAACAAGATGAATTTTAACAGGGAGAAATGTAAAGTATTGCACTTGGGCAAAAAAAATGAGAGGCACAAATACAAGATGGGTGACTGCTGGCTTGAGAGCAGTACATGTGAAAAGGATCTAGGAGTCTTGGTTGACCGCAAACTTGACATGAGCCAACAGTGTGACGTGGCAGCTAAAAAAGCCAATGCAATTCTGGGCTGCATCAATAGGAGTATAGCATCTAGATCAAGGGAAGTAATAGTGCCACTGTATTCTGCTCTGGTCTGATCTCACCTGGAGTACTGTGTCCAGTTCTGGGCACCACAGTTCAAGAAAGACACTGACAAACTGGAACGTGTCCAGAGGAGGGCAACCAAAATGGTCAAAGGCTTGGAAACAATGCCCTATGAGGAACGGCTAAGGGAGCTGGGCATGTTTAGCCTGGAGAAGAGGAGGTTAAGGGGTGATATGATAGCCATGTTCAAATATATAAAAGGATGTCACATAGAGGAGGGAGAAAGGTTGTTTTCTGCTGCTCCAGAGAAGCGGACATGGAGCAATGGATCCAAACTACAAGAAAGAAGATTCCACCTAAACATTAGGAAGAACTTCCTGACAGTAAGAGCTGTTTGACAGTGGAATTTGCTGCCAAGGAGTGTGGTGGAGTCTCCTTCTTTGGAGGTCTTGAAGCAGAGGCTTGACAACCATATGTCAGGAGTGCTCTGATGGTGTTTCCTGCTTGGCAGGGGGTTGGACTCGATGGTCCTTGTGGCCTCTTCCAACTCTATGATTCTATGATTCTACATGCACCTGTGTTGCATGTGATTTCCAGGGGAAGGGACAGCAGCAGAATTTCACAGCCTGCTTCTAACAGAAGACTGTAAGAGTAGCACCACATCCACCTTAGTAGGTAAGATGCTTACTGTAAAAGAGAAATTTTCACCAGGTGGTGGAAGGTCAACAGAGAAGGCATAAGACAAGTCACCTTAGGCAGGTATTTATTTTTTAACAGCATCTTTATTTCTAATCCATCCTTTCAAATGGTAGGGTGTTCAGCTGATAAAACTACAGGGATGAGAATTCTGGCATGGTTGCTTTTCGTTCTTTAATTAGCATTTGACTGCCTTTATGGTGTGGAAAGTGACTCAGCAGAGAGTACTGCGAAGAAGTGTTTATAAATAGCCAATTCACAACTGAATTGTAAACTCATGTAAAGCAGTCACAGTGTTCACTTATTATGCACGGAAAACCCAACACGCCAGGCCTGTAGACTGAAATGTCTTTTTTGCAGATCCATTTGTATGCAGAAGCACATGTTTGCATCCTCTTCACTTTGGCCACATTGGCTCGAGATAGTATTAGGGCATAAAATCATAGAATCGTCTTTGTGCATGATGTACCCACTTTCCCCCCACTATTATATCTCCTCAAACAAGTCTTGGCTGTACAAACGTTTAAGGGGATTAGATTCAGGTAGGTAGCCACGTTGGTCTGACGCAGTCAAAATATATATGAAAATAAAAAAATTGTCCAGTAGCACCTTAGAGACCAACTACATTTGTTCTTGGTATAAGCTATCATGTGCATGCAGGTATCTGAAGAAGTGTGCAAGCACACAAAAGCTTATACCCAGAAAAAACTTAGTTGGTCTCTAAGGTGCCACTAGGGAACCAATGACAAACCTAGACAGCATCTTAAAAAGCAGAGACATCACCATGCCAACAAAGGTCTGTATAGTTAAAGCTATGGTTTTCCCAGTAGTGATGTATAGAAGTGAGAGCCAGACCATAAAGCAGGCTGATCACCGAAGAATTGATGCTTTTGAATTCTGGTGCTGGAAGAGACTCTTGAGAGTCCCGTGGACTGCAAGAAGATCAAACCTATCCATTCTGAAGGAAATCAGCCCTGAGTGCTCACTGGAAGGACAGATCCTGAAGCTGAGGCTCCAATACTTTGGCCACCTCATGAGAAGAGAAGACTCCCTGGAAAAGACCCTGATGTTGGGAAAGGGCACAAGGAGAAGGGGACGACAGAGGACGAGATGGTTGGACAGTGTTCTTGAAGCTACCAGCATGAGTTTGACCAAACTGCGGGAGGCAGTGAAAGACAGGAGTGCCTGGCGTGCTCTGGTCCATGGGGTCACAAAGAGTCGGACACGATTAAAAAACTAAACAACAACAACAAAGGTGCTACTGGGCATTTTTTATTTTTTTATATATATTTCATTTAAGGGGAAGTGGCTTTATTGTCTATTTTTAATTATTATTTTGGCAATTGTCATTTTCCTTTGTAAGCCACCTTGAGTTATGGTTGCAGACTGAAAAGTGGCCTATGGTGAAGCCAAAATCGGAGTCTGGTGGGTTAGTAGTGGTACAAAAATATTCCAAAAAGCAGAAACCTGGACCCAAAAACCCACGGCTTGGGGATGATGCGGGGCTGCTGGGGGCTGAGCACGGCAGCACAGCTGATGGGAAAGAGGCGGCAGCAGTGACTTACAAGAGCCAGAGAGGCAGTTCTGGGTCCTCGGTGGGCTCCAGCAAGCTGCTTCTGCCTCCAGTCCCAATGAAGCTCCTAAACACTGCCACCCGGGTCTCTCGCCAGCAGCCCCCCGCCCTCCTCCTCCTCCTCCAGCACTCCTAGCCCCACTGCTCCCAGACTTCGGGCTCCAGGCAGCCAGAACAGAGCAGAAAGGGGGAACCCGATTCTGGAAAGAGTTGGTGATGCACTGTCCTCAGGCCAAGGCAACTGCTTCTGCTTCCGGGGCCCAACAAACAAATTAAAAAATAATAATACCCCCCCAATAAACCTGGACATTTCCTATAAAATGCAAAAGCCTGCACGTTGCCCCCCAAAAAGAGGACATGTCCGGGAAAACCAAGACACATGGCAACCCTATGCAAAACTTGTGAAATATACTCAGAGTCCTGCAGTGATTTCATGCTCTTTATTGCAGCTTGTAAAACAGTGATTGAATTTCCCCCCAAACCTCAGGCTTTTATATACATTATTTACACAATGAGTCCCATCTGATTGGCTGATTCTGCTTCCCTCCAGGAGCCTGATTGGTTTTTTCCTGCAGGCCAATCAGTTGTTGCATTCTAGGATCCTACCAGCCTAATAGACTGATTAACTTCCTCCTGGAGCCTGATTGGTCTTCTCCTGCAAGCCAATCAGTTGTTGCATTCTAGGATCCTACCAGCCTAATAGACTGATTAACTTCCTCCTGGAACCTGATTGGTCTTTTCCTGCAAGCCAATCAGTTGTTGCATTCTAGGATCCTACCAGCCTAGTAGGCTGAATAACTTCCTCCTGGAGCCTGATTGGTCTTCTCCTGCAAGCCAATCAGTTGTTGCATTCTAGGATCCTACCAGCCTAATAGACTGATTAACTTCCTCCTGGAACCTGATTGGTCTTTTCCTGCAAGCCAATCAGTTGTTGCATTCTAGGATCCTACCAGCCTAATAGGCTGAATAACTTCCTCCTGGAACCTGATTGGTCTTCTCCTGCAAGCCAATCAGTTGTTGCATTCTAGGGTCCTACTTGCCTATTGTTCAAGCTTAGTACATAACACCTGGCAGGTCTGTTTGACTGTTTCACTAGAGACAAGAGTGCAATGAAGCCCTTCTTGAAGCATGATGGTCTGTTTTCAACTACTGAAGGGCAAAATACACAGGTAAACGGCAACAGGTATGCCAAAAAGACTGAGGAAAGTGGACATATTCAGCTTAGGGATGAGCACCGTTATCCTAAACCAGTTGCACACAACTGCTGGTCACAGACAGGAATGCACACCTTCACCCACAACAAAAGACATGTCCAGCTAGTTTAATGAGGCCTAGAGATGTGCAAGCAGATAAGCATCTTCAAGGGACTTGGTATCAAGCGCCACCTGGTCCTGCTTCTCCTCTTGTTGCTGCTCTTTCCTCACCTGCTTTCTTCCTCTGGCCCCGAAGAGATGAACAAGTGAATGACAGCAATGGTGGAAAGGAGAATCACTGGATGCCACCCCATCCTTGCTCACTGGCTCTTTGGCAAGAAAGCAGGTGAGAATTATAGCTGTGCCCAAATGGCCTCTCAAAATCCTTCCACCTTATTTGTGGGAAATTATCTACCCTGTTTCTGGGTAGGGAGATTGGCAGCATTTAATCGAATTCTCCTAAGGGCTCCCTCTCTCATCTCTGAAAATGACAGTAGCAACTCTGTAGATGGCTTGGTCACTACGTTGCATCCTCCCAGAATATTTGGGGGAGAAAGCTCTGCAAAGGGGCCTTCTTTTTAAAAGATGGGTTTGAGACAAAGAAAAAAAAATCTTAAGTCGTTTTCGGAGAAGAACTGTCTCCTGAGACATTTCAACTCTATCCTCTCTAGTGATAATAATATTGAGTGAACAAAGTAATTAAAAACAGGATAGAAATTAGTAGTCTTTGCCAGGACTGCATTAGGAAAATTGCGGTTAGGTGCTTGTTAGCATGTTAGCCCTTATCAAAATGGCCTTCACCTCCATGGTCAGGAAAAATAAATAAATCTAGTATAACTGGGCTGCATTGATGCACAAAGCACATTCGAGGCACAAATCTTTCCCTCAAAGAATTCTGGGTACTGTAGTTTGCCCCTCAGAGTTACAGTGCCCAGCAACCCTTAACAAACTACAGTATCCAGAATTCTTTGAGGGAAAGAATGTGCTTCGAATGTGCTTTAAAGATATAGCATGTAGGAAGCCGTATTCTGAACTGTTTTGCAACAGTGCTTCTTCCTGTGAAAAACATGCTTCATTATTTGTGCTCTGTGGATTCCACGGATCCAGTGAAGAACCAGGTTTGTCCTGAAAACAAACCTTTTTTTCCCTTTTCCCTTCTTTTTCCTTATTTCCCCTTCCCCTTCCCCTTTTCCCAGGAGGGAGCTGGGGTCTGGGTAGCACTGCTGGAAAAGGAGGTTGATGAAGAAAGCTCCAGTGGGATAAGAAAGGAAAAGAGAGAGTGCAGAATTCAGGGGAAGAGAGAACTATGGAAGTGTTGGGCAGAGCCCAAGGCAAGGGAAACGCAACAGAATTAATAAAACCAACACTGCCACCTGCTGAGAGCTTTAACAATTGCTGCTGCTGTGGCGTTAAAGAAATAAGACCTTTGGGTGGGAAGATCGTGCAGTGGGTATAGGGTGGTATATAAATTCAATAAATAATAATACTAATAGAATGAATGAATGAATGAATGAATGAATGAAATCAGGATCCATAACATTCTGGGTGCCCATATTTATAGTTGTAACTCCTCTGCAGGCATGTTTTCTCAGAAGGAAGACCCACTGGATTCTGCCCTAGTAAAACTGCTAAGGGTTCATTTCTAGTATGACTTTATTCATGTCCACTGTTGGGAGTGTGGGGTTTAGAGCCTGCTGCCACTTACAAAAGACAACTTCAGTGAAAGAAAGCTGTGTTCGTGTATATAGTTAAATATTTGCCTAGTTAAATGCTTGGGGGAGGGATAGCTTAATTTTAAACCTGAAAAATGTTCCGGAGTCCTAGTCAAATACTAACTGCTACACCACACCGGGGCTCCTACCCCACCCATGGAGAATCTGCGCATAATATTTGCACAAAGAGGGAATTGTGCACTTTTCCTGGTCAGTATGCAAAATTTCCAGCAGGCCTTGAGGAATGTGTATATTTCCATATATTTGTACACCATCTGGCTATTATGCACATTCTCCAGTATATTGTTTGGAGACCGTCCTACACTCGAGTAGGACCCTGGCAGAGACACATGCCCAACTGGCATGTTCTCTCCCTCCTGGTCGATCGTTTGGGAGCTTCAAAAGCTTTCTTCAGCCCGAACATCACAGTGACTGATGCCAACCGACAGCAGCACACTTAGGGATCCACAGAGTTTGCGCATCATGCATGACAAACCTCAGCAACTCAGCATTTTGGCTAATCTACTTTATTTACGTATAACCACCACACGGAGCACTGCAGCATGGCTCCCTCTCTCTCTAGCATCAGACAGCAAGGAGAAAAAACAAAAAACAATAGTCCCACTTCACAGAACACAGTAACACAAACATCCTGTCTCCATCACTTCCCACTCTGTGGATTCAAAACATATACCGTCATGTAATAGACAACAATCCCATGACTGCAATCATGGAGCAGGAATTCTAACATATTTCCAAGAAGCACAGTCTCCAAGAAGCATCCCCCCCCTTTTCTGTCTATCTTTGTGCCAGGAATCAAACCTGGGATTTTAGTTGGCCAAACCATGTGTTGTTTTGTATCCATGTCCTATGGTTGCATCTGCCATACCAAAACACTCATATGTCACTTTAACAGCCATGCCTTCCCCCAAAGAATGCTGGGAACTGTAGTTCTCTGCACCCTTAACAAATGACAGTTATAATAATAATAATAATAATAATAATAATAATAATAATAATTTATTTATACCCCGCCCATCTGGCTGGGCTTCCCCAGCCACTCTGGGCAGCTTCCAAAAAAATATTAAAATACTGTAATACATCAAACATTAAAAGCTTCCCTAAACAGGGCTGCCTTCAGATGTCTTCTAAAATCTGGTAGTTGTTGTTCTCTTTGACACTGGTGGGAGGGCATTCCACAGGGAGGGCGGCACTACCGAGAAGGCCCTCTGCCTGGTTCCCTGTAACTTGGCTTCTTGCAGTGAGGGAACCACCAGAAGGCCCTCGGGGCTGGACCTCAGTGTCCGGGTAAAACGATGGGGGTGGAGATGCTCTTCACATATACTGGACTGAGGCCGTTTAGGCTTTAAAGTTCAGCACCAACACTTTGAATTGTGCTCGGAAACATACTGGGAGCCAGTGTAGGCCTTTCAAGACCGGTGTAATATGGTCTCAGTGGCCGCTCCCAGTCACCAGTCTAGCTGCCGCGTTCTGGATTAGTTGTAGTTTCTGGGTCACCTTCAAAGGTAGCCCCACATAGAGCGCATTGCAGTAGTCCAAGCGGGAGATAATCACAGCATGCACCACTCTGGCGAGGCAGTCTGCAGGCAGATAGGGTCTCAGCCTGCATACCAGATGGAGCTGGTAAACAGCTGCCCTGGACACAGATTTGACCTGTGCCCCCATGGACAGCTGTGAGTCCAAAATGACTCCCAGGCTGCATACCTGGTCCTTCAGGGGCACAGTTACCCCATTCAGGACCAGGGAATCCTCCACACCTGCCCGCCTCCTGTCCCCCCAAAACAGTACTTCTGTCTTGTCAGGATTCAATCTCAATCTGTTAGCCGCCATCCATCCTCCAACCACCTCCAGACACTCACACAGGACCTTCACCACCTTCACTGGTTCTGATTTGATCCCCCATGATACTTTTGGGAAGGCTATGTCTTTTAAAAGTGGCATAGGAGTGCTTTAACTGTGCAGATGTGGCCTATAGCACTCCCCCAGTTACAGAAATCAGATAGGATTAAATTGGTATTCATGTTCGGCTGTGAACTTCATGAAAACGGCACATCTGACAAAGGGGATATTTGTTATCTTACCTGATATTGTGTCAATATTTGCCATTCTAATTTAAAACTCCGAAGAACAGGGAAGCAAACTTTCCTGGACTTTACATTTTTCTTTGTAACATCCTTGTTGCTTTTGGTCTTACAGTTTGCGTTTAAAAAAGGGGAGGGAAGCTTGGCAAACTTAGATGAAATTTACATACCTGAATTTCAGAAGGAGATTAGCTGATCAGGCTACTCCGAACAGCTTGCCATTGTGAGCTAATAATGACATTTTGACAGAGCAGCTCAGTGAACTATGGTCCTGGATGTTAGTGAGAAAAGATTGATATCGTGATCACAGACGTCTCTGGTCTTCAGTGCTTAATGCATCATCATCTCATAGTTTAAATGAACCTTGTAAATCCTTGCTGTCTAAACAGACTTCATGCATTGTTGCCTATGATCTTGTAATAGTAAGAGGGGGGAAAGTGAGAATGCGTTTAAATCATTTTGATTTTTCTTTTTAAAAAAAATTAATTAAAGATTTCAAAATAATTTTGATTTGAACAGATTTATTCACTCTCAAAACAAAATAAAAAAAATCCTTCCAGTAGCACCTAAAAGACCAACTAAGTTAGTTCTTGGTATGAGCTTTCGTGTGCATGCACACTTCTTCAGATACACAGGTGCTCAGATACCTTTAGGTGCTACTGGAAGGATTTTTTTTATTTTGTTTTGACTATGGCAGACCAACACAGCTACCTATTTATTCACTCTGTTTGACCTGATATAACCTCTCACCAAAATGGGACGCGGGTGGCGCTGTGGGTTAAACCACAGGGCCTAGGACTTGCCAATCAGAAGGTTGGCGGAGAGAGGCTATAGAATCCAGCCTCTTGGATAATGGCGTTCTGAGTGAATCTCCACCCCCTGTCTCTCCCACTTCCTCATTCATCATCCTCATCATCTCCTCTATGGGTGCTGCTATGTGCCCTCTGTCTTTGAGGTCTTTGCTCTCCTACTTTTAAGGCTCGCCGGGTTCTGGGAGATGGTGGGTCTGGAATGCTTACTAATAACAACATGTCAGCCAGGTGTTGCAGGGCTGTCTTAACCATAGGCGCCAGGGGTGCGGGCCCCTCAGGCCGCGGGCTCTCAGGGGCACCAGGCCGAGAGTCCGGGACCCAAGAGTTGGAGAAGAGCCTGCCCGTCGGTTGGAGCGCTGCAGTGGGCTCTTCTGCTGCAGGCGGCTCTGTGCCATGAGTTCGGGGGTGAGCGAGCCAGTGAGACACTGAGGCAGCCGGCCGACTCCGCCCTCCTGCGCGCCTGGGATTGGTGTAGGGCCATGGAGAGGCCTGCCCAGTGCTTACACCGCGAGGTGCCCGGCTTCGCTCAGTCGCCAACGTCAATGTCTCGGGCTGGTTTGTTGTGCTGGGCTCCTTATGTTTCCTGTTTTCTGTCCCTCAGCAGAGATAAACATAGTGTCAGCTCCCTAAAAAAAGGTTGATAACTCTGGGCAACCTGGGAGGTGGCGGGGGCGCCGGGTGGATTTTTGTACCCTGGTGCCGCATATGCTTAAGACAGCCCTGGGTGTTGCTCTGGTTCTCTCACGATTTTCCAATTTCACCCCTCATCTGCCTCTGAGCTGTGACCTCCCTCAAACTCCTGTTGTAATTCTATACCGTCTTCCTCTTCCTTCTCCCTGAAGGCAGTCTCCATCATTCCTCCTCTGCCCATTCACTGACAGTATGGCTGCATGCTTTTGTATGAATAAATTGCCACAGGAGCGGCACCAACTAGCCACAATTTGTAGAGGGTCTACAAAACTGTCTCAAGAGGGAGCTGGGAAGCATGGGAAACAAACTGTAGGATGCTTTCCTATGTAACACACTGAAGTGGAGACAGAAGGATGATAGTCTCTCTTAGCCTGTGCCCAGAGAGTTAAAAACAGACATTTGAAAACGTCTAGCCATCTGGACTTTGCAAGTTTCACACAGGTGGGGTGAAAACTGTGAGATGACCGGCCCACTCCACAGCCTAACACCTTGGTCGCCCACGAACCTTGCTTTCAAATCCTTCCTCATCTCAGATAAACACACTCTGCTTTCTTTGCTGTTTACAGGGTGAATTGATCTACAATTGGGGCTTTTTAGATGTGTAGCAATTAGTGTTCATTTTTTTTATTTAAATAGTCCTGGGAGGGAAATTCAAATAGAAACAAAATACTTGTCATTTGTGAACTTTGAAACAGGTAACATGGATAGATGTGGGTTGCCATTCCCTCCCCCCTTCCCTGGATTACTTCTTCAATATAATTAAATAATCAATGTGCTATGTAATATTAATTCAAATAATAATACCTTCAGTGATGAAGCTTGTTACTCCAGTTTTGCTGTCATGACAACTGCGTCTTGAGTCACTTGAGCAGTGCAATTTCTTCAGAACAAAAGGAGCAAGATTCAGATTTAAGATACGGTGCCGCTCTTAGAAGTTTCAGCATTAACTGATGTCCTAGACAAGCAACGAGGATACTTGCTTCAGTTAATGAAAAATAATAATTAAACACTGTAGGTCTTTTGCTGAAACAATTGAAGGAGCTGCTCTAGTGATTTTCCTTCCCATTGTTTGAGAAAGAAAGAAAGAAAGAAAGAAAGAAAGAAAGAAAGAAAGAACGAACGAACCCAGGAAGGGATAGAATAGCACAAGAGCTCTGCTCTGCCTTTATTTTGGTGGAGTAATTGAGTCATCTTCCCTATGCCTTTAGGATTGCAGCCTTAAGGAAAGATATGTGAAGTCCTGTGAAACATCTGTGAAATGGAGCGAAAACCATATGTGCCCTGCCTCTCGCTCAGCGCAGGCAGGCAGGGTTTCTGACATTGAAGTAAGAAAGAGATCTCTGTTCAAGCAAGTAACAGTACACTCTTGACAGTGGACGACAGAGTTCTGGAGACACCATTCAGGAGTTCAGGAACCGGACAAGGCATTCAGAACTGGACAGAAGCAGCGAAGATGTCCCAACTGTTTACACACCCTGCCCACCAAGCTTTTAATGATGTGCTCAGTGGTGAGACTTGCTCTCTTTGAATGTCGAGACTGCGCTCCTCTAGAGTAGGTGGGTATATTCCCATCTGTGGAGGTTGCACTTGGTTCCAGGCAACCATTCTATGCTCTCCTCTTCCAGTTCCTGATCCAATGCTGCCTCCTGAGTTGAGTCCCCATTGCCTGCCCACAGTACTTCCCAACTTCCACTAAGGCTCCCTGTCCTGCTGGGGTGGACCTCATTGGAACTTATGTGATACCTACCAAAATGCAGGCAAAATCTATGTGAAGTTAGAATTTGGTGAAATCTGATGAAGGTTATGAGACCCTTAGTAGAACCCAGTTGAAGATTATGCAAAATCTAGTGAGAGACTCTAGACATCGTGAAACTTCCCGTGGCAGTGTGTGGTTTGGGCCGACACTTCGGTGGGAGGGGAGATTTAAGCCATTGTCCCAGGCATGGTCCTGATCTGGATGTCCCTTCCTGTGGTTGCCTTATAGTAAGAACAGCAGTAGCTAGGACACGAAGGCCACACAGATGATTAACATTGTTATGTACTGAAGTTCTCACCCTGGGCCAGCAGGGGGATACTGTAGATAGTTTTCACTCAGGTCCACATATGCAAATAAGGGATCGAAAGTGATGTTCAGTGATCGGATAGTTACAGAAAGTGGTTACTGTTGTGTTGTAGTGGAGCTCTATATAAGCAGGCTGGCTGAACCCTTCAGTCCAGTTCTGTCTTGGCCTGTGAATAAACAAGAGCTGTTTGAAGAATCGCTGTGTCGTCTGATATATTCACTCACAACTTAGCAAAATCAAGTCTAGTTCAAGTGCAACATTACAGTACAGTCATACCTCATGTTACGTCCGCTTCATGTTTCGTTCTTTCAGCTTACATCCCACAGTGACCCGGAAGTACTGGAAAAGGTTACTTCTGGGTTTCGCCGCTTGCGCATGCGCAGATCCGCAGAATGACGTCACGCGCATGTGCAGAAGCGGTGAATCGCAACCCACACGTGTGCAGACGCGCCACTGCGGGTTGTGTTCCTTTTATGTTGCGAACGGGCCTCTGGAACGGATCCCATTCACAACCAGAGGTACCACTGTATTTGGCAAAAGACATCCTACTCCTGCTCCTCAAACCACATACAATCCGTACAACGGGAAAGATTCCCAAAATGACTCAAAGGTTGATTTCCGCGTGCCAGCAAATCCCGCCTTTCAAAGCACAACCATAATATGGCTGTCATGATTAAAAGTAGATTTTACCTTATGTTTTTCTTATGCTCTTATTGCCTGATGCTTGATTTGCAAGTCAGACACATCACATTATCATGAGAAAAGACTGCCTGTTACCAATAGCAGCAAATGGAAGCATGAACGCCTTAATCCTGAACTGCTTTTGTCAGACATTTAGACATTTTTCATTGCAGCAGCCCCCTCCTCCTCACATATCAGCAATATGGCTTTCAAACTCGGCGTTAGGGTGATATAAAAAGTCATTGTTAAGAAAAACCTCCCCTCTCAAAAACAGCAGGCAATTTAATTTCCTTTTTGTGTGAAGCCACACAACACTTTCTTTCAATCTCTCTATATTATTATTGGTGTCTGTGGTAGTTTGAGAGACTTTATGTAAGCTGGGAGGGCGGGGGGGCCACCCACAATGCATGGTATGTTTGTGTGTGTGTGTTGATGGAGGAACTAGATGAAGGAAGATCAGTCTCTCTTGGGAAAACTGAGCAGCGTTCAAAACGCGGGAGAGACAATAGTTGACTCAAAGCACTGAATTCGAAGCCGTTTCCTTAAACCCCATAAACAAATCTCCATCTTCCATCAAAAACAAGTGAAGGTCCCAGGCCACAGAGAGGTTGGCTGGCCTCAACTAGAGCCAGGGCTTTTTCGGCTGTGGCTCCAATCTGGTGGAACGCTCTATCACAAGAGACTAGGGCTCTGCGGGACTTGACATCTTTCCACAGGGCCTGTAAGACAGAGCTGTTCCACCAGGCCTTTGGTCAGGGCACAGCCTGACTCCCTCCTTTGGCAATCTTCATAGAACTTTAGCCTAATGGTTGCCATCAATTTGAGTTGAATTAATTTTAATGAAATGATTTTAGAATGCTGTATTATTTTATTGTTGTTAGCCGCCCTGAGCCCGGCTTCGGCTGGGGAGGTAGGGATATAAATAAAATTTATTATTATTATTATTATTATTATTATTATTATTATTATTATTATTATTATTATTTATTATTATTATATGCAATATCCTTATGTGGGTCCCTTCTCGAGCTGTCAGTGAGTGCCTGGAAGTGGAGAAGGACCCCTCCTTCCTTCAGATTGCATAGGTCTTCCTGGTGCCAACTTAACTGAAGAGAATTCAAACAGCAGCAGCGCTCCTTGCTCCATCCCACAGCCAGGCAACAGGATATTAGGTTTGGATATTGAACTTAGCTCTGCTTTTCTGATTTCCCCACGAGTGGGAAATTCCAAATTCACTGAGACTCAAGAACTGGGATGTCACCTTTACAAACTGTAACAACTCCCATAAAGAAAAAACAGGCAAAGATTTCAACCTACTTCCATCCCAAGGCTGATGAAACAAATAATCCAGGAAACCTCCATTCTCATGAGTGGTCTGTTGACCACACCTGGCTTGGAAGGGAGGAGAAAACTAATGTCGGAGGTGAGGGAGTGGACCTGGCAACAGAACTAGAACAGGCTGAGCTAGCCAAAGAGGGACCTGAAGCAAGTTTAGAACAGGAGCTATTCCTGGAAAACCTCTACAATTCTATGATTCTATGCTTGTACAAAAAAAGGAGGTGGGGCGAGTTTGTTAGGTTTCTGTTATGCCACTGTGCAGTTCTTGGAGTCACAAGACTCTGTTGACATTCCAGACTGTTGGAAGTCTCACGGGAGACGGGAGACGGATGTTGATGTTACTGGTTTCCTGTTTCTTTGTTTCTGTTGTTGTCTGTCTCTCACAGAGAGCAGACGCATATTCTTTCTGTCCTGCGTAGTTAGAAATAAACGTAGCAATGTAGCACATATTTCTGGCTCTTCTGCTGCTTTCTGGGTACTCTGTGTAATAGGGAGCGTGCCTGAAGCCTCATTAAAGGCTTGGATCGTCAATCACTGTCGGAGGAGAGCCTAGATAGATTCTGAAGATACGACAAGGAGGAGAGCCATTACAGCTCAGTCGTACAGAGGCTCCGACAGAGTTCGGCTTGAGGGCAATGCCGTATGGACGCATACACTCCAATATTTCTCCGATGAAAATAGGGACGTCCCATTCCATAATGATCATTTCACTGTTTATACCCCACATGTCTTATTCGGTTGCTCCAGCACTCTGGGCAGCTTCCAACATATATAAAAACATAATAAAACATCAAACATTTTAAAAAACAACAACTTCCCTTTACAGGATTGCCTGCAGATAGCTCGGGGGTTGGATAACTCCATACCCTCCAACATTTCTCCAATGAAAATAGGGACATCCTAAGGAAAAGTGGGGCGTTCTGGGATCAAATCAGAAACCAGAACGGTATCTCTAAATCAGGGACATCCCTGGAAAATAGGGACACCTGGAGGGTCTATGAATGATGCCGAAAAGTGTTGAATTCAAACAGCCTGAGGCACCCAAGGCCAACATCTCTTCAGAATTAGTGTGATGAAGCCAACCATGTGTCATGCAGGGCTGTATCACCTCAGGGTGCATGTGGGAAACTGATTCTTTGAAAAGTTCCTGCACATGGGCAGGGCACTGCATAAGGTGGCATCTGAGGTTGGCAGCCTCCCCCTGATGTGTTACCTATTTGCACATACATGGAAGTCCATCGTTCAGCCCGGACACTGAGGTCCAGCTCCGAGGGCCTTCTGGCAGTTCCCTCCCTGCGAGAATTGAGGCTACAGGGCCTTCACGGTAGTGGCGCCCACCCTGTGGAATGTCCTCCCATCACGCGTCAAGGAAATAAACAACTACAGTATCTGACTTTTAGAAGACATCTGAAGGCAGCCCTGTTCAGGGAAGTTTAATGTTGTATTGTGTTTTTAATATTCGATTGGGAGCCACCCAGAGTAGCTGGGGAAACCCAGCCAGATGGGCCAGGTATAAATAAGTTGTTGTTGTTGTTATTCTAATTTTGAAAAGTTAAGAGATTACAGACTCAGCAAAGAAGATGCAAAAATATTGACTGCCATCGCAATTCTGTAGAGACTGCAGAGGTTCCACTGTTTGTGAGGAAATAGCAGGAATGGTATGGGATTGCTAGTAAGGGAGCATGAATGGATAGGAACTTCAGAGTGAGAATAAATGATGAGGGCTCCAATCCACCGTCTGATCACAAGCCACTTGCCTCGGTTCAAACAGGAATGGCAAGATGCCCTAAACCAGATGGGATGAGTGATACATTCTGTGGTGCTTTCATAAAGTGGCCTTTATTTGTTTACACTGACTACCTCCCCGACCTGTCCTCTTGGATGAGCATCTTCTTCTGCACGCCTTTCGTGCCACATCATCTTTGCCACTTCATAATCTTCATGCCGCAAGTATAAAGAGCTGTGCCGAGTGGTGCATAACAGTATTAATAATAGTGATAACACCCACGCCATATCCTCCTTCATTTGAACTTATAATAAAAAAAGCTTTCAATTGCCCACAGTATTCTAGCTCATCAATATTTCCCCCGCCCTCTGTTTCTTTTTAAATCCACATTCATTTTCCAGACCTTGCTTTTGAAAGTCTCCGTTTTTGGGATCTGCATCCACCGCAAGAGGGTTTGGGAACCAGTGGCTCTCCAGATGTTGTTGGAGTCCAGCTCCCACCATCCCTTGCCAGTGACAAGGCTGGCAGAGGCTGATGGAAGCTGGTCCAATAACATCTGGGCGGAGGTCACAGGTTCCCCATCCTTAAACTGTGATAATAAAGTGCATGCCATTGAAATCAGTCCGGAAGCAACCTTTAAAAGCATTAACTGTAAAGTAGTACCTTTGGTACTGGGACGCGGGTGGCGCTGTGGGTTAAACCACAGAGCCTAGGATCAGAAGGTCAGCGGTTCGAACCCCCATGATGGGAGAGCTCCAGTTGCTCGGTCCCTGCTCCTGCCAACCTAGCAGTTCAAAAGCACGTCAAAGTAGATAAATAGGTACCACTCTGGCGGGAAGGTAAACGACGTTTCTGTGCACTGTTCTGGTTCGCCAGAAGCAGCTTAGTCATGCTGGCCACATGACCTGGAAGCTGTACGCTGGCTCCCTCGGCCAATAAAGCGAGATGAGCGCCACAACCCCAGAGTCGGCCAGGACTGGACCTTATGATCAGGGGTCCCTTTACCTTTACCTTTTAGTACCTCTGGTTACGTACTTAATTCGTTCTGGAGGTCCGTCCTCAACCTGAAACTTCTTAACCTGCAGCACCACTTTAGCTAATGGGGCCTCCTGCTGCCACCGTGCCGCCACCGTACGGTTTCTGTTCTCATCCTGAAGCAAAGTTCTTAGCCCGAGGTACTATTTCTGGGTCAGCGGAGTCTGTAACCTGAAGCGTATGTGACCCGAGGTACCACTGTATTGCATTTTTGGAAACGCTAACTAACTCTAAAGGATAAATCACCCCATCTCTTTTGATGGTCCAGAACAAACGATTCTACAGGGCCAAGAAGGGAGGCCTGAGGTGTTTTGGCACATGAGGCGAAATGCTGTGGAGCCATCCCCAAAGATGGGAGGTCAAACTCTGTAAGGGCTTCTTCTTCTGTAAGCCCATGTGGAGTTTGCCCAGCTGGGTGTGTGGGTAGGGATATCCTTTCCAGATCCCTCCTCTTGCCTGGCTGTGGGGCTTTGCATTGGTTCTTCCCTCGAGGAGAAGATCTCCACACACACACTCTCGGTCTGGCAGCAAAGATGGGTGGTGGAACATCTCTCTTCTTGCCAACTGGGGGGCATTCTGCAGAGTTTTGCCACAGGTCCCTCTCTGCCACGAGAGCTGGGAAGACAGGCAGCGAAGCGTAGTGTCGGCATGGAGATCCTGCCTGGGGGAAGTACTGCCTGAGGCAGCTGCCTCACCATGCCTCATGGGTGAACCAGCTGTGAAGCCAAGGTAGCTTGCTCCACTTCTCGACTACATTTCTGACCCACACCTGAAAATCCAGTGTTTCCTGGCTTATTCTTCATAGCCAGGGATGTGTGTATGCTGCAGTTCTGTGAAGCATGGAAAAATGAATATAAAGTTGGATAAGACACAGTAGACACCTAAGAACAGGCTTCCTCAACCCCGGCCCTCCAGATGTTTCTGGACTACAACTCCCATGATCCATAGCTAGCAGGACCAGTGGTCAGGGATGATGGGAACTGTAGTCTCAAAACATCTGGAGGGCCGAGGTTGAGGAAGCCTGCCTAAGAACAAATCATAATTCTAGTAAGTGCTTTCTTCTGGGGGTACTCAAGGGTACGCAGTACTGAAACGGTTTTTTCTAGAAGAAAAGCACTGATTCTAGTGCTTATACAGGATAACCCAGGAGCCCGATGGAACAGCTGGATCACAGTGCAACCCTATGCTCTGTAATTGAGGGTGCTTAACTCCCAGTTAGGAGCGCACAGGATTCAAGTTTTAGCTTACTAGCAGTTGGGGTGCCCTTCCCGTGAGAAGCAAAGCAGAATTAATTAAGTAAAAAGCAACATTGTGGAATCGTAACTTCTGCAAAATGAAAGAAATCATACTGTTGTGCTTAGTGTTTCATCGGCAGTGTTTCTTAGCATAGAATTTGGATTGATTTTTTTCTAAGCACAGGCTACACAGCTCAGCAGGACTGACGCAAACCATGGCACTGCCTGAGCTGATCCGCCACTCCTCTTCCTCTTCCTTCCTCCTCTCTCTCTCTCTCTCTCTCTCTCTCTCTCTCTCTCTCTCCCCCGCCACTTACTTTTAAATGTTTTGCCAGATGAAACAACCCTTTCCTGATGCTACGACTGCTGTTGACATCGGAGAGCCTTTGAAGTCACTGCCAACACCAGCCAGGCATCTTCTTGCCCATGGGTAGGCAAACTAAGACCCAGGGGCCGGATCCGGCCCAATCGCCTTCTAAATCTGGCCCACGGACGGTCTGGGAATCAGCGTGTTTTTACATGAGTTAAAATGCATCTCTGGGTTATTTGTGGGGCATAGGAATCCGTTCATTTCCCCACCCCCAAAATATAGTCCGCCCCCCCCAAGATCTGAGGGACAGTGGACCGGCCCCCTGCTGAAAAATTTTGCTGACCGCTGTTCTTGTCACTACAGTGGTGCCTCGCGAGACGAAATTAATCCGTTCCGCGAGTCTCTTCGTCTAGCGGTTTTTTCGTCTTGCGAAGCAAGCCCATTGACGGCTTAGCAGATTAGCGCTATTAGCGGCTTAGCGGCTTTTAGCGGCTTATCAGCTTATCGGATCAGCTGATAGGCGGCTTAGCGGCTTAGAAAAAGGGGGGGAAGGAAAAAAACCCCCGCAGGAACTCGCAAGACATTTTCGTCTTGCGAAGCAAGCCCATAGGGAAATTCGTTTTGCGAAGCGCCTCCAAAACAGAAAACCCTTTCGTCTAGCGGGTTTTCCATCTTGCGAGGCATTCGTCTTGCGGGGCACCACTGTATGTGGTCTCTGCTGTGGCTGGCGCCTATAGAGGCTGTGTGCAGAAGTGGTGTTGGGTTGCCACACCCACTCATCTTGGCTGCAACCAGGAAGAGGGTGTCAGGAGGGTGCCACTGGTTGGATGAGGAAGTGTGTGCAGGCTTTGGGGTGTGTGTGTGTGCTGATTTGTCACCCCTGGTCCCCATCACCAGAGGCAACAACCTCATTTTGCCTAATGGTGGCACAGGGTACACATTTAGCTTATAAAAAGGTAAAGGTAAAGGGACCCCTGACCATTAGGTCCAGTCGTGGCCGACTCTGGGGTTGTGGCGCTCATCTCGCTTTATTGGCCAAGGGAGCCGGCGTACAGCTTCCGGGTCATGTGGCCAGCAGGACTAAGCCGCTTCTGGCAAACCTGAGCAGCGCACGGAAACACCATTTACCTTCCCGCCAGAGCGGTACCTATTTTTTAAAAAATAATATTTATTACTTTTAAAACTTACAAGAAAAAAAAGAGAAGAAAAAAGACAAGAAGAAAAAACAAAAGAGAGAAAAACAAAGACAATACAATACAATATAAACAGTACAAAGCACAACCTTAACACACTAAATTAAACAAAGCAAGACAACAACATTTTAAAAAAGCCATACATCATACCATTTCATTACTCTATCTTTCATTCCCTTGTTTCATCGACCTCCTCTCACCTCCCTTTTTGTATTCCACTTCTATTAATTGTTTCAGCAAATCCTTTCCATCTTTCTCTATTTTTTGTCATATAAATATCTTAACATATTTTTAACCTTATTTTCCATTAATGCTAAAGTACTTATTTAGCTTAACTCCTTATAACATTTCTACTAAAGCCATAAAATTTCATTCCAACAATTTTTCTAACACTCATTAATTTTACAGTATTTCTATATATAAACTTTAAACTTTTCCAATCTTCTTCCACCATCTCTTCTCCCTGGTCTCGGATTCTGCCAGTCATTTCTGTCAATTCCATATAGTTCATCAACCTGTAGATCTTCTGTCCGAGGCTCTTAACTCTTTTCCAAGTCCCTTCTGCAGGTCTTCTTCATATTCTTCAATGCTGAAGAGCAGATATTGGGGAGACTCTGACCTAACAATACTTTTATTCCTTCTCGACAGGTCAACCAACTCTCCATAGTTAAAACTAAGGTCCATAAAATATTTCAAGACAGGTTTCAAAGTTCCTCCAAATCCAAAGGCCCCCACAACTCCAATCACCTCCTGACCAAAATCCAGGACCCAAAGTTCAGTAAATCCCTGCATAAAAGGGTCTATCCAACTTTCCTTCTCCAGTCCAAGCAGGGCTCCGATCCTCAAAATCTGACTTTTTCTATATTCAATCATAAAAGGCCTTGATTGCAGCAACAACAACTTTCTCCTTCGTCTTCTCCCCAATTTGTCCTGTCAAAGTAGATTCCTGTGTCAAATCCTGAGTAATTTCTGTATTAATGTTCACTTTTTGTCCCAAATTAATCACTTTTTGTCCCAAGTTCTCAGGTTTAGTAGTCATAACATCTGTCTTCTTGTGGAGCTGTTCCAGCGAATAGCTTATCTTACATAGTACAGTCACTAAGGCTTCTTCTGTCAACATTCTTAGATGATCCAAGGTCAATCCCTGATTCTCAGGGTTTCTTAACTTGCAGCTGGAAAACCCCCAGCTCCACTCTTGTATCAGTTTCAAAAACTCCCTCTAGAGAGAAACAGTCTCCACTTGTATCAATCCTTTCAAGCACAATTCAAGCAGTAAAGTTAGTTTCAATTTTCAGTTACTTTTCCTCCTTTTTAAATGCAGAAGAGGACAATGGAAACAATATATTTCCCTTATTTAGCTAGCTGTCAACATACATTCTGTTCACAGTCAATGAACTCTCCCAAGACGTCAATCTTACTGGCAGCCCGTTTCCAGGTTCAGAGTGGTGGTAATTTGCTTTTTTGCTCTCTCCTGCTGGCTCGCTAGGTCCAAAATTTCCCCCCTCTTGTCCTGCTTCCAAGGGGGGTCTAATGATTTTAACCGATGGAAATTTAATCCTTTACAAAAGGCTTTCCAAGACTTTAGCTTGCAGCATCTTTGCTTCAATCTATTTACAAAAGAGGAAGGCGGACTTCCTGTTTGAAACCTTCCCGTTTCGGTACCAAATTAAGATATTTAAAGGTCCAATTTTCCGTTCTACTCATGGGTAGTTGTTTAAAGTCCAATTGTCCACAGGAAAAAGTCAGCGCTCTCCGGCAACAGCAATGCGCCTTCACTCCGTGAAAAAAGCATTCAATTTGAAGCACCGCGCCACTCACCCCACGTTGCTCCGGATCCCCGAAACAGGGTTTCCCCGTGAGTAGGGGAGGCGCAAAAGGTGCCAGCCGAATCCCACGTCCACAGGCTTCTCCCACCTGTGGTTTTTAGTGGGTCTCCGCCTTCGCCGTGGTGGCCAGACCCTGATTTTCATGGAGCGGGTTCCTCCCGATCAGAGGAATTCCGCCATTGCCGGAGGCGCTAACCCGGAAGTCCAGAGCGGTACCTATTTATCTACTTGCACTTTGATGTGCTTTTCAACTGCTAGGTTGGCAGAAGCAGGGACCGAACAATGGGAGCTCACTCCGTCACGGGGATTCGAACCGCCAACCTTCTGATCGGCAAGCCCTAGGCTCTGTTGTTAAACCCACAGCACTTCCAGCGTCCCTATTTAGCTTATAAAGTCTCCTAAATAGTCTGTTTTAAAGACCACCCTCTCCATCCACTCAGGGATTCTCACTCAAGGTTGGACATATTACATGTTTAGGGATTGAAATATATTGGAACTTGGCAATGTTTAGAGAGATGTAAATTAGCTAACTTAATGATGACTACTTGAAGTCCCATTGGTTTCAATGGCATTGTTCTAAAGCAAGGGTCAGCAACCTTTTCCTGCCATGGGCCAGTCCACCGTCCCTCAGACCATGTGGTGGGCCGGACTATATTTTGGGAAAAAACAATGAACAAATTCCTATGTCCCACAAATAACCCAGAGATGCATTTTAAATAAAAGGACACATTCTACTCATGTAAAAACATGCTGATATATACTCAGAGTCGAGAGTGGATTTCATGCTCTTTATTCAGCTCATAGTGGTGAGGAGGAATGAAAGTTCCCCCAAAGTATCTGCTTTATATACATTATTTACACAATGGGCTGCACATGATTGGCTAATTCCAGAATTCTCCTGTAGGCCAATCAGGTTGTGGATTCACTTCCATCTGGAGCTGGATTGGGTGGCTCCTGCAGACCAGTCATACTCCTGCATTGTTCTAGGACCAATCAGACTGCTGCATTTTGGATCCTATTGTTCTAGGACCAATCAGACTGCTGCATTTTGGATCCTATTGTTCTAGGACCAATCAGACTGCTGTATTTTGGATCCTATTGTTCTAGCACCAATCAGACTGCTGTATTTTGGATCCTATTGTTCTAGCACCAATCAGATTGCTGCATTTTGGATCCTATTCAACTCAGTACATAACATTCCCTGACCGTCCGTGGGCCGGATTGAGAAGGTGATTAGGCTGCATCCAGCCCCCGGGCCTTAGGTTGCCTACCCCTGCTCTAAAGCAATACCCACAATACCCACCAATGCTAATCAATACTTGATTGATATATGATAGTTATACGATCATGGAAGAGCACCCCCCCCAATGTTTGCAGGAGAAGCTGTGCTTTCTGGAACTTCCTCTCTTACTTTTCCTGCTCCTTCTGACCTTGCTTTCGGAATCTTCCCAGCATCATTATTGGTGTCGCTTTCTGCTTTAGGCTGCAGTCTTAACCTCACTTGCCTGGGAGTAAGCCCCACTGACTTCAACCAGACTTACTTCCGAGTAGGGCTGGGATTGTACTCGTAGTTAGCATTTTCCCCACAGCCTCAAATTCCAGGGTACTTAAATGTCTGCCTGGCCAATTTGATTAGTCAGTGCGTTTTGAACATCATGGTTTCTTCATCTATATTAACTAAAAACAATGTATTTAAGTCTTTCCCATGTTTAGGCTGAAAGAAACACTCTCAAGAGCAAGAAGTTGACAACCATTAAGTCCAAGCTTACACTGCGCTCTGAGACTTGGTTCATGGCTGCAAGTTCCATTAGAATGCCTCATTGAAGGCGCTGTAGAAATGCAATTTATTAGGAAATAATGGCCTTTTTATCAAGGGTGGTGGAAACAGTGGCAAGCAAGCATTTTATTTTTCAAAGTATGGTTCTGAGTGTTGGGTTTTTTTTTGCTGCCTAAACTGCTTGATTGGCTTTCCTAGCAAGCCATATGCTTTGGGTGGTTCGGTAATCTGAGATCTTTTACATACCCATGGGAGTGTCGGTTCGCTGTGTTTATTCCATAACAGTCAAGGAAGTAGATCCTATAATGGGGTCTCCTCTCCCTTCATACGCATGTGGAACTACCATTGACGCTGATGGGACTAATCAGTGTGGACTGAAGGGAGAATAATTTCCATTGTCCTAATCAGCTTTAAAAAAATATTATTACTGAAGGCGTTGCAGTAACCTGGGTAGATGCTTATAAGTACATCTGCAGAATACATTCCCGCTGGCGTGACACTGAGCTTGCTTCACTGGGTTTCTGTGGACCGCTTGCTTGAAGTCCCTGCATAGTTCGTCTTCAGCTGTACTTTCATAACATGAAAGACCATACAACTGGAATATAAATGAATAGACAAATAGGAGGAAATTGTAAGAAAATGGGAGAGAGGGCAGCCTGCTCCTGCAGTGTGATTATTTCTCCTTTGGTCAGAGATAAAGTATTCTGCTTCTCTTCCTTCGCTCTCCTATCCGTCTGATGAATTCTGAAGTACCCATTAGGTGGTCCTGTTTAGTGGCACAGGAGACGATGTCACCAAAGGCCTTTTGGCAACGAGATGGAATTGTTCTCCCAGCCTGCGGGGTTTTTTCTTGTTTTTTTTTTACATCTTGCAGATTCCATCTCTTTTGTTTTGCAGTTCTGTTGTTGAGGCTGTTGCTAGGAGAGTTCTTCTTAAGCTTCCCCCACTCTTCGGTTCCCGGCAGGGACTTGCAGCTGTAGTTCTAAAATTCGGTGGAATCGTATGAGCTGGTCATCTTCCATTTCCGTTTGCCTCTTCAAATGGTGCACATGTAGGGAGAGGGACTAAGTCAAGTGGGTTATTCACAAGATGTACCGTATTTTTTGCTCTATAAGACTCCATTTTTCCCTCCTAAAAAGCAAGGGGAAATGTGTGTGCGTCTTATGGAGCGAATGCAGGCTGCGCAGCTATCCCAGAAGCCAGAACAGCAAGAGGGATTGCTGCTTTCACTGCGCAGCGATCCCTCTTGCTGTTC
Source organism: Podarcis gaigeae (assembly GCF_964106915.1). Classification (NCBI taxonomy): domain Eukaryota; kingdom Metazoa; phylum Chordata; class Lepidosauria; order Squamata; family Lacertidae; genus Podarcis; species Podarcis gaigeae. The sequence goes on along the minus strand of NC_139688.1, from coordinate 54,611,105 downwards.
TGGCTTCTGAGATTCAGAATATTTTTGTTCTTCTTTTCCTCCTTCAAAAACTAGGTGCGTCTTGTGGTCTGGTGCATCTTATAGAGCGAAAAATACGGTAGCTTTCAGGGGAACAGGCAGGGTCTGTGATGAGCGATAGCACATGCACAGGAATTACTGCAAATGTGCATTACAGAACTGAAAGCAATTGTGTGCGAGCGCACACCGACTCCAATACCAAGCAAAAACAGTTTGAAACCTGTTCAGTTGTGATGACTTCCCCCAAAGAAAAAATACAGGCAATGAGAGTCTCGCAACAACAATCTACACCACAAATAAGGAGACTCAAACATATCCAAACAGAAGCACAGCTGGCCACCAGAAGCAAATTGTCTATAAAGAAGGCACACCATGTCTGAAGATTTGCACCTATCATATAGCTGTCTTTGTTGAAGCTGGAATCTGACAACTTTTCCCCAAGGGGAATAAACCATCAATAACTTGAGAAAAACTCATAGCTGAAATGGACTTTTAACCAGTGATCCTGAATTCTTGTGGGTTTATAGTGTTCATTGTTATTTGGCATTGATTTGTGAACTTGCGTCAGTGTAATAGAGATATTGTTTGGATATATTTGTATCTCTTTGTGCCAGCTGCATGCAATACTAAAGCAATCTATGCCTTAATAGGAATGTGCAAGCATTCCATCACCCAGTAAAGAGTATAGCTGTCAACGTTTCCCTTTTTTCAAGGGAAATTCCCTTATTCAGAATAGGATTCCTTGCAAGAAAAGGGAAAAGTTGACAGCTATGGTAAAGAGACAGCAGCTCCAGAGCTCTTCTCTTGGTTCTCCTTCTGTGCTGCTCTGAGTGAGGCCATGGTTTTGCACAGCATGTCACCTAAACCAGGACTCATGGTTTGTCTCACTCCAGGCAAACCACAATCTGTAACCAATGTGTATTCTGGGATTCCCAGCTTGTGGTTTTTCGAGAGGAGACAGACTATGAGTCTGAGCTCTGTTGACACACTCACCTAAACACAGTGCAGCCAGAGCACAGCAGCTATGATCTCCACTCTAGGAACCTTCATGCGAAAGCCATATTTTGGCTGGGTTTCATGTGTGAACCAGCTTGCAATTTGTGGTGTGGACTCCCAGAAAGAAAACTGGAAAATGTAGGTTTGAGTGATTGCTGAGAAATCTTTATTGGGGATCCCTAGCCCCCTTTGTAAGGTACTAGCAGCCTCCTGCCTGGTGTGGCTCAGGAATTCTGAGAAACTAAAAGACCAGTTTCAAAATCTGTGGTTAAAATCAGAACGTTTTTGAAAGGTTTAGACTACTGCCTTCATTCAAGATGGCATTCAGCAGCCTCCAAAAACCTGCCCCTTTGCAATTGAGGAGTGTGTGCATGTGAGAGAGATCCAGGATTAGATCTCTGTTTTTGTTTGGAAATGCTAAATGTAGCTGAGGGCAGGTTCAAATTGAATCAAAACTGTGGTGGTGCCACCCCCACTGTTAAGTTGTGGGTGAACATATCAGACGACACAGCAATTCTTCAAACAGCTCTTGTTTATTCCCAGGCCAGAACTGAACTGAACTGAAGGGTTCAGTCAGCCTGCTTATATAGAGCTCCAGTACAACGTGACTGTAACAATTTTCTGAAACTATCCAATCACTGAACGTCACTTTCGATCCCTTATTTGCATAACTATCTACAGTATCCCCCTGCTGGCCCAGGGTGAGAACTTCAGTAGATAACACCCACCACCAAAAGACACACTATTTTCCTTCCAGGGAAAACACAGATGTATCCTTATGGCATCTAAATGTTTCTCCTTGTGCTGCAAGAAGAAAGAAAATCAATGGACTTAATTTAGTCTGAGTAAAACTTAACTGAATGTCACCATATATGTGTTTGGGGGTGGGGGGTGGGGAAGGAGATGTTCTCAATGGGGCAGCCTCAATCTCAGTCTTATGCTTTTTAAAAAGCGGCACTCAGGTCATTGATCTTTGGATCCCATATCCCATTTGGTCGTGCTTTTTCCCCTTAAAAAATTGTTTAGAGGTACTCTCATTTTCCTACTCATATTGAATTACTGCCCCTGAATGAGGCCAAACTTAGATTCACAAAATGTTTAGGGGTATGCCTACCCCTGCGTCCCCCCAGAAAAAAGCACTGCCATTTGGCCCTTAGAAAGCTCCTGGTTCTAAATGTCCCTGCAGAATAGTTAGCATAGTATAGAAGGAAATGCTGTCCAATGAATAAGGCTTGAGATGGGCTTGTGTATTTCAGCTATAATAATAATAATAATAATAATAATAATAATAATAATAATAACAACAATAATAGTAATAATTTTATTATGTGTATCCTCCCATCTAACTGGGTTGCCCAGTAAAATAGATTCCAAACTGTCTTCTGAGCTCCTTCACTGAACAACTGCAAAATATTGTATTTCACTACAATATTAGTAGCACAGCCTGATTTTGTTCTTGTATACTCGAAAGTAGATAACACTGATTTGAGTGGAATGCAATCCCCATTGAGGCTGCAGTCCTTTGCACATTTACTTGGGAATGAGTGGCACTTGTTTCCCAATAAACACAGGTAGAATCAGGCTGCAAGTCTGTAGCCTACCAAACTGTAGGCTGTAGCCTACCAAGCTGAAAATAAACCTCCATTCCGTAAATTTGATCCATCTCTCCCATATTCTTTACATCTGTAGCCAGGGTTTTACAGAGCTTCAGGTGGGCTGTGATCAGCTGAGTGATGGGTCACAAGATATACTGTCCTAGTCTCAGTATAGTGACACCAGGCCACGCTCCTCCCTGCCCTTGTTTCACACCCAAGTGTTTTTGCATGGCTGGAATCAGTGCCGGATTTACGTATAAGCTAAACAAGATATAGCTTAAGGCCCCACTCTCTTGAGGGCCCCCAAAAATTTTTTTTAAAAAAAGGATGTACATTTCCAAAATATAAGATAAAAACAAATAAAAGAAAACCTACATATAGCAACAGTGTTTTGTGTTCTGTAGGCTCCTATGATGTAAGTAATGGGCCCTGCTTGCTAGCCTGCTCCCTAAAATATTACTGGTTTGCTCATTTCTATATATAGTGGTACCTCGGGTTAAGTACATAATTCGTTCTGGAGGTCCGTTCTTAACCTGAAACTGTTCTTAACCTGAAGCACCACTTTAGCTAATGGGGCCTCCTGCTGCAGCTGCGCAGCCGGAGCACAATTTCTGTTCTCATCCTGAAGCAAAGTTCTTAACCTGAGGTACTATTTCTGAGTTAGTGGAGTCTGTAACCTGAAGTGTATGTAACCCGAGGTACCACTGTATAGGGTGCCTACATTCAGCATGGACTGGTTGTAACAATTACTTTGATAAAATACATATTTTGTTATGTGCAAATGGCTTTAGATACCTATTAGTTCCATAAATTACCGTATATTATATATTCCACACAAAAAAGTTACAATTTGTTGTTGACAAAGGACAGCTGGACGTATAAAGGGCCCCATTACCTTCAGTAGCTTAGGGCCTCATCAACCCTAAATCTGGCCTTGGCTGAAATGTGCTCTTCCACTCTGACAGTGCCAGATGTGCTTTTAGGGTAGCACAACCTGTTTGGCTGCACCGGGGACTGTGTTGCAAGGGGCGCCACAACACTGCTGTAGAATGGAGCGTGAGAGGCGGGTGTGTGTGTGTACACACCAAATTTTAGCATGCCCCAGGGCACCGCTGAATTTTGAGGACCCAAAGTCTGCCACTGACAGTGGTTGTTGCTTGCCTGGGGGAAGAGAGGACCATATGTGTTCAAAGGCGCTGTGCAAAATAAATAAATAAATAAATGACTCTCCTTGCTCCACCAAATTTTGTCTCTGGCCTTTTCCCCATTGGAAGTTTGTCCAGAAAGAGAAGTTCCTTTCAGGCTGCAAAATGTGCCCTATTCCTGTTGATTTTGCCCTGAGTATAAATTGGAATTAGCTGTGCCATTAAAAATAATTGTTGATTTTCTTTTCCCATGCAGCTCTCCATCACTATGAGAAAATAACGACCCTGAGGTTTTTTCTTAATTTCATTTTAATAGAGCAGTGTGCATGTGCAGTTTTACACGCTTATTTTTCGCCCTTTGGCTTTGAATATCTTTTTATCAGTTCCCTTCAGATCATTTTAACACTTCGTGTGTGTGTGTGTGTGTGTAATGAAAAATGGCTATCCCATCTCAGCATGGAAGACTTTGGGGGTTAAGTGGAGGCGGAGAGTTCGGTCTGTCTTTGCCTTGGTGGTGTTGGCAGGCTGCCTTGCTTTCCCGAGGGCTGAGTGCAAATATAATAGTCAGAATTGAATTTTTTTAAAAATCAAATTGGCTGATATTTATTTATTTCAGTTTTAAAAAATGCCTTTTCACTGAAAAAGTCCTCAAGGTGGCTTACGAAACACCATCCACATATTGGATTGGTTCTTTTAGTGCTGTTTGACGGATGAATCTGGGAAGATGGCTCATAACTAATCTGTCTGTATCCTCCTTTTTCTCCCTTTCCCGTAAAAATTGCTTCTTCTGTGTAAGGTGTTTTGAGACACCCACACAAAAATAAATCTAGAAGAGGCTTTTTTCAGACAATATAGGGCTGATTGCCCAGGTTGTGTGAGAAAATGTATTTTGTTTCTGCCTTGAACCTTTTAGTGTTCTTCATTCTACGGTTTCTTTTTATTCACATCTCCAGTACAATATTCCAAGGCCATTATATAAAAGCGATTGTTGGATTGTACAAGTGCCTGCTAATGCTTGATATTGTGCCGAACGTTGCAGGGGTCTCTCAAAGTGGTGCTTATCTAGGGCTCTCTTTGCATCTCTTTCTCTCACTATGGGCTGAAGAGAGTGGTGGAGACAGATGAGGATGTTGCGGGAAGTAAGCAGTCTGCAGAATATTTGGCCATAAATGGTTACAGTAACAGAGGTTTAGTAAATCACAGCAGCTTCATGTGTCAAGATAAAGCCACGATTTTGTTCCCTCCCCATTCCACCATCACCCCAGAAAGTTGCTGAAGTGCAATAGAATGTTGCACAAAAGGTGCCGGAAAGAAAATAGATTTTTAGGCAGAGATTTCTCTGCAGTTTTCTTATCGTGGACCAGCCTCATTTGGTTTTCTTTAAATAGATGTTGAAGCTATAGGGAGAAATGGACATATTTTGGACACCTTTGCACTAGAGAAGTATAGCAAGAAGCTGCAACAGTTCCGGTCTTGCTGTCAGGGACTCTTGCACGGCTGGTTCACGTTGCAAAATTCTGCAAAATTCTGATGACGATAACAGAGATATAGAGCAGGAAGCTAAATCTCTTGAGTTATGGTGCAGTCAGGTGCAGGCGAGGAGCCCTATTCCAATAGCATCCATGTTGAAATTAGTAAGGTTCTTCTTGGGGATTGGTGAATCTGTGAAGGGCCTCAAAAAATCCATCAGTATTTTAGTGTGACTTTCTTCCAATACAGTCATACTTCAGAAGTCGAACGGAATCCATTCCGGAAGTCTGTTTGACTTCCAAAACGTTCAGAAATCAAGGTGCGGCTTCCGATTGGCTGCTGGAAGTTCCCGCAGCCAATTGGAACTCATGGAACCCACGTCGGACATTTGGGTTCCAAATAACATTTGCAAACTGGAACACTCACTTCTAGGTTTGCAGAGTTTGGGAGCTAAAACGTTCAACTTGCAAGGCGTTCGGGATCCAAGGTACGACTGTACACACTTTTGCATGCAATTTTGCCTAATATACCTATTTCCCCAAAGCAATGTTATCTAATATGCAGGGGGGGGGGAGAATTACTTGGCTAGCAAACTGCATTGCAAAATTCGAAGAAGTAAAAATTTCTGTTTTTTGGCTGCATTTCGGTTTGCTGATTGTTTGAAAAAGTGAAAATTAGGTAGGTTCACATTTAAATACAAACTGAATCAACTCTCAGGCCCCTTCCTTGTTTGTCTCATTCCCATCCCTATATATGTGTGTGTGTGTGTGTGTGTGTGTGTGCGTGTGTATGTGTATGTGTATATGTATATATATATATATATATATATATATAAAAACAAATGTTACAGTAAAGACTCGGCTCTCCTAATCTTGCATCCTAGTGAAGGGTGATGAATCCCGCCATCTTTCTTGTTCTTCATTTTGTATCTGCATTTTACAATGCAGAAAATGGAATGTCATGTTCACACTACAATTTGAAATCATTTTAAACTACAGTGGTACCTCTGGTTGCGAACGGGATCCGTTCCGGAGCCCCGTTTGCAACCTGAAAGGAACGCAACCCGTGTCTGCGGTTCGTGATTCGCCGCTTCTGCGCATACGCGTGACATCATTTTGCGCGTCTGTGCATGCACAAGTGGTGAAACACGGAAGTAACCCTTTCCGGTATTTCCAGATCACTGCGGGATTCAACCTGAAAAAACGTATCATGAAGCAAACGTAACAAGAGGTATGACTGTATAGCCAATTTTCAACCTGGTCCCTGGTCCCTGGTCCCTGGTCCCTGTCTCCTCGTCATGTTTGCAGTAACATTCCTGTAGTAGGTGCTGGAGGAGGACAGATTGCAGGAAAGTGCAAGAGGGCCAGAAGAGGCTCAGAATAAGCCATTGCTGCCTCTTCTCATTTCTTGAGTGCCATACAGTGTTTGTTCTACATTTGCGAGGGGCCATTCCTTTACTGTGGTGGCACCTGAGTTCTGGAACACTATACTGTTTCGGATGCTTGCTGAAAACCTTTCTGTTTCTGCAAAATGATTTTGTTGCATTTGTTTTAAACATTTTATTCATTTTATTTTTGTTTTCAATTATTGTTTTATGCATTTATTTTTATCGGCATGTGCATTGTTAGTCACCTTTTGCTTATAAATGAGTTTGCTTGAACACCAACTGGATAATTTTTTTTTTTTGAGCAAGCAGTTTATACGTTTCCTAAACAAAGGCTGAGCATCAATCTCTGGCTTGGCAACCCAGCAGTAGCAGTTGTAGCTGACTGCCATCGTTGCCCCAATTGAGAAGCCCTCGGAGGTTCAGTTTGCTGAAGGCCCAGGGATGGGAAACCAGTGAGATGCTGTTGGATTCCAGCTCCTGTCAGCCCCAGCTAGTACGGCCAATGGGCAGGGATGATGAGAGATGAAGCAACATCCAGAGGACCATCTGTCTTCCACTTCAGAATGTAATGTTCAACACTCTTCCCCCAAATACAGTTCCCAAAGTAACACTGAGAGCCAGTGTGGTGTAGTGGTTAAGAGCAGTAGACTCGTAATCTGGTGAACCGGGTTCGATTCACCGCTCCTCCACATGCAGCTACTGGGTGACCTTGGGCTAGTCACACTTCTCTGAAGTCTCTCAGCCCCACTCACCTCACAGAGTGTTTGTTGTGGGGGAGGAAGGGAAAGGAGAATGTTAGCCGCTTTGAGACTCCTTTGGGTAGTGATAAAGCTGGATATCAAATCCAAACTCCTCCACTTCTTCTTCTTCTTCTTCTTCTTCTTCTTCTTCTTCTTCTTCTTCTTCTTCTTCTTCTTCAACCAGTGGGTCATCCTCCTAGGAAAGTGTGTAGAGGATTGCAGCATAAAGACACAATGACCTCTCCCTAGCTGTGGCTAGCCAGATGCCTCTGATATTTTTATTTCTTTCTTTAGCAAGATCTAGATACCGCTTGATTAAAAAATACCTCTAAGAGCACGGTGGTATCAGCTCTCCCCCATTTCAAGGAGAAACAGATACCGTATTTTTCGCTCTATAACACGCACCCGACCATAACACGCACGTAGTTTTTAGAGGAGGGAAATCCGTAGGCATGCCACCCATAGGCATTCCCTCCATAACACGCACAGACATTTCCCCTTACTTTTTAGGAGGAAAAAAGTGAGTGTTATGGTGCAAAAAATACGGTATATATTGGTCCCTGAAAAGCAGAATATTGCTCCTCTGAAATGAAACTTCAGCTGCATGCGCTTCTTGGCTGCATGAGAAGACTTCTAATTTCCCTTCCCTTAGTGCCTATCAATTTCATGTGAACACAGTGACCTAAATTCCTAAATGAAGGGGTGGGCGTGTCAGGCAGTGGTGGGAGTTTTCCCCTTTTATTTTTCTGTCTGGACAGATGTCTAACCTCCTTTTTTAAAAAAATAAACAACAACAGCCGCTTAGCTCTCATCATTTGAGAACATTCAGGGAGATGAATGAGTTGGCTTGGCAACGAAGGAGCACCAGGAGCTTGGGCAACCACTGAGTGGCTGCTTGGTGGCTGGCTCGCTTCGTAGCAAGTCACACAAATATGATAACGTTTTAGTTTCTTGGCTGCCGCTGCGGCTACGCATTGATTATGAGCAGGAGGGTTTTAGGGAAGGAAGTAAATAAAGTTTTCGAATTATTGATACAACTCATGAAGTCTGAGCAGGGGGAGAAAATACTAGATATGGATTTCTAAGTTCATCACCCTTGATGTTTTCCCATTTCTCGATATATTTATTCTCTGTCAATGTTTGACTGAATAAGCATAAAGGAACGGGACTACAGTAGCTCACTGCTGCTGGTGCCTCCCTCCGCCCTGTTCAGGTCAAGGCAATGGAGGAGCTTCTGTGCATACCAATGGTACACACACAAATTTTACCTCCATGAAAATGGACATTGCTGATTCACACCAAATTGCCCCCCCCCCAGCACTACCCATGTATAAGACAAGCCCCAATTTCAAACCTATTTTTTTGGTAAAAAACCACCCACCTAGTCTTATACATTGAAAAATATGGTACTCCCTTGATTAGAATTAAGTTTTGCATTTCTGAACAGTTGGAATGGTCAAAACGGCCTTTTTGTTTGTTCAGGAACAGAGGCTGTCCTGACTAGTGCATTTCCTAGCTCTGGAACCTGATAAAAATGGTAGACTGAGCTTATTATTTCCTCTCTTCAGGCAGGTATGATTTGAAAGTGAACCATAGGCAGTAAAATGATCATCTAGCCTGGAGAACACAAGGCTGTCTACAAGTCCCATTCATTGCTAATCTACTTCCAGGCTTGGTTGGTAAACCTTTTGGCTCCATCCTTGGGTTTGGTATTACTATTACTATTATTATTATTATTATTATTATTATTATTATTATTATTATTATTTCTATACGTTTCTTCATCCAAGGATCACAGGGCGGTTTACAATATAATGAGCAAATTTCCTAAGATTTTTGTTTCTTTGGAAATTAAGGGAGCATCTTGCCTTCCGATAGGAGTATTTTATGGGAGATAAACAAAGGGGTTTGATGCAACTCATGAGACCCTTTTGATCGATATTCTGTTGATCTCATCAGAATTTTTGTTGTGATGAAATCCTAAGAACACAACAAAAGTTTAGCGGCAGGAAGTGAAGGAAGGAGCGATAAAGACTCAGAGTTCCAAGAGGGAGGGCAAGGTATTCTATGACTTCTCAGAAAAATAAATTACTAACATGTAACAAAAACACCTGGAGTGTGTAACACTCTGTTTCTTATTTGATGTAATAAAGGAAATCAGGAAGGGCTGAGATTGGGAGAATTCAATAAGGAAACCCTCATGCAATGCCCACTGGTTCCACATAGGCAGAAGATATATGTTTGGTAGACTGTGCCCATTTTTTTATTATTATTTTTAAAGATTGGTTAGCAGATGATTGCTAAGAAGTCTGTTCAGTGTGGTCCCCAGGCAGCGCATGCATCAGTTCAGACTGGATATACGTACAAAAAAATAATAATTAACTCGTTTTGTACTGATCCAGAGAACTGAAATAGGGTCCTGTGTGTGTGTGGCAAAACATAACATAACATTGTGTGGGAGTCATTTCAAACTTGCCTGTAGACCATGTGACAATGTTTTGCAGGCTCTGACACTATGGTTTTGTTGAGTTTCAACTTATACTCTCGCAAGTTGCCTCAAAAGGATTTGTATCCTTAAAGGTAGGATATACGGTGACGATTCTGAATAGAGGAAACCATGACTTCTTGCAGTGAATGTGAGACATGCTTCTTATTTTATTTCCCCTTTCGCTAATGCAAGTTTCAGCTCAGTCACAATGAAGGTGGGATAAAGCTATAAGGGATCGTTCTTTGTAAATCAAGTATATATTAGAATACTTCTCTAGCCACTCTTCTGTATCTCCCCCTTTAGAAAATAAAGGAACACCTTGCCTGCACATTTCTGTGTCTGCAACAGAAAATATTATTTTTCTCTTTCAGCCCAAGAGATTTCCCATTAGTTTTCAGGAGAGCACGTGTTTTGCTTCTGGTGCTTCTGAGTCACACTGAGTACTCCTTGAAGTAGAATGGCAACACTTAAAATCTTGTTGATCTACCAATAGCAATTCAGTTCCTAAGAATTTGGAAATGTCCAAAAGGCTTTTGCGAGGAAATGAATTTGGCTTGACGCAAGCATATCTGAAAGCTGCCAATAATTTATTTCTTATTTAATGAAAGCAATATATATATATGAATATATATGAATATATGAAAATATATATGAAAGCCAATGATCTGGGAACATTAAGGTGGTTCACATAAACACAACAGTATCCACCACTTAGTAAAGACCTATATATGGGTCCTGAAGACCTAAGTAAATACAGTGGTACCTCGGGTTACAGACGCTTCAGGTTACAGATGCTTCAGGTTACCGACTCCGCTAACCCAGAAATAGTACCTTGGGTTAAGAACTTGGCTTCAGGATGAGAACAGAAATTGTGCAGCAGCGGCGTGGTGGCAGCAGGAGGCCCCATTAGCTAAAGTGCTTCAGGTTAAGAACAGTTTCAGGTTAAGAACGGACCTCCAGAACGAATTACGTTCTTAACCCGAGGTACCACTATACATAAGTTTTCAATAAGCAGTGAAAGCAGATTACTGTGAGTGAATCAAATCTCTGAGGGGATGGGAGAAGACTGCTCCCCTAGTCACTGAAACATGGACACCTGCAAATTGTGATGTAACTGGGAGGGCCTCTGATCTGTAATAAAACCCAGTCTCTGAAGCTTTGCAGAGAGATTGGGATTCTTGTATCCATGGCAATTGGTTAGCTCTGTCAGGTAGCATGAAAACAATCACCGTACTTTTCCGTGTATAAGACTAGGGTTTTTGTTTTTGTTTTTTACTTTAAAATAAGGTTAAAAATCGGGGGATAGTGCATATGCCTATTTTCTAAATATGGGGTCCCCAAAAGGAGGGGGCGTCATAAGATACATGGGGGTATCTTATACACAGAAAAATACAGTAAATCTGCATTTGTGGGATTTGAGTTGAAGAAGGGAGTGTATTCTCATTGGTAGAACACACATTTTGTTGTGCAGAAGGGAGGCACAACTAAACAGATCAAGTAGGAGGCAATGTCAAAGATTCCCAGATCCCAGAGAGCAATTTCCAGTCTGAGTAAACATAGACATATATGTATGGCAACCTTTTATGCTTACCACTCAGGCCCTCTGCTCTGTAGGACAACCCAGGGCATTCAGACATATACTCAGGGTCTGCATTTGGGGCAGAAGGCCAGGGACCCCACTTGGCACAATATGCATGAGGGTCCCCCAAATTCACGAGGGTTGGCATGCCATATTTTGAAGTAATTGAAGTGATAGATATTATCATCTAAAGACAGCCTCCTCACAGGGCCTAGCCAGGGACTTGGGTGGTGCTGTGGTCTAAACCACTGAGCCTCTTGGGCTTGCCGATCAGAAGGTCGGCTGTTCGAATCAATGCGACGGGGTGAGCTCTCAATGCTTGATCCCAGCTCCTGCTAACCTAGCAGTTTGAAAGCATGCCAGTGCAAGTAGATAAATAGGTACCACTGCGGCGGGAAGATGAACGGTATTTCTGTGCGCTCTGGTTTCCATCACAGTGTTCCATTGCACCAGAAGCAGTTTAGTCCTGCTGGCCACGGGACCAGTCTGTGGACAAACGCTGGCTCCCTTGGCCTAAAAGCAAGATGAGTGCCGCAACTCCATAGTCGCCTTTGACTGGACTTAATTGTCTAGGGGGTCCCTCCCATGGCCATTAAGACAAGCACTCTCCCCTCACAGGCCATTTGTGCTGGTCCAGGGGGGGTTACCGTGGGGCCTCCCCCCCTCAGGTCCAGGACCTGAGTTGAGGGTCGGCAGACAGTCCTCCTCGGGCGAAGCGGGGTCCACAGCAGGAAGCCGGGCAAGGACAGGAACTCTGGGGGAAACAGGACTGGATGCTGTCCGAAACAGCTCATCAACGACGTTGCTCCTGCAACCTGGGACTGGGCTGACTGGCCTTTATCTTCTCTGAGGCCAGGGGCAGTCCCGGCCCCCAGGAGCCCCGCCTCCCCTGGCCTTAAGGCGAGCACTCCTCCTGGGAGAAACCAGTTCCCTTGACCTCTCTGCCCTGAGCCTCTGCAGTTCAGGAGAGGCTGAAGGGTTACTGGGCCCAGGGGGAGACTCACCTGTAGGCACTGAGTCCTCAACCACCTCCGGAGCCAGAGTGGATTCACCTGGTGCCTGCTCCTGAGGATCCGGCACAGGTGCAGGCGCTTCAGATCCAATGCCCTGCCCCAGTTCAGCCGGCACTGGAGGCAGGGACTTCTGTGCAGGCTGGGATTCCTCCGGTTCAGCCTCTGAATTGGATTCCCAGGCCATCACACCATTAAACCCAGAGTCTAAAATGATCTGAATATACCACAAGCATTGGCTCTTGTACATAAATTTGTAGATTGTCCTTTTCAAAGCAAGCGCCTTCCCTTCCTTACTCAGTGAAAGGGAACACTGGCAACTACTCTATTCTTCTTACCCAGTGGGCAACGCAAGCGTGACGTTGAATGTAGCCTAATGGAAAACGGGTACTTGGTTCTTGCCCAAGGAGGACCTGCTGTGTTGAGTTAAGGCCTGTATCTTCTCTGTCCAAGTCCAACAATAATTTTCAGAGCTGGCATCAGAGGAGAGCCTGTATTCATCTGGCAGAATAGGGATAATTGACTTAGCTCTCGGCTGATTTCAGTCCATCGTGAATTAGTGGGTTCTTAAATATGACAATGATGTGGCTGACAATTCAGATATGGAACGGAATGAAATGCTTTGGTTGGAATCCATCCCATCATTAATTTTAATCTCTCCTTCCCATTTGCCATATTTCCCCCCAACTCTCATCTAATGCCGTTATGAATTAAACGGGTGACTGCACCAAGTGAAAAATCTGAAGTGACAGAAGCAACAGGCTCTGTGGAATGCTTCATTAGAATTTGGCATGGAAGAAAATGGTCAGCTTTGGAGTAAGTAAAAGGAAAGCAAACTTAAAACAGCTGAGCATTAGAAAAAAAAATATTGTATTGCCTTCCGGCTATTCTGTGTAAAACCAAATACCACTGAAGTAGAATGTATTTTCCTGATGAAGTCATCCTAACATCCAGATGGTGTGTTTCTAGGGGAGGGGAAAGACTCTCAGAATCTCTCAGGCACAGATCTCACAGTTGCCATAACCAATCTGAAAAGGGTGATCACATTAGCTAGCTAAAAATTATCATAGCATAATTACAGGGATTTCAGTTCATCTTTCCTGAGGAGCTCTTCCCCGGTTTAAGGTTTATTCATTTCTGAGGACGTTTTGGAGAGCTTAAGGCATGAGGTTTGATTCCAGAAGTTTACAGGATTAATTTTATAGGGAAATGTAATCCCTCGATAAATCACCCTGGTTATGGATTCTTCTAAATGTCTCTCACACACTTATATATACACACAGAGAGATACAACCACATTAAGTATACTGTTAGCGTTCCGTGGAAAAATAACATGGTTGCCACCAGTCACTTTGAGGTAACGTTTACTAGCTAAAATTGATGGTGTGAACTTGCTTCATGATGCCTAAATGGTAATGCCTTCTAGTCACGCAGAATGTCCCTAAGCCTCCTGTTCTGATTGGGATCAACTGACCAGTTAGAATCAGAATTGTAAAACTGGTATCTCTATTGCCAATCTGAACAGACATCACAGGAGGATGGTAGCAAACACTGTTGAATGGAATCAGCAGGTTCACTCTCCTGTGTCTTTCTCCTGGTCATCTAGGTCATCCAAATAGTTGGTCAGAGTGGTCTCAGTGCCAATACTGGGCTGAAACTCTGATTAAAATAGGCCTAGAAAAATGGTTTCATCCAAGAGAACCTGGGTCTGATTCTGGAAACTTTCTCAGGAATAGGGCATTTGCTACTGCTCTGTAGTTATTCAAACCTTCAGTGCCCATGGAAGGTTTCTTCTGGAGAAGTCTCACCACAGCCAGTGTAAGGCAACACAGGGCCATTCCCTTTCACAACAAGGCCTTTATAACCTCCTTGGTCCAACCAAGCTCTTCCCTCCCTGATAGATTTTGAAAGCAATGAAGGCCAAGGACCCAGCAAGCAAGTGGGCCCATTAACTCAACCTAGGACCTTGCCCACATCCTCAAGCCACATAAAATGAAATTCATCTGTCAATATCACAACAGACAGCATTCCAGACATCTCCACGGATTCACTGGCTATAACTGCAAAACCTAAATCATGATGGATACAAGTGATTTCATCCTCAAAATGATTTGCAAACTAGCCACAGTGAGCCACTGATAGTTTCAGTATTGTGGGAGGGCCGACAGCAGGTTCCAATGCACCTCATTTTGAGATGGGTCTAGGGTTAAGTCAGTGTTGGCTTTACAGTGGTACCTCGGGTTACATACGCTTCAGGTTACAGACGCTTCAGATTACAGACTCCTCTAACCCAGAAATAGTACCTTGGGTTAAGAACTTTGCTTCAGGATGAGAACAGAAATCATGGTCTAGCGGCGCAGCGGCAGCAGGAGGCCCCATTAGCTAAAGTGATGCTTCAGGTTAAGAACAGTTTCAGGTTAAGAACGGACCTCCAGAACGAATTAAGTTCTTAACCCGAGGTACCATTGTACTTAAAATGTAACACCTATTTCCAAGTGGGTGATATTTGCATTTTGAGTCTCCCTCCCTCCCTCCCCACTCAAACTTCATTAGCACCGCTAATTAAATGGCCTCTACATCTAAATTAGGGGTGTGAATGGAATGCATTTGCTTTAGGGTTTCGGAAAATGGGCTGGTAGATCTTTCATTCCTTTGACCCTCTCTCTCCAGAACACCAAACTGTCCCCTACAGGTGACCACTTATATACAACAACAACAACAACAAATTATTTATACCCCGCCCATTTGGCTGTGTTTCCCCAGCCACTCTGGGCAGCTTCCAACAGAATATTAAAATACAATAATCTATTAAACATTAAAAGCTTCCCTAAACAGGGCTGCCTTCAGATGCCTTCTAAGAGTCTGGTAGTACATACCTTCCCCTGCTTCCAATACGCAGACACATCCTGACTCTAACACATGCATTCTCAAATCTCAGGACCTTGAAGAAAAAGCACACAGATCATGCTACCACCTGCCATGCATCCTGTGTTATGTGCCTATGAATGGTGTCCATGATCTCACCAGGTCACCATTCCCCAGCAACTCTTGGTCTCTCACCAAGAAGGTCACACACACACGCTTCTCGGTGTTTCTCTTTCACACCCAGGAATCGATCCCACCAACAATTGGACCCTCACCCTAGTGTCTCCCTAGGGGAGCACTATTGTGCTTGTGTCCTCCTGGACTTCCCTGGTTGGCCACTGCAGGAAACAGCATGGTGATCAACATAGATTTTTGGTCAGATGCAGTAGGCCTCTTCTTTCAGCATTAACTCTTTTGCTATAACACATCCTCCTCCCTCTGTAAATTCAATTAAAACAGCCCTCCTTCATCCTGAGCAATTAAATTTCTGCATGAATTTAGTGCACTGTTGATAGGCAACATGATTACACCTTGCATTTATTAAACTGCTACATTGTCTTGCATCTCAAAGGATCCAAACATGTTTAGTGAACAGTCCACATGAAGCATTGTGTGATGCTAAAGGGCAGCCATGGGGCATTTAGCAGTGAAATTGCCTAAGATTGAAGAGCACAGTTTAAAGAATGTGTCCTGGGAGAAACCACTGAGATAAGGAAAGCGAATTTGCCTTGGAGCTGCGGGACCTGAGCCCGCTAGCAGAAGGGAGAGATGTTGTTCAGATTCAGCAGAAAATAACTAGATGCAACCAGCAACCAGCATGAAATCAAGTTTAGACTATTCTGTACTTTGCATATTCTGAGGAGAGTTTGTTTCATGGCTTCTTTTTTATGAAGTGGTAAATCCACTGTTTAGGTGACCTAGAAAACCACTTGAAAAAAAAAAAAAGAGCTCCAGAGAAGGATAGCAAGAGCAGCACTTTAAAACAGCCTCATTCTTTGCATCTTTCAAAAGATACTTAATGTCGTAGAACACCCACTGTGCTGAAGTTACTGCAGGTTTACAGATGGGTGAATTGAGGGGCACGTGTTTAATGACAAGGCTCAGATGGTGCTTTATTTATAGAGAAAGGTTTTTTTTGTAAGGTGCCAGGCTGCCCTTATAATTTAAGACGGAGAATTATGGGTAACACGTTTAGAAGCTGTAGCGGGTGCAGAAAATTGTACCGTAACTCTTGGCTGGGTTGTCACTATTGCCTTCCTTGCAAGTGCAATTCAAGGTGCTTCTAAAACGCTTATTTGGGGAGAACCCACAACATTTGCGTGGAACACATCATTCCATACTGTCCCATTATGCAGTCCTTTCTTTCCCCCCCAAATTGTCTCTTAGCAATCTCCTATGTGCAAGACCTCAATAAACTCACAAGAAACCCAAAGGCAAGATTTGGACGTGGAGGGCAGATTTTTTCTAGAGTGTAGGATGAAAATGTCACTGAGTAAGGGAAAGTTACCTCCTCATGAAATGGGGTGGGCAGGATGCTCATATTAATTGGGATGGCTCAAAAGCCTAGCAGGTATCTTGGGTGATGAAACCAGGGCAATCTTTGGGGTTGCAATCATATTTCACAGCTCTTTTCCTTGTGAAGGAGTGGTTAAGGGTGACTAAGGTTAAATTCAGAACATGAGGTCTTCTGTTCTGGTCCCACGGGTCATAATGGGGTCAGTGCAACAAAGTAGGCCAGTCATTACAGCACCAAGGAAAGCTCCTAATATGACACTTCCTCCAGTAATGTCTGGGTCACGGCTGAAGCATTTTTGACCTTTGCATCCAGACCCCTTCCATTGTTCCGCTTCTCCTGGAACCTAGTACTCTATCCCTCCATGAATGTATGCCAAACAAGATGCCTGCATTGGCTCACAAGATCTGTAGAATGTGATGTCCTTAGAGATGAGTGTGATGGTCAACCCAGGGGCTGCAGTATCTGGTCCAGGCATGGACACCTTTCACATCTCAGTCCTGGGGGGTCTCTGGTTCAGTGCAGGTGCTCTGGTCCAAAGGAGGTCAGCTCCTCTGTCAGCACCACAGCCTCTGTATCTGGACTGCAGGTCCTGACCATAGCTGTCAACCTTCCCTTTCTTTGTGGGAGATTCCCTTATTCCCGCTGCTTCTCACTGCTATCCCAGATTGTTAGATATCCCGTAGACTGTCCCCGGGACAGGTGAGGCTGCTGATCCCTTAATTTCGAGGCTGCTGATCCCTTATTTTCAAATCTGAAAGTTGACAGCTATGGTCCTGACACTCTTAGACCTTTTAAGGATTTGAATTGAAGATAGGGAAAGGCATGCCTGGGGAAATTCTAGGATGGAAATAAAGGGGCCTTCTCACTGTCTGGATCTGGTGACCATGTCACGAAGATCCTGTGATCCCAAAAAATCACAGGCTTGGGCACATGGCAACAGTGGGGTGGGGAGGGAAGTTACCATTTTTAACTACTTTCCTTTAACACGCACATTCAGAAACTTCATATGGAGACCTTTAGGCAAGTGAAGAGAACTTGTTTATACCACTTTGGGTTCAAAGGGGGTCTAGAAACTCCTTGCCAAGGTACAGTCAGGAGCCGATTAGCCTGCAAATCTTCAAAGATCCCTTGGGGGGAGGCTTATAGAGGCTCTGATTCCCACAATCTGCTTCTATCCCAGCAGCGCTGAATGTTCCATGCTGTTGTGCCTAGAGCTCCTCCACATTTCTGCGACATGCACAGTTGATTTGTTTGGCTCCGCGGTGTTACACTAATTGCTGCTGGATTTCAGATCCCAGCGTCTCTAACTAGTGGTTAAAACCTCTTGAGTAGGTATGTCAGTAACATGCTGCTGTGACATTCTTAGGGGGTGGAGAATTACTGCTGGGCATGTCTCTCTCTCTCTTGGATCCAGCATTGTGCATTCAGAGATGTGTGAAGTCGGTGGTGAGTGCTGCCAAAGGGAGAGATTCAAGGGCAGCTAATTGCCTGCTTAGAAAAGCTCTCATCCCACAAGGGGAGAATTGCTGCTGCTGCTGTTCTTGCTGCCTAGAACACTCACCGGCAGAATCATCATGACAGAGGCAAGCAACAGAAAAGAAGGATTTAAAAAATGCCGGAGTGCCACCTTCAGCATTGATGGCTATAGCTTCACAATTGGTGAGAGCCCCTTTGTGCGGGTGTTTCTTCTTCTCTTATCCTTTTGTCTCAAGTAGGAAACAGGGGTGGATGAGGGGGCTTGTCCAAGATACCTCGTGGAATGCTGCTACCCTCCTGTAACTTTTGCTTTGCTCTGTCCCTCCTGCCTCTTTGTTGACTTCCTTTTATTCAGGAAAGGTGCCTTGCCCTGAACCACCGGGCTTTTGTAATGATTTTGGCATTGCTTTGGCAAGAGGTATGCAGAACTTTTGTTTCGTTGGCAGCCCTTATCTCAGGAAAGCCTGTGTTTTTGGGATTACATATTGTCAACTTGCTTGCTGCATTTCCTTCCTACAAGCTCAGGAGCACAGAAGCTGTGTGTGTGTGTGTGTGTGTGTGTTTGTGTGTGTGTAGTTTCTTTGTTTTTCCTTACTTGTGAGTTTTAAGTAGGTAACCAAGCTTCTGTAAACCCATGGTCACTGGCACAGCAAACCAGATCTTTCCTGAAATTGCCCTTGTACCACGTAAACAGAAATGAAGTGGAACTGGAAATGGAAATGGAAGACACACAAATCACATCCATTCTCCTTGGTCCCTCTGCTGTAAACAGTGGCTCATTTCTAAAAAGAGGTTAGTGTGGAAAACATGCCTTCTGCTTGCACCTGATCCCAAAGACCTGGAGGCTGGTTGTGGTTACTCAAGTGCTGGGAGACACTCTGCACAACCTCAGATGAACGTTGATCTTGGCGATCATCTCAGTACTCCAAGAGCATTGACAAAAAGGGGTCCAGCCTGCCCGAGGGTTAAAGCCTTTTGGGAAATGATCTATATTGAAATTAAGAAAGTCCTTAAGTGGACCTTTCCTAAGAAACCTGAGGCTTTTCTCCTGGGCATGGTTGGCCAATTGGTGCCAAAGAAGGATAGGACCTTCTTTATGTACGCTACCACAGCAGCAAGAATTCTTCTGGCAAAGTATTGGAAGATGCAAGAACTACCTACTCTGGAAGAATGGCAGACAAAGGTGATGGACTTTATGGGACTGGCAGAGATGACCGGCAGAATCCGCGACCAGGGGAAAGAAACAGTGGAAGAGGACTGGAAGAAATTCAAAATATATCTTAAAAATTGTTGTAAATTTGAGGAATGTTAAGATGTCAAGGGGTAAGAAGTAGAGAATTACAGCTGTAACTAACAAGTTTATGGAAACGTAATGAAAGGGAACTAATAGATAAACTGACTAAAGGATTGCTAAAGAATTCCAAAATAAGGATGCAGCGAAAGGGAGGTATGGGGAAGTCGGAGGAAAGAAGGTCTATGAATATAAGATTATGAAATTATACATGTTTAAATGTTTTGTATGTTTTTGTCTTGTGTTTTGTTTGCTTTTATTATGTGTTTGAAAAATGAATAAAAATTATTTAAAAAAAAAAAGACAAAAAGGGGTCCAGAACTGAGCCATGCCTCATATCAAGCCCTATAAGGTGGACTGAGCCCTTTAAACCTAAAACCACTTTGTCCCACTCTGTCTTTTTGATGGGGGGGGGGAAGCAAAATTCCTCAGAGCCACATGTTCTTGCTCCCTCCTGCTTTCTTTCCCCTTATCAAACCCACTGTACAGTAGTTAGACTCCTAGGGCGAATTAAGCAGGCTGTTCTTTTGAAATTTTACATCTGACTGAACTCCACTATGCAAATCTCTGCAAACCTTAACAAAGCAAGCTATTTTGCTGACTTAATTTTAGTTTGCAATCCGAATGGCCTATTTATGAAGAACAAATTCACTTTTATGCCTCCTCCTATATCTAATGGCCAGCTGCTGAATGTGTTGTGCTTATTCTTTGCTGCTGTGGATTGATGTTGATGTAAATATCACAGCAGCTTCAGGCTAGATGGAGAGCTTAAAGGTTCTCGGTGGCATGCAATAACTTTTGTCATGGTCTTTCTTACATGCTGCATTCTACAGTTATTAAAAATGATGCCTTCTGTGGGAGTCACTTGAACATCAGAACATGTGCTTTTTTGGGGGGGGGATTGTTGTAGCTGCATGGAATCGACAGTTTCTTACCCATGTAGGAATCTGAGGATTAATATTGTGTGTGTGATCTTGAAATGAATACTAAGGCAACAATCCTATACACACTTACCTAAGAATAAACTCCACTGAAAACAGTAGGACTTACTTCTGAGTATGGGTTATGCTGTAAATAGGAGTTATGCATCAAAAACTAGATGGTCCAGATAAATCATGTTCCTTCAAACATGATATATTAGGATGATTAAAGTGACATGTTTATTTTGGTGTTTCTATTTTTGGGCTGTTGAGGTAGCCATGGGGCATGGCTTTCAGCACACTCCACTGATTTCAAGGAAGAGGGGGAGTTAAGCCTGTGCCTAATTCTATTAAAACCAAGGATATGTGCTGTCTGATGCCCTCTGTGTTTACTCAAAAAGTAAGCACCTTTAAACTAAGGTGGGACTTACTCTCAAGTGTGCACATAAGACTGGTACCCAAACAGCACAATCCTGTGCAATTTGACTCAGATGCAAGTCCCGTTGTGTTCACAATGGGCCTTACCTCTCGGGTCTGTATGTGCATATGATTACAGTCCAAAGTGCTTAATTTTGGCTAGATCATGCCCATGGTTAAAGTTAAATTCTTATGTATATACAACCCACTCTAAGTATCTGTCTTTTACTCAACACCCTCACTGAGTGTGGTTGGAATATGTCCTTGAACCGATAAAGACTCTTGCTTGACTGGCTGCAGGATAGAGGTGTGTGTGTGTGTGTGTGTGTGTGTGTGTGTGTGTGTGTGTGTAATGAGCCTGCTGTGCAAAAGTAAAGTTTTCATTCCTTGCTCTACGCACTTTTTTGCCCCTGGCCCCTGCCCATATGCTTGCCAAAAGGGAAGGCTGTCTAAAGAATTCCCCCCATATCTGCTCTAACTGGATGCCCACCTCAGTTAGGATCAAGTCTTTGCGTGGGCTACGCTGCCTTTATAGCATCAAGATCTTTGCCTGCCTGCCTGCCTCTTCTCATCCCTCTGAACTTTGCAGTCAGACAGCCCCGAGCAAGCTTGTCACATTCAAGTTGGAAGGAACTCTAGCGGATAAATTTAGCAGCTCGGAAGAGAATGCAAACACAAGTGGGACGTTTATGCTTCCAAAAAGAAAAGAATCATGAAAACTACGGGCCAGACTCACCCTTTCTCTAAAGTGTCCAAGATGGGCGCTTAATTCACAACAACCTTGCGTGGCAAGCTTGTCAGAGGCAGCAACTTTGCCAAAGGCCACCAGTGAGCTTTGTAGTTGGACAGTGGTATGAATTTGGCTTCTTGCATCCAGGGCTACCATGTTGCCAGTTTCTTTATAGCATCCCAGCTCAGCTGATTTCAGGGCCAGCAATGTTATCTGGCAGATTGATGCAAGTGCGTCAGGGAGCAGCAGTGACTGCTGTGTACAACACACAGTCTATCTTATGTCCCAGCGTAGGGTGGTGGCAGTTGTGGGGAATCTTTTCCTGCCCTTTAAGCAGCACAGTGCCTTGAAGGACATCTGACAGCCATCTAGTCCAATCTCCTCAAATGAGGCAGACTTTCCCTCAAGCACACATTTTTGCTGGTAGATTAACTTTGGGTTTCCTTAACTTTTGATACCTGGGTTGAAACAGGAGGCATACTTCACTTTAATTCTCAAATATCCATCTCTCTTTCTGTCTTATCTTCTCCACCTCCCAGAACAATAGACAAGCACCCTTCTAGTTCAGACAATATATGTTCACAAATGGGAAAGAGCGTGGGGTGAGGAGATATGGGAGGCAATTTCAGCAGCTGTACTTTCTAGAATGTAATCTTCCCTTTCCTTGCTTACCTGTCTCTGTGGTGCTCTATCCTGGCAACCCACCCCCAATTGCTGAAGGGGAGTAGGGTTGGGTTTGGGGCATTTGTGTCTCAAGGTGAGGTACCTGCTAGGGTTCTAGGAAGAAAAGTGTGAGCGATGTGCTCTTGTTCCTATGTGTGTTGTGAGGTTGGTCTGTACTACTACTACTACTACTACTACTACTACTACTACTACTACTAATTACTACTACTAATTGTACCCTGCCCATCTGATTGGGTTGTCCCAGCCACTCTGGGTGGCTCCCAGCATATACAAAAACATAATGAAACATTAAACATTTACAACTCCCCTATACAGGGCTGCCTTCAGATGTATTCTAAAGGCTATATAGTTACTTATCTCCTTGACATCTGCTGGGAGGGCGTTCCACAGGGCAGGCGCCACTACCCAGAAGGCTCTCTGCCTGGTTCCCTGTAACCTCACTTCTCGCAATGAGGGAACCACCAGAAGGCCCTCAGAGCTGAACCTCAGTGTCTGGTCTGAACAACATTGGTGGAAACGATCCTTCAGGCAGAAAGATCTGAGGCCGTTTAGGACTTTAAAGGTCAGCACCAACACTTGGATTTGTGCCCAGAAATGTACTGGGAGCCACTGTAGGTCTCTCAAGACTGGTGTTATATGGTCCCAGAAACCACTCCCAGTTACCAGTCTGGCAGCCGCATTCTGGATTAGTTGTAGTTTCTGAGTCATCTTCAAAGGCAGCCCCACGTAGAGTGCATTGCAGTAGTCCAAGCGGGTGATAACTAGAGCATGCACCACTCTGGTGAGACAGTCCACAGGCAGGTAGGGTCTCAGCCTGTGTATCAGATGGAGCTTTGTGTGAAAAGTGCTCTTTTCCCTTCTTTCCCGTTTTCAACCCCCACTTGTGAACTCTTAAGTATGCATGACACAAAGCCAGAAAGCTTTGTCCCCAAACTACATACCCTTTTACTTGAGTTATTGTCACCCTGTTTTGGAGGTATGCTGTGATTGGGTGATGAGTTGCATACCATCCTGGATTCGGTCTTAGTTGATGTGGATGAGACAGTTCTCTTTGGAATCCATGACTGAAATAAAGACATACAAATAATGACAATTAAAAAATGCAAAATACACATAGAAAAAAGAAACAATTTCTCTTTAACTTCCTAGCCTCTAACACCTCCTGATTCTACCTATGTAGAAGTATTTAATCATAGAAGTATTAATACTAAAACTTGTTTATGAAAACACTGCCGTTTTCATAAACATTGGTACACATTGGTACACATTTCATAAAACATTGGTACACACCTTCATAAGGGAATCTGGTTTTCCAATGCTTATGTCTCCTACGCTTAACTTATGATTGATGGATGTTTTAATTACCCATACAAAAATAAATTAAATCTGAAATCAGGCAGGCGCCTTAACTGCACTCTTTTTGGTGCCTGCTAAAAGCATTTTTGTTTAGGCAAGTCCATCCAGAAATGTAGAATGTTTTTAGCCTAGCGTTGATTTTATTTTATTTTTTGAATGCTTCAAAAAGTTGTTTTTAATCATTTTTTCTGATAATTTCATTTTTTTATTTTTGTAAACCTTTAAGGTTTTTTTTAATTAACAACCAAGTGACAAATAAATGTTGTGAAATAAATAAAAGAAATATCATAACAAACCAAATCTTCTGGTACAAATTCTGAATATTTTATGCTTTACATGCCTTCAGTTTTATTTTGGCAATTGTTCATGGGCAGGAAACTTGTGAAAGTTTTTAGGGGGGGAGCTGACTGGCAATTCCCCCCCTCTTTTTCCTGTTTTCAAACTTTTTTTCAAGCTTATTTTTACCAGCTATCTCCTGCTAGCCTAGCCCCATATCCCCCTTGAAATAACTCTGTGTCATGCAAGAGCACTGCCCCAAAGGAAGGGATGGGGCAGAATTTTGATTTAGTTCACACTTAAAGGCAAACCTACCAAATTTATACTTGAGGGCTGCCATACGTCTGGAGTTTTCTGGATATTACCAGGATTTCAAAGGCAGAACTGATGTTTGCCACGCCTTGTCTTGGATCAATTTAGGGGGCCTTTCTAAAAAAAAAAATAAAGTTCAACAATTTTCGGGTGCCCTAGTTTTTACTTATTGAAATATCATACAATCCACAACAATATGTGGAGCGAAACACAACAATCTTTGGAAATTAAGCACATCTCTAAACTTTGCAAGTACAAAAATGCATATACTAGAGTCATGAAAATAAGTGCTGGTGGACTAAATAATAATAATAATAAAAAATCACAAATGGAGAACTGAACTAAACTGAAGATTAGAAAAATAAGAAACAGAAATTGACAGATTTGGCCATCGCTATCCAGGGACATTGTGGAGGAGAAATGATAACTATCAAAAGGAACTCTATGGAAACTATGACTTGGGTGGCAGCATTGTTAAAGAAAGAAAAGCAGGGGAAAGGAGATTGCAATTTTGGGAATTCCTTATAAAGTATTTCCAAACTTTTGCCTCCACTCCAAGGTTTGCCCCCAAATTTTGAGCTGGAAGCTAGCCAAGTTGACCTTTCAGCTCAGCCCCTCAACCCCATCAAATCAAACAGCACCACTACCAGGAAGCAGAACAACAAAGACCCTTGTCATTCTGCCCGGGCACTGAGATCCAGCTCTGAGGGTCTTCTGGCAGTTCCCTCTTTGTGGGAAGTGAGGTTACAGGGAGCCATGCAGAGGGCCTTCTTGGTAGTGGCGCCTGCCCTGTGGAACACCCTCCCAGCAGATGTCAAGGAAGTAAACATCTGTCAGCCCTGTACAGGGAAGTTTTTAATGTTTGAGTATTTTGTTGGAAGCCACCCAGAGTGGCTGGGGAAACCCAGTCAGATGAGCGGCATGAAAATAATAAAGCCACCACCACTATTAATACTTTACTATTAATACTGGTAGAGGACCATTGGACCAGTGTACATGCAGGTCCCACTATCCAAACTGGCTTATTAAATAAGAATTCACTTATCCAAACATGAGGAATTAGTACCCAAACCTTGCTGTATACAGATTCAGATATCCAAACAGCCAGACCAGTGTGCAGCACTGTAAACAAATAAGCAGCTTTAAGAAAGCTTTATTTTTTTCTTTTGCTGGTCCGCAACAGCCATTTTGCCAGAAAACATGGTGGGAAGCAGGGAGGGAGGAAGGGAGAGAGATCGGACAAATAAGAGAGCAGTTTTTCCTTCCTTGTTTGCCTTTTGCAAAGTTTCAAAGGGTTTTCCTGGATTGTCTCTCCCCCCCCCCCAATTTTGGGGTCAAAATTCCATGGTCAGGAATGCATGAGAAATTTCCCCATAGGAATCAATGTAAATCACTGACTCATTATACAAACACTTGCCTAACAAACAACGCATTGTGTTCAGATAATAAGACCTGTGTGTAGTATGATGCGCCTTCTATTATGCACCAGACTCTGTGGTCCACATGGTGTCTTCCTTCCATTTCTTTAGGAACCGACTATTTTAGAGCACAAAGTTTAGAGACTCACTCTGAGGTCAGAGTCACATGTAGAAGCTCTGCCAATCTAGCCCATGTGTAGGAGGTGAGGGCTGGAGGTCAGCCACTCGCCCACAGATGGTGTGCCATCTTTAGGCATCCCAAATGTTTTTAAAATGTTAGGCAAGGTGTATTTTCTTTGAGTGTGTGTGTGTGTGTGTGTGTCATTCAGAGCATTTGTTTGTTGCTGCAGAATATGAAGGTGATCTTTAAGGATCATCCTCACCAAAACAATACAGAGCATTAGGCAATTCTTTTTTTAAAAAAAATATTTTTATTAAGGATTTTCTTGTTTTACAGAAGTGTAGTGCCTCGTATTTTTCTTCTTCTTCTTCTTCTTCTTCTTCTTCTTCTTCTTCTTCTTCTTCTTCTTCTTCTTCCATGTAACGTTTTTACAAATCCGTTTCATTTGTTGAGGCATTAGGGGGAGAAGAAAACAGAAAGAAAAAAGAAAGGGGGGGTGGGGAGAGGGAGGATGGATGGGGGTGGGGTCGGGTGGCGGTGTTTCTATTATGTTTAATGTATGTAGAGTTTGGTGTCAGTGTTGCTTGTGTTGTTCACTTGTGTTCCTTTGGTGGTGAGAGAGGTTGGGGTTGGCTTAGGGTGTGATTGTTTGCTTGTGATTGGCTGTGGTGATCTTTGTTTTCGTGTGTGAGTGAGGTGGGTGGGTGTTTTGGATCAGGTTAGCCATATTGATTTGTATGCGGTTGGTGGATTATTGTCATTGTCCTGTTGGGCTGTGTATGTGATAAAGGGGAGCCATACCGGGGTGAAGGCGTCTTCTTCTGTTTGTCCCCGTGTCAGTTTCAGTTTATTAGTTAATTTTTCTAGTAGGGCTGTTTCCCATACTATTTGGTACCATTGGTCCATGCTTACTCCTGACAGGTCTCTCCAGTGTCTGGTTATGATGTTTCTGATTGCTGAGAGCAGGTGGGTTATAAGTTCTTTGTGGTGTAAATGGGCATTGTTGTCTTGGAAGATGTTTAGTAGGGCCAATTCTGGGGTGATGTCTATTACTTGCTTAGTTATTTTACATATTTCTTGTATGGCTGTTGTCCAGAATAGTTGAATTTTGGGACACTCCCACCACATGTGGAGGTATGTGCCTGAGGAGGTGCACCCTCTCCAGCATTTTGGTGAGGTTCCTGGGTGTATTAAGCATTAGGCAATTCTAATGAAAGACATTTAAATATATCTTCTTATCTATCTAATCGTCAATATTTTGTTAAAGTAAGTGAGTGATGCCATCCCTCTGAAAACTGTGAAGAGGTGTAGGCAGGTGACTGAGTCCTGCAGATCTAAATTCACAGTAAATTCATACAGCAAGCGCGCATGATCAATTGCTAGGAATACCGTGAGCGAAACACAATAGAAGAGAGTTCTATGAGATTGTAGCTACTCCCGGTCTAGCTTGGCACCCATTCTCTGTCGGCTTCTCTTTCTCAGCTGCTTGCTTCCAAATGACAGGCCTCTTGTGGTGATCCCATCTGTCTTCGCAATGCCCATGGAGCTCTTGATTTTCACAGGGTGAACTCAACCACCTGCCTGCACACCAATGTACAGCTGCCCTATTTTCAATTGCAGTGCTACTGTTTGGAGATGTTGCTAAAGAGCTGAGAGCCTCCGTTGCTCTGTGCAGCTTTCGTAACGTCGGAACGTACTCAACGTTTGTGGCCTGCTGACTGAGAAGTGTTGCAGTGCAAATAGAAAGTGGCAATGGAAAGTGAAGTCACTTGGGACCATGTCCACTTTCAGCATCAGTACTGAGTGGTGCTTGTGGCAGTGAATCACTCGCCTGCAATTGGTGTGATAGTTTGGAAAGTGCCAGGTGCTCTGGAAATAAAGTAAGTAAATGTTTATGAACTAATACGCAGCACCTGAATGGAGAGATGACAGGGAAATGAAGCAATAAGTGGTTGCTCATTACTAACTAATGAGCCTAGTCAGTGTGGTGTAGTGGTTAAGAGCGGTAGACTCATAATCTGGTGAACCGGGTTCACGTCTCCGCTGCTCCACATGCAGCTGCTGGGTGACCTTGGGCCAGTCACACTTCTCTGAAGTCTCTCAGCCCCACTCAACTCACAGAGTGTTTCTTGAGGTGGAGGAAGGGAAAGGAGAATGTTAGCCGCTTTGAGACTCCTTCAGGTAGTGATAAAGCGGGATATCAAATCCAAACTCTTCTTCTCTTCTTCTTCTAGCTGGTCAATTAATTGGTTGCAAGCTTCTTTTTAAAGGCAGTTCAGGTTGTTTTGATGAGTTGCATGTTAACAATTTCCCAGTTTTATATCTGTGTTGATATAAGATTATTTTCCCAAAGACCCAAAATGTAGTTACTTTGGAAGGCAAAGTAGAATTGCAGGTGAACCTTTATGGTGGAATATTAGTTTGCTTGCAATGGGGAAGCACCATAACATCAAATCCAGGTGTGGCAGCAGAAGCTCTGGAAAAGGCTTTGGGACTGGTAAGGGTTGGATAAGGCCCAACAAACTCACTACAATGTTGTTGGTTAGCAGTAGGGTGGAAGAGGAAATTGGGATCCAGCATATTGGATTTTCCTCTGCTACAGACAAGGTCAGATCACCTGCAGCTGTTGACGGCATACAGAAAGGCTATCTCCACTCAAGTCAGTACTTGGCAATGGGTGGCTTTCACATGGCCAGCTCAGCCCATGGCAGCATCAGTGAAAATCCACAGAAGCTCACACTTTGCCCTTTTCAATTTGATGTTGTTGGAGCATTGCTGATCCTTAAGGAAGATTGCTTTATTTCTATTTGATTGACTGGAATGCTCCCTGTGAGGTGGTGGGCATCAGGTGTGTTGGTAACTGTGCCTGACATCCCATATGGTGGGAATCTGTTGGTGAAAAACGTCTTAATCTCTCCAAGTGAGAGGTGGGGAGAGAATGTGTGTGTTGCCCCAGGTGAGAGGCGGGGTAGAAACTGATGTTCTTCCTCCTGTTTTTCTCCAGTTACTGGATTGTTCTTATTCAGTGGACTTATCTTTCGGTATATGATTATGGGCTGTTGAATGCTTGAGTGTTTTACTGACGTGAATGGAGTGCTGTGATGGGTGCAAGGAGATTGTGACTGTTGAGAAATTGGGTATGGTGGCAGGGTTCCTTGATTGTATTATTGTGTATTAAGGAGTGGTTTTTTTGGTAAGTCATGAGGTTTCCTCCCGATATATAGTGAAATTATGTTGCATTTTGATGCTATCTTGTGATATGTTGTATACAGTTTGCTTTTGTGGTTTTTTATTTATATTGCTTTGAAATTGCTCAATTATACTACTTAAAATGTGAGTATTATTATCTTCATCACTATTAGTGGTAATAGTGAATGTAGCATTTGTATCATATTTGTTTTGAAATACTGATTTTTGTTGAGATAAGTAACCTCCTTCAAGATTTCTGTTGAAACAAAGTGGTATGTAAGTTAAAGAAATTTTAAAATGCCCTTCGATGTATTGGCTTCATATCTTGGTGCTTTTAGATTCGACTATAGCCATTAACACCCAAATGTCCTGCTTAATTGCCATGTAAGCAGCTCCAAGTCGTTCACCAGCTGTGATCTTTTCTAGAAGGAGCAGATTAGGCCAGAGTTATCCATGCCCTGATGAAACCCAGGTGGACTACTGTAATGCTCTAGATGTAGGGCTGCCTTTGAAGACTGTTCAGAAACATTAATTCCAAACAGCAAGACTGTTACGTTGCCTACTATCTCTTCAGTTTTAAAAAGTACACCAGTGGCACAATTCAAGGTGCAGGTACTGACCCATAATGCTCTAAATAGCCAAGGACTAAATAGTACATGGCTCCTTATGAACCAATGGGATCCTGGCTTTGCAAAGGGATATCCAACACTTCCTATTTCCAATCAAACATAGCAATTTTGGTGAGACCAGAGACAGGCAAATAAGGACCAAACTAGACAGGACAAAGACAGACCCCTTTTGTGTAAACCTGGATCCAGCGGCGTAGCGTGGGTTGTCAGCACCCGGGGCAAGGCAAGTAATTTGCGCCCCCTAACCCGGGGCAAGGCAAGTAATTTGCGCCCCTAACCCCTAACCTGCCGCCACTGCCAGCTTCTTCTTGCTGCTGCCTGGGCTGGGGTATTTACGGTAAGGTAGCGGCGGGTCCGTGTCAGGTGATCTGAGGCGAGTTGCTGCTGGCGCTGCGGCCCAAACGACGCCGCTTGCCCGGAGGAGGGCAGAGAGGTGAGGAAAATGCAACATGGCCCAGCAGCTGCAGCAGCAGCGGCAGGGCTGCTTGGCACGCCCTCCGCGGCGAGGGCTGAGAGCTGCTGCCTGCCGGACACCTTCAGCCCAGATGCGCGCACAGCTCATCGGTTCCGCGAGACATGGGGCTCTGCTACAGCCTGCGCCCGAGGCTCTTCGGCGACTCCGGAGGCGGCGAGCGCCCCCCCCGAGATGTTGCACCCGGTGCGGCCGGCCCCCCCTGCACCCCCACGCTATGCCACTGCCTGGATCTGCCCCCAAATCAAGAAGGGGTACACAGGTGTGTGTGTGTGTGTGTGTGTGTGTGTGAGAGAGAGAGAGAGAGAGAGAGAATTCCCTCACCTGTCACCCCCCGGGACTTCTCTATTTGGCTTAGCCCTGCTATCAAAGGTGAGCTCAGCTGGAACAAAAGCACCGGCGACTGGGGAAGTAAGTGGCAGGCATGAAGATGATCCACTGCCTTCTCTTCACTACTCTAGTTTGCTATTAAAAATAAGACTTCCACACCCCTACTTCATACGTGATTGGCCAGACTCGGGTTTAAACGAAGAGCTCTGCTTCCATTGCATCTGTCTCAGCCTTCAGATCTGCCCCATAGAAATATGTGAGTAGAGCTTCTAGGGTGGACAAAAAAAGAGGACACAGATGTACGTACATTAAACTTCCACATGCCAATTTAAACATATAGGTGCACATTTAGAAATAATGGTGATAATTTAAATAAAATTTATATCCATTTCATCATAACAGGGAAGACGTTGACCCAGCTGTTGATGGGCAATTTCAACCGCTTCTCTACTTTATGATTCCTTTATTTTTAAACTGGGCTTGGACCAGACAGCCCATCAGACTCTCTTCTGTAAATGAGGCCACATGGACACCTTAAGGGCAGTGTCAGGGTGTGGCCACCCAACTGAAGGTTTTTAAATGGGAAGCAGAAATGAGGATTATGGCCTACTCTAGTCATTTATTAGCCTCTGCGGCTACTGCCTCCCAAGGCAAAAACACATTTTCCGTTCTTTTGTTAATCTTATTATTTGATATACTGCTTATGTGCCGTAACTAAAATGCTGAATAAAAAGGATAATTCTTTATAGTTTGTTTATTTTGCATACAGGGAAAAACTGCTTAAGCAGAGTGATCAAGTTCCTGTTTCTAGCCTTTTTTCAGAGGGAAGCCAGTGTGTCTCCATTGCACAGCCGCCTTATTATGTTATGTTTAGAGTAAACTACAATAGAATCAGGATGTTGAAAATCATTATTTTGAAGACAGCATGGCAACCCTAGCTTTGAATCCCTAGATTATCCAAAGATTATCCAAGAAGAAAACAAAGTCCATTGTTCATGAGTTTGTATTTTAGCTGAACCTTTGTTTCTCAAAGCAGTAGGTTTTACATGGCTTCCTCCACATGAAAATCTAATTATTTAGAGAAATTAAAAAAGTGGGGGAAGTGGCTGAGTTTCTAAGAAAGGCATCTGTTTCTGAGAATAGCAAAAATAGGAAAACAGGAGAGAAATTTAATGGATAATCATTTTATGAAACGTGCTGTTGTCCAGCTGCAGTGTAGATATCCTTGTTTGGGGGGGGGAATTCTTTTTGTTCTTGAAGTCCTGTGAATGATATCTAAGACTGTTTTCCTTTCTTTTTAAAAGTATTCTAAAGCATTTACAAACAGTACTAGGTTTTGGAACTCTGTAAAGACAAATACAAAGAATGTTGTGCTAAGCATATGAAATAGTCGAGAGTGGATTTCATGCTCTTTTTTCAGCTCATAGTGTGAGGAGGAATGAAAGTCCCCTCAAAGTATCTGCTTTATATACATTATTTACACAATGGGCTGCACGTGATTGGCTAATTCCGGAATTCTCCTGCAGGCCAATCAGGTTGTGGATTCACTTCCATCTGGAGCTGGATTGGGTGGCTCCTGCAGACCAATCATACTGCTGCATTCTGAATCCTATTGTTCTGGGACCAATCAGACTGCTGCATTTTGGATCCTATTGTTCTAGGACCAATCAGACTGCTGCATTTTGGATCCTGTTCAACTCAGTACATAACAGCATATCTCTCCCCTTCCCTGGTATCAGATAAATCTGTATCTAGTTCTATTAACCAACTGCATGGTAGTCCTTGATTTTCCCCCTTTGTTTGGTTTCCCACACCTACTGACTCACTGGTAGGGATGAATTCTCATAATTCATTGGGGACAGTCATGGCAGTTAAAAAGTTACTTAAGCTTGTAGTGTAGAGAAGCCCCTAACTGTCCCATGTGCTTCATATACATTTACCTCAGTAACTTTTACAACAGCCCAGTAAACTGAGTCTGTGTTATAAATCTCCTAATGTGAAAGTGGTGGTGGTGTTGAAAGGCGAGAGAGATAAAATTATTTTTCCTGAGGACAGTGGCCACCAAGCAGAATTTGAACCAGGACTTCCAAGTTCACTCTCCCAGCCACACACAACATTATACCAGCTGTCTATACGACATATGCTATAATTTTTAGGAGCTGAGCGTGGTCTCAAAATATTAGGGGCAAATTTCCACGGATGTTACGGAGAAATTAATATGACTAGGAAACACAGTGTTTGGAATTTACTTAAGTCTATAAGATTAACTTTTTTCTGCTTTCTAAAAAAAATCACTAATGAGGATATTGATTTTTTTCAAAGCATCTCGTTTAGCTAGTGAATGAGCTTTCATGCAATGATTCATCTGTGAGCTTCAGACTTTCAACTGGAAATAAGCCCTTGTTATTTCAGTAGCTGTAGTCCTGTGGCTTGGATGTTTCATGATGAAAGAAAACTTGTAGCAATTACTAGGCAGTTGCGCTTAATGAGATCTCTTCTGGATCAAGAGCAGTATACTAGAACAAAACAATTACAGACACTTGGACCATTCTGAGACATCACATCCTCATTTTGTTGTCTTAGCAGCTATAATTCCACTGAAATCCCCACTGAGGAAGGGAGGGACTGTCTTCTTTATTTAAATCGAGATTCAGGGTATTTGAGCTTTTGCCGTCTCTCATTCTTCCTTTAAGGTGATTCTTCCCTGACAAGTTGCCATTGGGATAGTAAAGAAATATGCAGTTGTTTTGTTTAAGGCTTTAGTTCAGTGGTAGAGCTCATCCCATCATCTCCTGGTAGACCTAAAAGACTTCAGTCTGAATTCCTGGGAAGCCACCGCCACTCAAGAAATACTGGAACTAGATGGGCCAATAGTCTGACATCGTGTGCTCAATCTGAGGCACCAAACAACTAATCAAATTGAATAGTTCTGTTTAGTTTCATTCTAGTAGTTTGTTCATCAAGCAGATATTAAGATTCATTGTCTAAAACAGGGTAGCCAACATGGTGCCATCCAGATGTTTTGGATGACAATTCTCATCACTCCTGAACCCTTGCTATATTAGCCTGGTGTAGCCAAAAACATCTGGCAAGCACCACTTAGGTCTAATATCTCCCTGGTATAAAGGTTATACACAGAGTACAGTATGTTAGAGCATAAAAATAACTTCCCTAGTTATTTCTGCCTCTTTTATGTATCTCTGGTGTGGAGTAATGTTACGGCTTCTTCCTGCACCAGTATTTTGTTCTCTGGAAGCAGGATTAAAGGTGGCCTGAGGAGGGAGGCATGGGTTGCTACAATGTAGTCCTGGTTTTCTGAGAAAAGGATGAAGTCTGAAGTTGTTTATATACAGGCATAATGAGAGCCCCACCATTAGGCAGAGTGAGGTTGCTGCCTCAGGTGGGGGATGTTGAAGGATGGAGAAGCAGTAGCCACTCCCACCCCCTGGCCAGCTATTCTGCTGCTCTCATGTATGGTGGAGGGTTGAAATAAAATTAAGGGTCAGTCCATTTGGATTCTGTACGTAGAATGGGAGGAGGCACTACTTTGCCATTTGCCTCAAGCAGAAAAATGTCTTAAGCCAGCTTTGGTGCTTCATTGCCACTGCTGCTATATTCTTCAAATGTTAAGCATAAAGGTAAAGGTAAAGGGACCCCTGACCATTAGGTCCAGCCTTGGCCGACTCTGTGGTTGCGGCACTCATCTCGCTTTATTGGCCGAGGGAGTCGGCGTACAGCTTCCGGGTCATGTGGCCAGTATGACTAAGCTGCTTCTGGCGAACCAGAGCAGCGCACAGAAACGCCGTTTACCTTCCCGCCAGAGCGGTACCTATTTATCTACTTGCACTTTGACGTGCTTTCGAACTGCTAGGTTGGCAGGAGCAGGGACCGAGCAACGGGAGCTCACCCCGGCACGGGGATTCGAACCGCTGACCTTCTGATCGGCAAGTCCTAGGCTCTGTGGTTTAACCCACCACGCCACCCGCGTCCCTATGTTAAGCATACCAGGCAGCAAATTCTCCGCTTCATTTAGGCTCAGGACCTGCCTTTGCCTAAACAATACACATTAAGAACTGACTAGGAGTACGTTCACCACTCTCCTTAAACACACATTTAGGAGGCGGCAGCTTCCCCAGCAGAGGAGCAAGAACTGGAAAGAACAGCTACAACTGTCTTCACTGAAATTGCAGGATGCAAGATTTGCCATTTGCAATGGGTTCCACTTTGGGAAAGCCTGCTCCACTGGGGCCAGAATTTTGGACACACTGATGAATTTTAGGACAGCGGGCATCTCATAGGGGATATTATCTTTCCCAAATGGATGTCTTGGGACAGGCAAGAAAGATAGGTAGACCACTCCCATCTGGTATGCATTTATTCTGCCACTTTGTTTAGCTTTATTGTGTGGAATTGACTTGGATAGTGTTGCCTTATGGCAGAGGATGGCAACCAGTCTTCCTGCCTCCAGATCCTTCCTGGTTTCATAATCCGCAGCCAGCATGGCCATTGATCAAGGATGATGAGAGGAGTTGTGTCACAACATCTGGAGGGCCATAGTTTCTCCCTTCCTGTCTTATAGTCTGAGTTTTGTAAAACACATTTTGCTTTCTTGAACTCATTTAGATCCACTGCACAGCACAGATGTATCTCTAGGAGTTCATTAGATTGTCATTTCTGCTAACTATGGCGGAAGACATTTCACAGTTGCCACCAGAACATGGTGCTGTGGTTCCTTAGCCAAACCAGTCAGTACTCTTAAATCTCACTAAAGGTAGTCTTAGTTGCAGATAGGTAGCCGTGTTGGTCTGCCATAGTCAAAACAAAATAAAAAAATTCCTTCCAGTAGCACCTTAAAAACCAACTAAGTTAGTTCTAGGTATGAGCTTTCGTGTGCATGCACACTTCTTCAGATACACTGAAACAGAAGTCACCAGACCCTTCTATATAGTGAGAAGGTGGGGAGGGGTATTACTCAGAAGGGTGGTGGGAATGGGTGATTGGCAGATAGCTGTGATGAGCCTGTTGACGACTCTTAACGACTGCAATAGGTCTTACAGGAAAAAGCAAGGGGTGAGAAGGTGAAAAATGGCTTTGTCATGTATAATGAGATAAGAATCCAATGTCTTTGTTCAGACCAGGTCTCTCCATGGTTTTAAGTTTGGTGATAAGTTGCAATTCAGCAGCTTCTCTTTCCAGTCTATTTCTGAAATTCCTTTGTAATAGAACAGCTACTTTGAGGTCTTGTATAGAATGTCCTGGGAGATTGAAGTGTTCTCCTACTGGTTTCTCTGTCTTGTGATTCCTGATGTCAGATTTATGTCCGTTTATTCTTTGGCGTAAGGTTTGGCCTGTTTGTCCAATATAGAGAGCTGAAGGACACTGTTGGCATTTGATGGCATAAAGGTAGTCTTGTAATGCTTCTCAGCTTTCTTCTCTCCCCTCCATTCAGATAAATGCCATTAATATGCCTCTACAATCGCTTCTCAGATTTATCATCCTTATTCCCAAGTCTGTTGCTAATATAGGAGGTTTAATTGTTCTTGAAGGAGGGTGTGCATAAGCATTGAAAATGCCAATTACGACGCCCCCGATAACAAAGATCAGCCTTCTCTGGGAAGATGTGCTTGTTTAACTGACAAAGTTGTCAGAGTAAATGTTCTTTCTCTGGAGATTCTGTTTATTCTCCAGCACCTATATTCTACACAGATTCTCTCTGTTAATTAAAACCATTCATGCCATTTTACTGGGTTGCCTTCCCTGCGATAATTTCTTCTTGTCATATTGGTGCATGTTACCCTTTTGAACGCTACATCGTCGTTTAGTTCTAGTCTTTTAGTTTATCCGGCATTTGCTTACTTTACATGCCTAATTATCTCTAACTGTCTCCACACCGATATTTAAATGAAACCTTAGGGAGATATTCCCATCTGGCAGTGTATGTTTGTGTTATGCTTAGTCACTCGTGCTTGAGGTCTGTTTTGTATATAGCCTTTTCTTTCTTTCTTTCTTTCTTTCTTTCTTTCTTTCTTTCTTTCTTTCTTTCTTTCTAAAAAACCCATTCTTTTACAAAATTAAATTCCTTGTCAACATTTCAGTGAAAGGAGGCGTATGCCTTAAGGCCCACGTTCTGTAATTATTTTATTTTTCTGTAGGAGGATTTGTTCATGGTATTATTATTATTATTATTATTATTATTATTAGCTTTCAGGGCTAGCAAGTAGCTTTGCCAGAAGTGAGGGACAGCTGGGGCTTGTGCTATTTCCAAGGTAGGAAAGTTTATGGGCAAGAGTGTAAAAATCAAGCATTAGAAGCAACATGGTTTCCTTACTCTATGCTCAGAAGCTAAAGCATGGAATATCGGGTGTAATGTTCATGATGAATCTGGAGAGACAAAAGACCCAATTCATACCTTATGGCTGCCTACTATGAGGTTCCAAAACATATAGGCATTGCTTGTTGTGGTTAGACACTAATGCAGGCATAGGCAAACCTGGCCCTCCAGATGTTTTGGGACTACAACTCCCATCATCCCTAGCTAACAGGACAAGTGGTCAGGGATGATGGGAGTGGTAGCCCCAAAACATCTGGAGGGCCGAGTTTGCCTATGCCTGCACTAATGTGAAGTGGAGCCTACATGAAATAGCAGGGTGAAAATACAGAAGTTTGCTTATACTCAGACCAGCTTATGTGGAAACCAGATATGAGCCCTGCTCCCAATTGTACTCTTTGAGTGCCCTTCTAATTCAGTCCCTTCCCCCAGTGTGTCTACCTGCTGGAGATTTTGATGACCAATAGCAGTGTGGTGGTCTATGTCTTCAGGAGAAGAAAAGGCTAAGCAGTAAACACTATACAAATATGGAGTGGAGTCCCTAAGACGTTGGGATGGCATCTTGAATGTCTCTTTCTGGCAACTCCTGCAGCCATGCTGGGGCTAAACATAGTGCTCTACTTTCCTCTGGACCACATCAGTGAGGCTGAGAGGTTGGATCTTGTTGTCTGGGCAGCCCAGGACCTCCATACACACTGCCCAGGATTGCGCTCCAGAGATCTGCACCAGGAAGTTGTGAGTTGCCTGCCATTGTATTCCCCCCCCCCAATTTTTTTTATTCATTTTATAACACAACTTAACAACACAAACAGAAAAACAGACAATACAAACAAACTCTTGTCTTATCCTTATTTTTTCTAAACATTGTTAGGTGAGCTTCCCCAAGTCCCCCCATCTGATTTTCATTTTACCTCATTTTTAGCAGTTTACATATACAGTGGTACCTCGGGTTACAGACGCTTCAGGTTACAGACTCCGCTAACCCAGAAATAGTACCTCGGGTTAAGAACTTTGCTTCAGGATGAGAACAGAAATCGTGCAGCGGCGGTGCGGCGGCAGCAGGAGGCCCCATTAGCTAAAGTGGTTCTTCAGGTTAAGAACAGTTTCAGGTTAAGAACAGACCTCCAGAACAAATTAAGTTTTTAACCATTTTTTTAATCACACTTACTTTTACCATAAAAATCTTGACATTTTATCCCTTACAAGTAATACTATTTTAAAATACACTATGTTCTACTTCTAACCCTTCAGCCTATAACCACTTCCAAAATTATTCTAAGATTTAAGTATTAGCATATTTTTTCAAATATTTTTAAAACTTCCTCCAATCTTCTTCCACCGTCTCTTTTCTCTGGTCTCGGAGTCTCCCAGTCAGTTTGGCAAGTTCCATATAGTCGAGTTGCCTGCCATTGTAACCACCCACACTGCCCCCAGAGTGTATTACCACTCCAAGACATTGGGTGGGAGGGGAGTGGTGGCCACTGTTACCGAGTTATTTATTACTTATTATCATTTATTAAATTTCTATACTGACCATCTGAGGATCACAGGGCAGTTTACAATATTAAAACACAAAAATATAGAACATAATAACAAACAAAAGCAATGCCACCCCCCACAGGGAGAAGAGGAACAGTTTTGCCTGACACTTAAATATATGTAAGGAAGACATCAGGCAAGCTTCCCTGGGGAGAGCATTCCACCAGCAGGGGGACAATGCAGAAAAGGCCCATTCTCGTGTTGCCGCCCTCTGAACCTCTTGTTGAGGGAGACCCACAAAGAAGGGCCTCATGATGATGATCACATGGTGTGGGTCATTTCATATGGGGAGGGGTGGTCCTTGAGGGATCATGGTCCTGACCCATTTAAGAATTTATAGGTGAGCAACCTGCCCACCAAATTCTACACCAGCTGAAGTTTCTTAACCATCTTCAGAGGCATCCCTATGTATGCTACATTGGGGGTAATTATAATGGGAGTACAGGGATGCGGGTGGCGCTGTGGGTTAAACCACAGAGCCTAGGATTTGCTGATCAGAAGGCCAAAGGTTCGAATCCCCACGACGGGGTGAGCGCCCATTGCTCGGTCCCTGCTCCTGCCAACCTAGCAGTTCGAAAGCACGTCCAAGTGCAAGTAGATAAATAGGTACCACTCCGGCAGGAAGGTAAACGGCATTTCCATGTGCTGCTCTGGTTCTCAAGAAGCGGCTTAGTCATGCTGGCCACCTGACCCAGAAGCTGTATGCCGGCTCCCTCGGCCAATAAAGCGAGATGAGTGCCACAACCCCAGAGTCGGTCACAACTGTACCTAATGGTCAGGGGTCCCTTTACCTTTACTTTACCATAATTGGGGTAATTAAAATGGCTGAGACCTCACCCATCATGGTGTCTGTATGTGGTGGTGGGGGAGAATAGGGCCAGCAACCAGGGTGAGCCATGCTGGTTTTCTGACACCCCCCCTTCACTACATTGATGTTGACTTGGTTCTTATTGTTACAGCATGGGAAGAACTAGAAGGAAAGCAGTTGTTCTTGGCTTAGGTGGTCTTTAAATGTGGCAAATAAAACTCAAACCAAATGGGGGTACAAATATATTTGTGACTATTTTCATTTAAGAACAAGAATCACTTTTCATGAGCACATACCATTTTGTGGAAAAGTCAATCCCACATGGATTTCTTAAACCCTCAAGCCTGCCATACACACCCTTCAGCGATTGAATACTGGGAGTAGCTTTTGGCATGCCTTCACTGACTTGCATTTAGGGTAGTTTGTTATGACCTGACTTCCAGAGGCCTCCAAAGCATGCCCATGGCTTGCCACAACCTGCAAACAGCTGGAAGTGAGTGATATGCAACACTGACCTGTGGTTGGGACATGGCATGGTTGCATTCATAGGTCCCACAATCCTTTACCCCCCTTATTTTTAAAGCAGCAACTTCATATATTTTAAAGAACATCCTACTAGATGGCATTCCAGATGGTACTTGTCAATGTGTGGCTTTCATCACAAAACATTTCTTCATGATTTGCAGTCAACACACTGCAATTATGAAGCCAATGTAAAGGAAACAGTATGGACAGGCGTCTGTGAATAGAATGCTACCTCACCATTTATGAGCAATCCAAGCAGGCACTCCAGATGGTTCAATTTTTAGGGTGAAGGAAAGTACATACTTCTCATGCATATGGAAGGTCCAGCATCTCCAGTTAAATGGTCGGGTAGCTGGAAATGGGGAAAGGGATGCAGGTGGTGCTGTGGGTTAAACCACAGAACCTAGGGCTTGCCGATCAGAAGGCCGAAGGTTTGAATCCCCACGACAGGGTGACCTCCCGTTGCTTGGTCCCTGCTCCTGCCAACCTGTGCTGGTCCCGGGGGTAAGGTACCGTGGGCGTAAGCAGAGTCCACACGAAGAGGGGCGAGGTCCGAGGCGGAGAGCCGGGCGGGGAACAGGAACGCTGGAACAGGAGGCCAAGCAGGGAACAGGAACACCGGATGGTCAGGAACAGGAGGCCGAGCAGGGATCAGGAACACAGGAAGGTCCGAAGCCAACAACGACGTTGCTCCCGCAACCTGGGACCGGGCTGACTAGGCTTTTATCCTCTTCTAAGGCCGGGGGCGGTCCCGGCCCCCAGGAGCCCCGCCTCCTCTGGCCTTAAGGCGAGCACTCCTCCTGGGAGCAACCAGTTCCCTTCGCCTCTCTGCCCTAAGCCTCTGCAGATCAGGAGAGGCCGAAGGGTTACTGGGCCCTGGAGGAGGCTCACCTGACGCCACTGAGTCCTCAAGCACCTCTGGGGCCAGAAGGGTTTCACCTGGGGCCAGCTCCTGGTGCTCTGCCACAGGTGCAGGCTCTTCAGCATCTAGGCCTTGCCCCAGTTCAGCCGGCCCTGGAGGCGGGGACTCCTGTGCAGGCTGGGATTCCTCTGGTTCATCCTCTGAATCGGAATCCCAGGCCATCACACAACCTAGCAGTTTGAAAGCACATCAAAGTGCAAGTAGATAAATAGGTACCACTCCGGCGGAAGTAAAGGGCGTTTCCGTGTGCTGCTCTGGTTTGCCAGAAGTGGCTTAGTCATGCTGGCCACATGACCTGGAAGCTGTATGCCGGCTCCCTCAGCCATTAAAGCGAGATGAGCGCTGCAACCCCAGAATCGGCCACGACTGGACCTAATGGTCAGGGGTCCCTTTAGCTTTTTAGCCGGAAATGGGAAAGACCTCTTGCAGAGATGCTGCCAGTCAAGAGTAGACAATAAATAGTCTGATATGGAATAAAGCAACTCTGTGTCCACACATACAATTTGAAAGGCTGTTCCTCTGTTTCTGATTGCTGTTTTTTTTCTGAAATGTGAGTTCACTTGGCCT
Source organism: Podarcis gaigeae (assembly GCF_964106915.1). Taxonomy (NCBI): domain Eukaryota; kingdom Metazoa; phylum Chordata; class Lepidosauria; order Squamata; family Lacertidae; genus Podarcis; species Podarcis gaigeae. The sequence goes on along the minus strand of NC_139688.1, from coordinate 54,569,986 downwards.
GTACTGGACGGAAATGTACACGGTTAATTTCCTGAAGGTAATATTGAAATGTGGTAGGTACCTTTGTTGCCAGGTTTCTCATGATCAAATCATCTTCATATGGTGAACAACTGTCTGCTCAGGCTGGTACTGGCTTTCCGGGCTCTTTCCCATCCCCCCTACCAAAGGCCTTTCAACTAGAGATGCCGGGAACCTTTCGCATGCAAAATTTCTAGACATGCTCTGGTTGATTAGGGCTGGGAGCAACTCATACAAAGTAAGACTTTACTTATTTATTTTCCTGCCTGCCTACTTTTATAACCTTTTTTTCTGTTGGTTTGCACAAGGAAGTTAATACAAATCACAGAGCACTTGTTTAAAAATAATACAAGATGATGATGATGATCATAAAGCTAAAAATCTTACAGTGATCTGCTGGGAAATGAAGAGTCATTTCCCCTCTGCAGGTGGCTGTTGATGTTTTCTGGAAGTCCAGGAACGTAGTTTGGGTCCTCTTCATTTTGATTTTCAATGTGGGTAGCATCCTTTTGATTGCAGATGATTGATATCTGTGGTGCCACCAGCAGTGATAAGTGGAGGGCTGGCCGTGATTTGCCTAAACGAGCAACTGGTTGGAGGCTGTTCTGTGTCCTGAGCCAGTCACATTTAGCCCATTGCTACAAAGGTAAGGTCCAACTCACTCATGAGGCAAGGGGAAGCGACCGTCTTGGTTGGCAGAATCCACAGGGACAGCAGATCCGGCCTCCAAGGAATGCGTCACCCACTGTTGCTTCAGCAGTGGCAACAACAGGTCTGGCACGCTCCTTGGAGGCAAGATCTGTCACCTCACCGGAAGTCATATAATCATAGAGTCTTACGAGTTGGAAGAGACCCAACGGCCCTTGCCATCTCTACAGCAGCCTCTTGGTGAATGGGAGGCACTGCTGGTCTCCTTCCACCTTTGTTCTTGATGTAAATCTCCACTCACCCCTTCTTCCTTGGCCTGCTGATGAGATGAAACTCTACGTATCTGAATTGCAGATACATTAGTAACTCATTCTATAGATTTATTGCGGCCATTGGCCCATATCGAAAACAATACATCAAAATTTATCCATAAACAATACAATTTAAACAGTTCCAAGTTAAAACACCCATATAAAACCAATTTTACTTCAGTTAAGTAAACACTATACACAATAAGCTCCCTCTATGTAAACCGCAATTCAAATCCATCAGATTTTGGGGGGTATGCATCTTAGTTCTGGCACTTATTGATGGATCTTGAGTTTAGCTAAGCTGTCAGAGTCATACAGTGATCCATTTCTCCTCTTTTGAAATAAAACATTAATCAGGTATCTGGCGACTGCAAGGGATCTACTTGTATCTTCGTCGTTTAATAAGTATATTATTTGGGCTTCCTGAGGTCCGTCAGCAATTCTCGATAAATATGGGGCCAGAAACTTGGACCGTGAAGCCGAATGTAATGGACAACAGAAGATTATATGATATAACGATTCTATAGATCCACTTTTACAGTCACAGAGGAGTGAGATCTGTCTGTTGGAGAGGCTGTTACCCAACACGTTTGATGGGAAAACATTGAATCTAGCTTTTATAAAGGCATATCTGTGCGTCACCACAGATAAGGTAGTTAAATAAGATGGAAGTTTCGTTGGTGGTGTTAAGCCAAGGTTTATCGGCAAACAGGTGCCACCACCTGTCGCAATATTAAATTGTAAATCTATCTCCTCTAATTTGTGAGTTATAATTCTCTTATTAGTAACTCACTTTTGGGGAGGGTGAAGTTGTTGTATACTCTGTGCTTGCTGTGCTTTTTCACTTCTCCAGTTGTGTTCATTACAGGGAACCTCAGGACTGTGGTCGAATAATAATAATATTTATTATTTCCCATGCATAAATATAACAGAAAAAAACCAACAATAATAAAGAAAAAAGAATGAAACGGAAAAAAGAAAGAAAAAATATCAAATCACCACATAAACTGAAACTTAATTAATTACTCAAAATCCATCTTCATAAACATATTACTTGACTTCCTCAAATCTCTTCCATCTGAGTTTCTTAGTAATTATATATAGCAGTTTCCAATATCATTATTTCATAAATCAATATCACAGTCATAATCATATGTCCTAACTTTTCTTATCGTACATTTTCTTATTTATTTATTTAATCCCAATTTAATCCTAGGCCCAATTGATTCTTTCAAGTGATTACATATCTTTAATATTACAATATTTATTCAAATAGTCTTTAAATTTCTTCCAATCTTCTTGGTATTCCTCTTCTTTCTGGTCGCAGATTCTCCCGGTGAGATCAGCCAGCTCCATAAACTCCATCATCTTCATCTGCCCAGACTTTAACATTCAAAAACTTTACTTGCAGAAACTTATAGATGAATTAAAACATAATATTTACAGTCACATTCTTCTCCAAGCATGGGCTTACAGTCTCTTCGTATAACTTCCAAACAACTGTACTTTCCTCCCTTTTCAGAGCTCAGCACTTTCTTTTTCTTTTTTAATAATTATATTTTATTAATTTTCCATCAAAAGAAAATACAAATCACACCACATTACAACTTCTATAAATTTTTCCATTTTTTGACTTCCTTCAGCCTCTCTGCCAATCATCCGAATTGTATCTTCTTTAATTACACATTTCCAAGTTTTGCTATTGCCTTTATGCCTACCCCCCGCTTCTATTTTCCTTTTTTACAATATTTCTTATGTTATTACAGAGCTTCTTTAAATGCCACTAACGTTATTTCGTTATACATTCCCAATACTCAACTAACTTTCCCCAGTCCTCGATGAACTTTTGATCTCATAGATCTTCCCGGTCGGTTTATCAAGTTCTGCATAGTCCATCAACTTCATTCTCCACTCCTCCAGCGTTGGTATTTGTTCTTGTTTCCATTTCTGGGCCAGTAATATTCTTGCCGCTGTTACTGCATATTGGAAAAGTTTATGATCCTTTCTATTTATTTCATTTCCGACAATTCCTAAGAGAAAGGCCTCTGGTTTCTTAGCAAATGTATATTTCAACATTTTTTTCAGTTCATTATATATCAACTCCCAGAAGCTTTTCACTTTCTTACATTCCCACCACATATGATAAAATGTACCATCCTTTTCTTTACATTTCCAATGTACATGTTTTATACATTTTTGCTAGTTTTACTGGTGTAATATACCATCTATATACCATTTTCATAACATTTTCCTTTAATGCAGTACATGCAGTAAATTTAATACTTTCATTCCATAGTTTTATCCAATCATTAAATTGTATATTATGACCAATATCTCTGGCCCATTGTATCATAACTGATTTGACTTCTTCATCCTTTGTATGCCATTCCAACAATATCTTATACATTTTAGATAGAATTTTATATTCATTATTTATTATTTCTGATTGAAATTTAGAATCTTTCTCTACATATCCATATTCTTTGAGATCTTTTTTAAACATTTCATTTATTTGAAAGTAATGCAACCAGTAATATACCAACTCTTTTACTTCTTCATAGGGTTTCATTTTCCATTTCCCCCTTTCTTTAACAATCAGATTTCAATATGTAATCCAATTCTTTCTCATAACCTCTAAAGGAGACAACCAGTGTGGAGTTTTTGGTTCAAGTAGGTTTTTATACCTATCCCATATTTCTATCAGCGATCTTCGGGAAATGTGGTTCTCAAAACCTTTATGGATTTTCTTCTTTTCAGCCCATAAATACGCATGCCAACCAAATCTGTTATCAAATCCTTCTATGTCTAGCAACTCTGTGTTTTCTAATTTTATCCATTCCTTTAACCAACAGAGACATGAAGCTTCATAGTACAGTTTCAAGTCTGGCAGGGCGAAGCCTCCTCTTTCTTTAGCGTCAGTTAGTAACTTAAACTGAATTCTTGGCTTCTTACCCTGCCAGATATACCTTGAAATCACTCTTTGCCATTCTTTAAAGGTCCCAGTCCCCTTGATTATTGGAATCGTTTGAAATAGAAATAATAACTTTGGCAGCACGCTCATCTTTATCGTTGAAATCCTCCCCCAAAACGACAATTTCATTCGTCCCCACCCTTCCAGATCTTTCTTTATCCCATTCCACACTGGTATATAATTATTCTGATATAAATCTATATTCTTGGGGGCAGAGCTCAGCACTTTCAGCCTCCGTATCTCAATTCGCCCATGCCTTGTAGCTCTTATGAGAGATTTCCACTTTTACCTTCTCCTGCAGCTTTGCTCTCTTTCTTTCAAGCGCAGAAGAAGCACTCTGACACTCTATTCAATTTAGCAGTGTTCACAGTGGATTCTAAAGCACAGTCATCTTGCTTCATATAAAATGGAGTCTCTCCTTCACTAGATACCTCCCATGTGACTAATGTTAGCCAATCACATGAGAACTACTAGAGAACTCCCTAGAATTCAGTTACCAACCAATCAAATTTAAGCACATAGTAATGCATACAAGTAATTTAATTTCAGTGAATTAAATTACTATACTTAACAAGAGAGTTGTGTGTGTAGACATTAGCTTACTGTACAAAGGTAAAATACACATTTATTGCTCCATCCACTTCTGTTTCTTGCCCCACTAGTCACTGGCATGGCCCTCAGGCTATAAAATGTTTCCCACCCCTGGCTAAGGGGATCTCTCTCTTTATGGATGCTGTACACACTCTGGACTGGATTGAGCCTTGGTTATGACAATTGCTGTTGCAAAACGACATGTTTAAATGATACGATAAAAAAATGTTTTTTAGGAGGCAAGTGTCTGTATAATACTGGCAGTGGTGTTAAACTGGGAAAAATAGTTTATGGGAATAAAAACTGGTATGTTTGAGTCCTATGACACTTTCCATACACAATGTCAAAACAGTTTTAATGAATATCAACTTCACCCAAAGTAGATCACTGTTATCTCCATTCTACAGCTGGTGAAGTGAAAAAGCACAACAAGCAATACAGGCAGGTATGAAATGTATTTTGATGAAAAGACATTAATAGGATGAAATGATTAAATGGTTTTTTCGGGGAGGAGGTGAGGTAGTGCAGCTGGAGAAGTGGAGAATTACAAAAACAGGAGCGGTAAAAAAGAAAAGAACCCAGCATTTTTATATATCCAGTGGGCAGGTTTGCTTACTAGTTATTAAACCTTGGGTTACTATCCTAGAATAAGTCATTAACAAAGCCCAAAAGCTTGCAGAATTTGTGACTTAGCTGATGGGGAAGAAATTTGGCTCAGTTTGAATTTTAATGTGATCTGACCTAATTCGATTCCCTAAAAGAATACATCAAACAAAACACACCTATCCTTTGAAACTTGCACTTCTCTGAATTTTGCAATACGGTTTTCCAACCCCAAAATGTGTATACAAGGGGAAAATTTGCTTAAAAAGGCAGATATAGTTTACAGAAGATAGTCCTCTGTTGCAAGGAGTCCTGTGTTTGAAGGGTGCTTGACTGTAGTCTTCCTGGCCAAGGCGAAATATACTGCATTCCTATTTATAGGATGGTAATTATTTCTAAATTTGCCTCTAGACATACCAAAAAAAAAAAAAAAAGGTAATGGACCCCTGACAGTTAAGTCCAGTCACGGACGACTCTGGGGTTGCGGCACTCATCTTGCTTTACTGGCCCAGGCAGCTGACGTTTGTCTGCAGACAGTTTTTCCGGGTCATGTGGCCAGCATGACTAAGCTGCTTCTGGCGAAACCAGAGCAGCGCACGGAAACGCCATTTACCTTCCCACTGGAGTGGTACCTATTTATCTACTTGCACTTTGACGTGCTTTTGGACTGCTAGGTTGGCAGGAGCAGGGACTGAGCAATGGGAGCTCACCCCATTGTGGGGATTCGAACTGCCGACCTTCTGATTGGCAAGCCCAAGAGGCTCAGTGGTTTAGACCACAGCACCACCTGCGTCCCCAGACATACAAATAAGCCTATGCAAATCTGTGTACTGTTTTGTCCTCTCTATTGATGATGCATAAGTTGCCATCCTAGATAGAAAGGGCACGGGAAGTTGGCACGTTTGCTACACAGGGAACAGGGCGATATCTTTTTAACTGACAGTTAAGCTTTTATCTCAGAACGATTCCTCTGTTCAGTAGATCACCAGTGCCAGCCTATGACATTTGATTTCAAACTGTGAGGGTAAAGGAAAACGTTTCACCTGGTGTCAGCCCTGCCCAGCCAACCTGTCAAAATGACCTGGGTCAGTTTTGCAACCTAAGGATGCTAGCTGGAAAAGTTCCCCTGCTCCTGTTGCAAAAATACGAAGATATTGGGCCTGCACCCGAAAAACCAAATATCCTCCCTATTATCTGTTGCATTTAGGAAACCCTTGACTGAAATAGAAGTGCAAAGGAAACTGTGTATAACTGGTACCCACGAAAACAGTTTTGAATGGTTCTTAGGAAATTCCTCCTCTTTGTTAATGAACCTTCAGGGGGATTAAGACTCCCCTGGGATTTAACCCCTCTTGGGGCAGGCTCTCTATAGAGAGCGGCTAAGACAACACCTGGGCTGGCTACACCCAGTTCATTCATTAAAATGATCTGAAAACAACAAGTATTTTGTCAATTTGCCAAGGACAAAAGCAGATTGCTCCTCAGAAAACAAACAAACATGCAGCTTGGGCGATCTCTTGAGCAAATATTCTGAAGAAGGAATTTCCATTGGGACAAAAAAGGGAATCTAGGATCTCAAAAAACTTATTTGTATGTTGCATGTCGCTTGGCCCAATGTGAAGACACATTGGACACTTGAGTTTGTTAGGTGTTTTGTCTCTCAGAATGAAATATAAAAGCACCTCAGATCAAAGGTGTGTTCTTCATTCACTCTCCCTTGCTCTGTGCTCTCATGTTCTGAGGTAATATTTCATTTCAGGGTTTTTGGACCATTGCATGGCTTTCAAGCAATGACAAACCTAGACAGCATCTTAAAAAGTAGAGACATCACCTTGCCAACAAAGGTCTGTATAGTAAACGCTATGGTTTTCCCAGTAGTGATGTATGGAAGTGAAAGCTGGACCATAAAGAAGGCTGATCGCTGAAGAATTGATGCTTTTGAATTATGGTGCTGGAGGAGACTCTTGAGAGTCCCATGGACTGCAAGAAGATCAAACTGATCCATTCTTAAGGAAATCAGCCCTGAGTGCTCACTGGAAGGACAGATCCTGAAGCTGAGGCTCCAATACTTTGGCCACATCATGAGAAGAGAAGACTCTCTGGAGAAGACCCTGATGTTGGGAAAGGAGAAGGGGACGACAGAGGATGAGATGGTTGGATAGTGTTCTCAAAGCTACCAGCATGAGTTTGACCAAAGTGCAGGAGGCAGTGGAAGACAGGAGTGCCTGGCATGCTCTGGTCCATGGGGTCACGAAGAGTCGGACACGAGTCCCTAAATGACTAAACAACAACAACATGGCTTTCAATAATATAGACAAGTATGTCCTGGTCTCTCATAGAACATAGTCGTCCCTTGGCTCCCAAACACCTTGGCAGTCGAACTTTCCAGCTCCCAAACAATTGAAAACTGGATGGGAGTGGGTTTTGCAAACGTTCTTTGTGAAGCCGAACATCTGACAGGGCTTCTGTGGCTTCCGATTGGCTGCAGGAGCTTCCTGCAGCCAATCGGAAGCTGTGCTTTGGTTTTCGAACATTTTGGAAGTTGAACGTACTTCCAGAATGGATTCCGTTTGACTTCTAAGGTACAACTGTATAGCAAAGTAATGTGGAAATATGGCAAACTGAACTTAAGATTGGAAAAATGAGAAACTGAGAGAAACCAAAATTGACAGTGCCATCCTCTCCTAACCAGATCAGAGCCTCTGAAGAGTTCCAGTATTTACATACAGCGGAAGGTGCTCTTTCAGGTAACTTAGTCCCAAGCTATTTTGGCAAAGCGGCTTATTTGCCTCTTCTTTCCCATCCCTTTAGGTTTCCTGGAGAGAATTGCTCAGATCTGAGGAAACAGAAATATTTGGTCTACAGCATTCCCCCTAAAACGAATATTAAATTTTGGTTTCCAAGAAGTGACTTCTTAAATAAATATGTAGAAATCAATCAGTAACAGTGAATTGGGGGAACAGGGCTTTCCTACATGCTGGGGGAAGTGGTGTGCTATATATTTCATTCAAACCTTGTTTTCTCTTATTTGTGAATCACAATGTGGCACAGGTCCCTTGAGCCAGAACTCTTATTTTAAATGTCATAGCATTAGTAAATGAGATCCCATGTGGATTTCTCACATGCGAATCCCCTGCCCTCGGCTGAATGTTGTTGAAACACCAAAGCTGTTGTTCTAAATGGGGGGGGGGGGGGAGTTGTGAAAACTTTTCAAATGGCATATGCATCCATGCCTTTAACTTTTTTTATAAAAAAAAACCTATATAAATATGTAGTTGTTGTTCTAGGGTGAGAAATGCGGGCAGACAACATGAGGGTCTGCCCCAGTCAAACTTTTGCTCCCACCAACCACTGGGACAACTTTACATTTCATATCATTAATGTGTTTCCGTATTTTAAAATGGTAAACTGCCTTGGCAGAAAGGTGGCACTGTATGTAAGTGCAATCCATCCAGCCATCAATATTGAGTGGGAGAAATTGTCCGCTTGCGTCATATTCCCCCTTCTATTCACTTGTTGTTGTTTAGTTCGTTTAGTCGTGTCCGACTCTTTGTGACCCCCTGGACCAGAGCACGCCAGGCACTCCTGTCTTCCACTGCCTCCCGCAGTTTGGTCAGACTCATGTTTGTGGCTTCGAGAACATTGTCCAACCATCTCGCCCTCTGTCGTCCCCTTCTCCTTGTGCCCTCAATCTTTCCCAACATCAGGGTCTTTTCCAGGGAGTCTTCTCTTCTCATGAGGTGGCCAGAGTATTGGAGCCTCAGCTTCAGGATCTGTCCTTCCAGTGAGCACTCAGGGCTGATTTCCTTCAGAATGGATGCGTTTGATCTTCTTGCAGTCCATGGGACTCTCAAGAGTGTCCTCCAGTACCAGAATTCAAAAGCATCAATTCTTTGGCGATCAGCCTTCTTCTATTCACTAGTGTGAGGCAAAGGAAGCAGGTTTTGTGGCAGCCTCAGAAGGTGTATTTTGTGGCCAACTTTGAGAAAGTTTGGCTTGGCATCCTCCTCCTTGCCCCTTGATTATAGTCTTCCAGCTCCTCACAAGCGCTGTCTCCTCTTCCTTTCCCAAGGGTCAGCCCTGTCCTCACCAAAAGAGTACAGCACAAGTAAGCAAAGAGTAAGGAGACATTTTCACGCCATCCAACATTTATCTGATGAAAATAGGGACGTCCCATTCCCTAATTATAATTTTATTATTTATACCCCACACTCTGCCCCAGCCATTCTGGGCAGCTTCCAACTTATATAATAACATAATAAAACATTAAAGATTTAAAAAACGGCCTTATACAGGATTGCCTTCAGATTGCTCGGGGGTCGGATAACTCCATACCCTTCAACATTTCTCCAATGGTTTGGTGTTAAAGTTCAGTCAAGAAATACAGTTGAGGTGACTGAAAAAACAGAACGCCTCTCTGCATCAAACAGAGTCTGCAAGGAATAAGTCGGCTTTATCTGCCTTATAGTGTTTGCCAGCATTTCCTGCTCTAGGGATTCGCCGAGCCAGTTGTTGATTTTAAAAACAAGGTACCTTAAGTGTAGGGTTATGTAACAATGTTTGAAGAGGAACTAATTTATGGCATTTACTCAGGCTGCTGAAATATCCGTTCGCACCGTTTCCTCTCCTTGGTTTTCTGCCCAATGGTGTAGGATCAAAAATCCATAATGAAAAAAATCTTGGCTAAGAGACATAAACAGAGACTGTTTTCTCACAATTATAAGTGCTGTTGATTAAGTGCTAGAAGACGAAAAGGGATGGGGAGGGCAGTGGACCGGATGCTTATGATGTGTTTAGGGGGGGGGGGAATGCAAAGTTTGGAGAGAGAGGAGAACTGCCCCAAGCTGTACTCAGCTATTCATTCCTGGAAGCTGGCAGCCTGTGGTAAACCCGTTCATAGGACGCTTGTACATGAACGAGGGATATAGAAAACAAGATGCTGAGAGGATGCCCTGAAGCAGTGGTAGCCAACCTGAAAGTCGGTGGTTCAAACCCACCTAGGGATGGCTGCACTGCAGGGCATCGGGCCTGATGACCGCCAGGTTCCCTTCCAATGCTACAGTTATATGGTGCTATGTGGTACAGTGGTACCTCGGGTTAAGAACTTAATTCGTTCCGGAGGGCCGTTCTTAAGCTGAAACTGTTCTTAACCTGAGGTACCACTTTAGCTAACAGGGCCTCCCACTGTGTCACTGCCACACGATTTCTGTTCTTATCCTGAAGCAAAGTTCTTAACCCGAGGTACTATTTATGGGTTAGCAGAGTCTGTAACCTGAAGCGTCTGTAACCTGAAGCGTATGTAACCCGAGGTACCACTGTACTCTCCAGATGTTGTTGGACATCTAAAGGCCGATTAAAATGTCCCATGCATTAAAAAAATTTTTTTTTTGGAGAATTCGCACCCTGCTCAAGAGGGTCTTTCAATTTTTTTCAGTATGCAGTTAACCCAACTCACCCTCACCATAGAGCTTTATGTTTCAGCCTCTCATATTCCACTTTTGGAAAGTAACACAAGATGATAACACTTGTACAGGTGCAATAACTTCTAAAGCAGGGCCCAGCAGTGGAAAGCTGAGCCCAGTGGGAATAGCTATATATATAGCATGGAGTTACCCAAGAGAGGATCCTTCATTCCCCCCGTGAAGCACCTTAGATGTCCTTAGCTGCAGTCTTCGTGTTGAAGCAAAGCTTGCGGCAAGGCTGGGCAAGATGGACCAATAGTCAGACTCAGGACAATGTCTGGATTCTCGAGAGAGAAATGAATAAACAACTGGTACTAAAAGCAGGGGGGCGCGGGGGGCGCTGTGGGTTAAACCACAGAGCCTAGGGCTTGCCGATCAGAAGGTCGGCGGTTTAAATCCCTGCGACTGGGTGAGCTCCCATTGCTCGGTCCCAGCTCCTGCAAACCTAGCAGTTTGAAAACACGTCAAAGTGCAAGTAGATAAATAGGTACCGCTCTGGCGGGAAGGTAAACAGCGTTTCCGTGCGCTGCTCTGGTTTGCCAGAAGCGGCTTAGTCATGCTGGCCACGTGACCCGGAAGCTGTACGCCGGCTCTCTCGGCCACTAAAGCGAGATGAGCACTGCAACTGGACCTAATGGTCAGGGGTACCTTTACCTTTACATTTTACTAAAAGCAGGAACAAGGGACAGTGCCTTAAGTCTTCAAACTCTTCAGACTATTGAAATAGTTTGTCCCAATCTTGACCAAAGAAGATTGGCAAACCACATTAATGCACTACGCTGAAATGGCTAGATTAACTGGGAAGCTCACAAATGAAGACGACAAGGAATTTTTAAAAAGAATGGGAAATGTTTAGTATGTACTTACAAAAGTATTGTAAACAGGTTAATACACTGGCAGGATTTTAAGAACACTTGTGATTTTAGAAATAAGACATTTGAGGTAGAAAAAATAATTTGGAGTAGAAATGATATGCAGTTGAAAAAGAAATTTAAGGAACCAGGGGAGGGGGTGGGAGGGAAGTCACGGGATTCGGATAATCCCATTTTATGGATTTGATATGGCTTTTACGTATATTTTTGTTGTATTCTGTTGTGTTTGTTTTTTATTTTTGTTGAAAATTTAATAAAAATGTTATTAAAAAGAGAGAGAAATAGTTTGTCCCAGTGTTGCTGATGTGATGCTGATACCTTTTGAAGTTAGGAGCTGTTTCCTTTGGGGAACGAAGGAAACAGCCCCACGGGAGTCTTTCATTACCAGAAAGGAGAGAATTTTCCATTGTAGCAACAGATTTGCACCCAGGGATTGGCTCCTTTGTAGTGTCGGACTGTTGGCTGACTTTTAGTGTTAACCCTGCCTTTGATTTTTATGTGTGTGATAATTTTTATTTATAAAAGGTTTTAGAGGGGAAATTCTGCACTTGTCCTGTGAATTCCCATACACATGTCCTACCGTACAACAGTGCCGTCCTATAGATCAGTGTTTCCCAACCTTGTGCCTCCAGCTGTTTTTGAACTACAACTCCCATCATCCCTGACTAGCAAGACCAGTGGCAAGGGATGATGGGAATTGTAGTCCAAAAACAGCTGGAGGCACAAGGTTGGGAAACACTGCAGATGTCTACAGTGGTACCTTGGGTTAAACACTTAATTCTTTCTGGAGGTCCGTTCTTAACCTGAAACTGTTCTTAACCTGAAGCACCACTTTAGCTCATGGAGCCTCCTCCTGCTGCTGCCTGATTTCTGTTCTCACCCTGAAGCAAAGTTTTTAACCCGAGGTACTATTTCTGGGTTAGCGGAGTCTGTAACCTGAAGCGTATGTAACCCGAGGTACCACTGTACTCGCAAGTAAGTCCCATTGCGTTCAATAGACAGATGAGGTGATCAGGCACTCCCATTTCTTTAAGAACTTGCCATAGTTTGCTGTGGTCGACACAGTCAAAGGCTTTTGCATAGTCAAGGAAGCAGAAGTAGAAGTTTTTCTGGAACTCTCTAGCTTTCTCCATAGTCCAGTGCATGTTTGCAATTTGATCTCTGGTTCCTCTGCCCCTTCGAAATTCAGCTTGCACTTCTGGGAGTTCTCAGTCCACATATTGCTTGAGCCTGCATAATAGCGCTTACTCCCAAGTTAAATGGGTAGAGGATTGCAGCCTTAGATATTAAATAATAAATATTAAGAGAAGCTAGTAGTCTGAAAATTCCAGATCTTTAAGCCCATAAGCTGAAGATCTGTGGATACTTACATGGGAGTAAGTCCCATTGAGCCTAGTGGGTCTTACTTCTGAGTAAATGTGCCTTGAATTGTGCTACATTTCACACATAATTGGGTTTAAATATGTGTATTGGAAAAATAGCAAATAGTCTATAACTGCCATATGTTCTTTTCCATGTGACATGTGATGTTTTTGAGAATTGGCACAGAATCTGTGAGGTTCATATTTTTTTAGGCACTGTAGCATTAACACATTTAAAAGGTTGACCTACATTTCTGAGGACAAATCCATATGCCATTTCTTACTAGAGATTTTCCTTCAAGGCACTGTTTTCAAAAGATAAAATAATCTGTCTGTCTGTCTCAGAGAGAGAGAGTGAGAGAGAGGGAAAGAGGGAGAGAGAGAGAGAGAGAGAGAGAGAGAGAGAGAGAGAGAGAGAGAATTATAGGGACATACTATATTGGCCCATGTGCCAATAAGAACAGATTTTCAGAGATGCATTAGTATTCACCTTGAAAATCAGGCAAAACTTGTTGTTTTAATTGCCAGATGGCGTTGTTTTCTTTTCCCAGAATGCAGTGTGGTTGTTCTGTTCTTGCAGATGGGTAGCAGTGCTTGCTTTGATGGAGAACTTCTGTCTTTTCCCAATAACCCCACCTTTGGTCGGGAGCTTGCTTGTGATTGTGAGCCAAATCAGAAAAGCCGGACACCGAAACTGTTCGACTGAGGCAGAAGCTTTGCTATTTATTTATATTGCCTATTGCCTGGCCTGGGAAAGCCCTCTGAGAAGACTTGCTTTCATGCTCCCTTTAAGACAGCCTCCATTCAGAGGGGTTGTTCTGCGGTCTGGAAAGAACAGGATTAAAAGTTACCGTTGAAATACTCAGAAGCTTTTGTTGTTGCTCCTTCATGTCCTAAGTCCCATGGTATAAGCTTTTCACTTGGTAAACTGAAGCAAATGCATGACAGTGGGGGAAGGAGCGTCTCCACCCCCATCGTTCTGCCTGGACACTGAGATCCAGCGCTGAGGGCCTTCTGGCGGTTCCCTCGCTGCGAGAAGCCAAGTTACAGGGAACCAGGCAGAGGGCCTTCTCGGTGGTGGCACCTGCCCTGTGGAACGCCCTCCCACCAGATGTCAAAGAGAAAAACAACTACCAAACTTTTAGAAGACATCTGAAGGCCACCCTGCGTAGGGAAGCTTTTAATGTTTAATAGGTTATTGTATTTTAATATTCTGTTGGAAGCCGCCCAGAGTGGCTGGGGAAACCCAGCCAGATGGGAAGGGTATAAATAATAAATTATTATTATTATTATTATTATTATTATTATTATTATTATTAAGAAGTAAGCCCCATTTTGGGACTATTAGGGTGTCCTGATTTACAGAGGATGGTCTGGTCCAAGTCTGGTGTAAAGATGAAGACGGGACAACAGGGGGATTTGAAGTTGGCCATCAACAGTCAGGGCAGCAAACTGAACAGGGCATGGAGATCACCCAGTCAGAGGCGAAGCAACCCAGAGCGGCATTCGTCCCAGGGGGTGTGACGCGCATCCTGGGGGTGTGGCTCCGCCCACGGGGCCTGGCGCAAATCCCGGGGGCGTGGCATGCGTCCCACGGGGGGTGCTGCCAATTGGGGTCGGCATTTTGTCACCCGCCTTTGGAATGGCACCCAGGGCACCCTGCCCCCCCCCGTCTGACCTAGTGCTGGATTTATGTATAAACTAAACAAGCTATAGCTTAGGGCCCCACTCTCTTGGGGGCCCCCAAAAAAATTAAAGGAAAAAAGAAAGCTGGATGTACATTTCCAAAATGTAAGATGAAAAACAAATAAAATAAAAGCTACATACAGCAATAGTGTTTTGTGTTGTGTAGGCTCCTATGATGTAAGTAATGAATCCTGCCTGCTAGCCTGCTCCCTAAAATAGCACTGGTTTGCTCATTTCTGTATATAGGGTGCCTGGATTCTGCATGTGCAAATGGCTTTAGATACCTATTACAGTGGCACCTCGAGTTACAAACGCTTCAGGTTACAAACTCTGCTAACCTGGAAGAGTTACCTCAAGTTGAGAACTTTGCCCCAGGATGAGAAAGGAAATCAGGTGGTGGCCCCATTATCGAAAGCGCGCCTCTAGTTAAGAACAGTTTCAGGTTAAGAACGGACCTCCAGAACGAATTAAGTTTGTAATTAGAGGTATCACTGTAGGTCCATAAATTAGCATATTGCCTATATTCAACACACAAAAACAGAGACAATTTGTTGTTGACAAAGGACAGCTGGACATATAAAGGGCTCCATTGCCTTCAGCGGCTTAGGGCCTCATCAAACCTAAATCCGGCCCTGAGGTCACCTGTTTAAAGTCTTCCTCACTCAGAATATGTGCATTGTGGCGCTGTGGGTTAAAGCCTCAGCGCCTAGGACTTGCCGATCGAAAGGTCGGCGGTTCGAATCCCTGCGGCGGGGTGCGCTCCCGCTGCTCGGTCCCAGCGCCTGCCAACCTAGCAGTTCGAAAGCACCTCCGGGTGCAAGTAGATAAATAGGGACCGCTTACCAGCGGGAAGGTAAACGGCGTTTCCGTGTGCGGCTCTGGCTCGCCAGAGCAGCGATGTCACACTGGCCACGTGACCCGGAAGTGTCTCCGGACAGCGCTGGCCCCTGGCCTCTTAAGTGAGATGGGCGCACAACCCCAGAGTCTGGCAAGACTGGCCCGTACGGGCAGGGGTACCTTTACCTTTACCTTATTTCCCTTTTAAATGATAATCGCTGGTGCTTTTTCTGTGATGGTACTCATTGAGCTCACTGGGTTAGAGCGTAGTGCTGGGAACACCAAGGGTGCAGGTTCGCTCCCCGTATGGATGGGGCAGTCCCTGTCTACAGTTCTATGATTCTATGACAGGAAGTACCAACATGAAGTACCCCCCCTTTTTTTGCTGCCCAGCACTGCCCCAGTGCTGCCACTGGGGATGAGACAATTTGCCAATTCAAATCGTTCTCTCCATTTCTCATCCCCACCCCACCTTAAATTCAGTTCTGCACATTTCCACAGTCATTTGAACTTTTTTTTTCTTTTTAACAAAATCCTCATCAAGGTTCTCCAGTGTTTTAGTGGACATTTCTCCTGATAATACCATTTTTGTATGCTATTTCAACGTACACACCTTTGCAAGCAATTTCTTCCAGTACAATGCCTTTTCGTATGCTATTTTCACTGATATATTTATTTTCACACACACTTTCCCAATATATATGCATTTGTGTAAATATGGATTGTAAAATAGCATTTGGGAGGATTGGTTGCATTTTGGTTCTCCTACTGTTTCGAAAAGAGTGAATTTGATACATTTGTCTTTAAATGTGAACGGAATTGATTTTCTCCTCAGCCCTAGCTACCCACCCACGGCCCTTTTATCAAGAAATGAACACTGTCACCTCATGTTTTTTTTACCCGAAAGCACGGGTATCTATTTCTTAATGTGCCTCTAGTCGTATAAATTAGCAATTACAAAATCTATGCCTTCTTTTGTATCTGAGGTTTCCCATCCCATAATTTTGTGTGTGGATTTTTTAAAAAAATACTGTTGTTTGTTTGATTGTTCAAATCTTTGCAAGAAAAACATATATACAGTGAGGGGGAAAAAGTATTTGATCCCCTGCTAAATTTTACCCGTTTGCCCTCTGACGAAGAAATGACCAGTCCATAATTTTAATGGTAGGTTTATTGTAGCTGTGAGAGACAGAATAACAACAGGAAAACCCCCCAAAACCCAGAAGACAAAAGTCAGAGATTGATGTGCATTATAATGAGTGAAATAAGTATTTCACCAGCCAGATGTCAGGCTACCCTGGTATCTTCCCTGTATGTAACAAGCTGAGATTAGAAGCACCTGCTGTAAGGGAGAGGTCTTACCTGTAATCCCAGCTCGTTACAGTACCTGTACAAAAGGCACCTGTCGACAGAAGCAATCAATCCAGCAGATTCCCTTTTTTTAATGAATATTTATTAGCATTTTCAATAACAACACAAAAACAAAAATAGACAAAAAATGACAAAGATACAAAAATACAAAACTTAAAAACAATTAAAAACACATAAAATTTCAATTGCTTATTTTCTTTTAACTTGCTTCTCAGACCTCCCCGCACCTCCCCTTCTTGTATTCCAGTTCAAATTATTAGCTCAGCAAATCCTTATTACTTATTTCTCAACTTTAACTTGATAATTTATTTTAACATGTTATTATTTTACTTTTTTCTCTTTCATCCATTTCCTCAATTTATTTTTACAAACCTTATTTTCATTTAATTTAGATCGTTTTAAAGACCAGTTTTAGCTTATCCAAACTTAACATCAATACTTATACATCAATACTCATTCTTAAACATTTTTCCTAAAGTCGACCAAAATTCCCTTCCACGACTTTCCCAATTTTCATACGAATAACAAAACAAAATAAGAACAAAACAAATTATAATTATATACCCTTTGGATTCCCAGACTCCACCCACCCCTTTCCCGGTTTCAGTCCCCAGCAAGTGTCCATCAGTCTCAATATACTATTAGCCTGGAGATCTCACGTCCGAGGCTCTTAAATCTTTCTCAATTCCTCTCTGCCGGCCTTCTTGATAGTCCTTAATGTTGAACCCCAAATCTCGGAGAGGCTCCGGCCCAACAGGATCCATGTTTCTTCCAGCCAGAACTCCATACTTAAAAGTAAAGCCTATGGGGTGTTCCAACTCTTGTTTCATACTCCTTTCCAGTCCAATTGTCCCCAAAGCTCCAACTTCCACCTTAATCAAATTTATAATCCTTCTGTCTTCAGATCTCCACATAAGGAGATCTGTCAATTTTTCACTCTCCAATTCAGGCCAGACTTTCCACATCAAGTTTTTATTTTCCTTTGCTGCCATCATGTCAGGCCTCAAATTACAGCTCTCCTTTGACATCTGCAGAATTACAGCTCCTCCTTTCTTTTCTTCAGGGGCAACATATGTCTCCTTTTCCATGTTCTCAAAGCTCTCAAGTTTCTCTATTTGTCCAATTGAATAGGCTTCCTGTTTCAAATCCTTATCAAATGCAACAATGTTATTTACTGTTAAGTCCAGAGTTGTAACATTTGTAGCCAAAACATCAATTTGGCCTTGTAACTTTCCCAAGAGAACAAATGCTCTATCCAATTCAGCCTGGATTTTCCCTCCTCCAGCCATTCTTGTAGTGTCCCTAAACCCCCTCTAGAGGGATTTTGGTTCCTTAATGTTCCTTTCAGCTTAAATCCAAAAAACAAGTTAGTTTGTATCAGCCCTTCCTTATTTTCAACAAGTTGTAACAATTTTATAGCCAGCAGAAGCAGCAGAAACAAAGTTCTCTTTTTCCGTCTTGACAGCTAACTTGACAGCTGTCAAACTCTTCAATACTTCGTCAAGAGGCTCTCTCGCAGGATGCTCCCGGGTCGGGGGGGTGGGTGGAACTTCAGCTCCCAAAATTAGTTCTTCATCCTCCAGTAAAATTTCTTATAATGCCAAACCGTGAAATTAAAGTCTTTTACAAAAGAAAAAAAGGATTCTCTCGACCTTAGTTAGCAGGTCCTTTGCTTTAAATTATTTACAAAGGGGGGGGGGGCGGACTTCCTTTTTAAACCTTCCCCGCTCGTGCCTAATTCATCAAAATTTTCTTTAAAATTCAAATTTCCGTACTACTCACGGGTTATTGCTTTAGAGTCCAATTGTTCAAAGGAAAAAGTCAGCGCTCTCCGACAATGGCATTGCGGCTTCACTCCGCAGAAGAAGCAGTCTACTCTCAGCACCGCGCCGCACCCCGTCCCCGTCCCAGAGCGTTTAAAAAGGCTCCTTCGCAGCTTGGGGGGGGGCAAATGGTGCCCGCCGAGTCACCACGCTCACAGGCATCCGCGCCTGTGATTTTTAAGGGTCCCCGCATCGCCGCAGCGGCAAGACCCGATCCTGCGGAGCCGGTTCCCTCCGGAGCTCAGAGGGAATCCGCCATTAGTCGATGGCGCTAACCCGGAAGTCCCCAATCCAGCAGATTCCAAAGTAGCCACCATGACCAAGACCAAAGAGCTGTCCAAGGATGTCAGGGACAAGATTGTAGACCTGCACAAGGCTGGATGGGGCTACAAGACTATTGCGAAGCAGCTTGGTGAGAAGGTGACAACAGTTGGTGCAATAATCCGCAAATGGAAGAAACACAAAATAACTGTCAACCTCCCTTGGTCTGGGGCTCCATGCAAGATTTCATCTTGTGGAGTTGCAATAATCAGGAGAACGGTGTTGAAGCAGCCCAGAACTACACGGGGGAACTTGTCAATGATCTCAGGGCAGCTGGGACCATAGTCTCCATGAAAACAGTTGGTAACACACTACGCCATGAAGGACTGAGATCTTCAAAGCCCGCAAGGTCCCCTTGCTCAAGACGGCAAATGTACAGGCCCGTCTGCAGTTTGCCATAGCACATCTGAATGACCCAGAGGAGAACTGGGTGAAAGTGTTGCGGTCAGATGAGACCAAAATCAAGCTCTTTGGCATCAACTCAACTTGCTGTGTTTGGAGGAGGAGGAATGCTGCCTACGACCCCAAGAACACCATCCCCACCGTCAAACATGGACGGGGACATATTATGCTTGGGGGTGTTTTTCTGCAAAGGGGACAAGACACCTTCACCGCATTGAAGGGATGATGGACGGAACCATGTATCGTTAAATCTTGGGTGAGCACCTCCTTCCCTCAGCCAAGGCATTGAAAATGGGTCGAGGGTGGGTATTCCAGCATGACAATGACCCAAAACACATGGCCAAGGTAACAAAGGAGTGGCTCAAGAAGAAGCGCATTAAGGTCCTGGAGTGGCCTAGCCAGTCTCCAGACCTTAATCCCATCAAAAATCTGTGGAGGGAGCTGAAGGTTCGAGTAGCTACACATCAGCCTTGAAATCTTACTGACTTGGAGAGGATCTGCAAAGAGGAGTCGGACAAAATATCTCCTGAGATGTGTGCAAACCTGGTGGCCACCTACAAGAAACCTCTGTAATTGCCAAGAAGGCTTTTGCCAGAAATTTAAAGAATATTTGGCTAAATACTGTAATATAAGATAAATAGAAAATCCTTAGAAGTAACAAACAGGCCTAGGGGTAGAATAAGTATATGTGGTAGTAAACATTAAGGATGAGAAGATTAATAAAGGAAAAGAGATTAGTAAATGAAAGGAGTTAATAATATTAGAAATATGAACTTGGAGAACCGTTATAAATGGGATATAATGAAATTCAGTTAGAGGGGATTCGAGGAAGTCAGTTAACAATGTTATGAGAATTAGGTATTAGAAGAAATAATCTCTTTTTGTGTTTAATTTTATTGTACTGTACTGTATTGTATTGTACTGTACTGTAGTGTGTATTTTGTTGTTGTGTGTTTTGTGTTTCTTTGTCATATCATTTTGTGATAAATATGAAAAATTAATTTAAAAAATTGGAAAAAGAAAAGAAGTTCCAAGTCATCTTTTGAAAAGGGATCAAATCTTAATAATTCAATTTTAAACTATTCTTCATCTTATTACAAGTGACTTTTAAAAGTTATGCTAATGTAGAAACCTATACACAAAGCTCAAAAGATATGCATTAAACATTTCCCCACCCCCACCCCCTTTTTAAAAAGTCCTCTTTCTTTTATTGGGTTTCAAATTAACTGATTTGTCCTGCATAATTCGATATTTCATTTTGCCAGTTTTCTTTTTCTTCTTTGACGGAGGCTTCCTCCATAGGAGCTGGCTGGGCTTGGCTTGGCGTCCTCTCTTATGTACAGGAACAAAGTACCGTATTTTTCGCTCTATAAGACGCACCAGACCACAAGTCGCACCTAGTTTTTGGAGGAGGAAAACAAGGAAAAAATATTCTGAATCTCAGGAGCCAGAACAGCAAGAGGGATCGCTGCGCAGTGAAAGCAGCAATCCCTCTTGCTGTTCTGGCTTCTGGGATAGCTGCGCAGCCTGCATTCACTCCATAAGACACACACACATTTCCCCTTACTTTTTAGGAGGGAAAAAGTGAGTCTTACAGAGCAAAAAATACGGTATTTCGTTCAGTAAGTTCATCAAGACCTGTACATCTCCATATCAGAACTTCAAATTTTTTAAACAACAATTATTTTCCACATTCCTTTCCAACCTTTATAAGTATTTTCCCAGGCCCCCAACATGGGGCTCGAACCCACAAGGGGGGAGCAGAGTGGAGCCTAAGAAGTCTTGATTTTTTAAAAATGCTTTGTGGATCTGCAGCCAATCTTGCCCCTTTCTAAATTTTATTTATTGGTGTGTATGTAAGGGGGGGGGGGGAATTGTAAATCCACCAGAAAATAAAATAAAATTTGGATTAAGGGTTTTTCTCAGGATGTGTGTGCTGTTTCTCATTGGTTTAGCAATGGTGGCACTCTCCCTTCTTCTGATAGGAAATGCTCCGGTTCTGTGTTTGTGTGTCCACTGGGTCCGTGTGAGAAATGCTCCTATTTTCCTCGGAGGAATGTAGGAGGGTATGAACATATGGCGTACTAATATCAGCAGGGGGGAAAAAACCAAAATAAATTTGAACACTGCTATGTTTTCCTAAGCCTATTTAAAGTCTTGTTCTTGCTTGGAGGATCTGCTTTTCATTTTGCCCTTAGAGAGATACTACATTTTCCTATGAGGAAAGGGATATCATAGCAACGATAGAGAACCCTTTCCTCCGTGAGGAGAACTCATGGTGGGTGAGGCCAGGGCAAAAGTGGTTGGATTAATGCAGGCATAGGCAAACTCCGGCCCTCCAGATGTTTGGAACTACAATTCCCATCATCCCTGTCCACTGGTCCTGTTAGCTAGGGATGATGGGAATTGTAGTCTGAAATATCTGGAGGGCCGGAGTTTGCCTATGCCTGGATTAATGGATGTGACTCTTCTCTCCCTGGGAGACCAGGGTTCAAATTCCCTCCCAGCCATGAAGCTCATTGTGTGACTTTGGGCCTGTCACAGCCTCTCAGCCTAAGTCCCATTTCCCCCCTCAAATTTGGGTCTCCAGCTGTTGTTGGACAGCTGTAGTTCCCATTGTCCCTGACCACTAATCTTGCCAGCAAGGGGCAATGGAGACCCAAGTTTGATAAACACTGATATCTACCTCGCATAATTTTTCTGGAGTGTGGCCTAGGGGTGAGTGTGGTTAGAAGATGGTGTTGGTGGTGGTGGTGGTGGGGATGATGATTATACCTCTCCCATCTGGCTTGGTTTCCCATCCACTCTGGGCAGCTTCCAGTACATATGAAAATATAATAAAACACCAGACATTGAAAACTTCCCAATGTAGGGCTGCCTTCAGATGTCTTCTAAAAGTTGTATAGTTCTTTATCTCCTTGACATCTGATGGGAGGGCGTTCCACATGGAGGGGTCCACCCTAGAGGCATAGCTGTCAACCGTCCCTTATTTGGCGGGAAAGTCCCTTATCCCAGCGCTGTGTCCCGCTGCTGTCCCTTATTGATGATGTCCCTTAAATTTCCCTGGTTTCAAAGGAAGCAGCTCCTCTCCCTCCCTCCCTGCCGGCCAGGGAGGAGGGAGGCTCCAACTGTGTTGCTTGGCTGCATTGCTCACCCAATAAGGAGTCTAAGAACGACTGGGGGGGTGGAGCTTGTATGCCTTGTGCCGATCAAATCGGCTGCGTTGCCTGGGGACTCGTCTTTGCTCAGCGCTTCCCAGCGGAGAGGTGACAGTGCTTTTCCTTGCTGCATCCCCTTTGCTGGGTTGCTGCGCTGTGGGAACCACCGCTTGAGGCTTCATTTGGCTGCTGGCTGGGATTTCTGCCTTTGGCTCAGAGGGGCTCAGAAGTTGAACCTACCTGTGCTCTGAAAATCCCTTATTTTGGCTGCTGATCCCTTATTTTTGAGGCTGCTGGTCCCTTATTTTCAAATCTGTAAGTTGACAGCTATGCCTAGAGGGTTAGTTCACAAAACTCTTAGCGAGGACAATACAAACCTAAAGAGTTTTCCTTCATGATACAGAATCTAAAATAAATTTTGGAAGGGGATTAAGACATCCCCACAGAGCAGGCTGTTGTAAGAGTTCCATCTACTGGCTAACATGAACAGAAAGAGTGTTTCCTATAAACTCACAGACTAAGTTTAATTCCTTTCTAGGTTGCCGACTGACCGGACGTTCTTGGTCATTAGCCAATTCATGTGCACAAATAGAAAAGCGAAGCTTTCATGGCATTGAGAGAAACATCTTTGGTTGCCAGCATCTGTTGGTTCTTAAAGGCACACAAAGGATGTTTTGCTGGAAATTTAGCAAATTTCCAGCAAAACATTTAGCAAATTTCCAGCAAAACATCAATTAGACAGGCTGTTGTATATTCAGTGGCCTGTGTTTGCCTGAGCTTGAGTTCAGGACTAAGGATTCCAAGCCCTGTGTTCTGATATCCAATCATAGAATATTTCACTATATTTCACCATATTTCACTATTTGGACTTCTGCCATTGGCCCTTAAACTCAGAATTCATGACTTCCTGTGTCCCACTGGAAGGAGTCTACGATTGACAAGGGGAGTCTATCTCTCTCTCTCTTTTTAATTTTTATTTCTAATTCAAAAAATAAATAAATTACAAACATCAAATTCAAAATCCATATTCATTTTCTAACATAAGCCTATTACATAGATTACCTAAATTAAAATATATCTAATTACTCTAGGCTTCCCTTTGCTATATGTAAATACAATGCAACTAAGAAATTATATTATAAATGATATTATAGGTTCCCATATACCCCCCACTTCCCTTCACCCATGTGTGATCTCAATATTTTACTTCTTCCTTCTTGTTGTGTTGTTATAATTTAATAATTATTATTTTCTTGCTTACCCCTGCACGTTTTACACATTCTCTATTAATATTTCAATTCCGGAACCATATTTTTTCATGAAAAAATAGAGGGAGTTTATCTCTAGGGTTAGCCAGTGAGGAGGCAGGCAGTTCAAGGTGAATCTCAACATGATAGGCAAACTTTGTGCACCTGGGGAGAGGCAAACAGAAGATGAAGGGCTGCTACTTGAGAGTAAGATTATCCTGAGAGCCTGGTTTTGGGGGATGTTCAGTCCAGGGATAGTGGCTTGCATTTTGATCCTCTTTATTTTGCTCCCGAAGTGTCTTCTGCAATTTATGCATTGTCTGTCTTTTAAAACTCCATATCCCCAGTGGTGGAGGAAGGGGGGTGCGGTTCACCCTGGGTATCATTACTGAGGGGGGTGACAAAATTAGTTTTTAAAAAATTAGGCTCACAAAACTTTTTAGGAGTGACGTGGTGGCTTAGGTGCCTGCAGGTTCTGCACTGCCTGAAAGGGCAGCGTGGGACTTCTGTCTGCCTACTGCCTCTGCTCTGATCGCCAAAGAATTGATGCTTTTGAATTATGGTGTTGGAAGAAACTCTTGAGAGTCCCATGGACTGCAAGAAGATCAAACCTCTCCATTCTGAAGGAAATCAGCCCTGAGTGCTCACTGGAAGGACATATTCTGAAGCTGAAGCTCTAATACTTTGGCCACCTCATGAGAAGGGAAGACTCCCTGGAAAAGACCCTGATGTTGGGAAAGATGGAGGGCACAAGGAGAAGGGGATGACAGAGGACAAGATGGTTGGACAGTGTTCTCAAAGCTACCAGCGTGAGTTTGACCAAACTGCAGGAGGCAGTTGAAGACAGGAGTGCCTGGCATGCTCTGGTCCATGGGGTCACAAAGAGTCGGACATGACTAAATGACGAAACAACAACTGCCTCTGCCTCAGCCGCCCTACAGGGGCTCCAAACCTCGAAGAGGATCACCCCGCCCCCTGGGCAGATTGCCCCGCCCCCAGCTGCAGGACACGCCCCTGCACAGGCACCCGAGCCGCTAGCTACGCCGCTGCATATCCCCTCCCCCATCTTAGTGAATTCTTTAATTGTTGCCTAAACATGGTGGAGGGACGTGGGTGGCGCTGTGGGTTAAACCACTGAGCCTAGGGCTTGCTGATCAGACGGTAAGCGGTTTGAATCCCTGCGACGGGATGAGCTCCTGCTGCTCGGTCCCTGCTCCTGCCAACCTAGCAGTTCGAAAGCACGTCAAAGTGCAAGTAGATAAATAGGTACCACTCTGGTGGGAAGGTAAATGGCATTTCCGTGCGCTGCTCTAGTTCCCGAGAAGCGGCTTAGTCATGCTGGCCACATGACCTGGAAGCTGTACACCGGCTCCCTTGGCCAATAAAGCGAGATGAGCGCCGCAACCCCAGAGTCGGCCACGACTGGACCTAATGATCAGGGGTCCCTTTACCTTTACTTTTTAAACATGGTAGAATCACTTTCTATTTTAGCACCCTCATGCTTGGAGCTTTAACATCACACTATCTAATGAGGCTTCAGAGAGCACCTTGGAAAATTTTGGAGGCTGTTGGATAAGGGGCAGATGGTTAGTTATTTAATCTTATCACCAGAAAGTGTGGAATGATGCTTCCTTGATGCGATGGTCGTCTAACCTTCCTGTGAAGGAATCAAAGTGAATGCTCATTTGGGACTTTTCAGCATTTGATCTCTCTGCAAAGAAATCAGACTGAGTGCTCATTAAGCAGGTCTTCCGGAAGTGGCCTTGGATAAAAGAGTGCTAATGAGCTAGAAGGATGAGTTAATGTTCTTTAATAGACAGCGGGTGCCGCCTAATGGGATCTATACAAAATGGATCACTGACATCTCTCTGGAATGTTCTGAATGGGGAAAGGCAAAGTGACAAACTCTCCAATGAAAGGCAAGGGACAGCTTTCTCGTTGTGTGTACTTGCAGTTGTGAAAACAAGATCAGGTGAAGGCTGCTAGCATCTTGGGGGCAGATATCTCTCGCCGATGATCTGATGCACAGTCGTGGGTTTTGTTTCTGCTAGGAGTGATTAGGCTGCTTGTTTCTATCTTATTTATTTATCAGTAACAGAATGAATGAATTCATCTTTATTTGCGTCAGCCATGGGCCATAGCAATAAAACAACAATACAATATACAAAGAATAGAAATAAAAAGTCAATTATAATAAAATACATCTTAGGGCATGGGTAGGCAAACTAAGGCCTGGGGGCAGGATCTGGCCCAATCACCTCCTAAATTCAGCCTGTGGACGGCCTGGGAATCAGCCTGTTTTTACATGAGTAGAATGTGTCCTTTCCTTTAAAACACATCTCTGGGTTATTTGTGGGGCCTGCCTGGTGTTTTTACATGAGTAGAATGTGTGCTTTTATTTAGAATGCATCTCTGGGTTATTTGTGGGGCATAGGAATTCGTTCACCCCCCCCCCAAAATAATAATATATAGTCTGGCCCACCACATGGTCTGAGGGACAGTGGACCGGCCCCCTGCTGAAAAAGTTTGCTGACCTCTGTCTTAGGGTTTTGAATCAATAGTCAAATAGTGGCTCTTATTCTAATTGCCCCAGCTAAAAACCTTGCAGCCTTTGCTGTTGCCTGCTCATCTTGATCTGCCAAGAGAAAAGACACTGTGGCAGTTGTTGGGAGACCTGGAATGGACAATAAAAGAGGGCTGATAATCTCATTTATCCAGTGGCA
>NC_139688.1:54288581-54533581 GCF_964106915.1 Podarcis gaigeae | reverse complement strand
GCCTCCCGCTGCTGCGCGATTTCTGTTCTCACCCTGAAGCAAAGTTCTTAACCCGAGGTAGTATTCCTGGGTTAGCAGAGTCTGTAACCTGAAGCATCTGTAACCCGAGGTACCACTGTACTTATCTCCTTGACTCAGGGGTCATGTAACTCCATACCATGTAACATTTCTCCGATAAAATTAGGGATGTCCTAAGGAAAAGACGTGGGTGGCACTAGGGATGTGGGTGGCGCTGTGGTCTAAACCACTGAGCCTAGGGTTTGCCGGTCAACGGTTCAAATATCGCGACGGGGTGAGCTCCCGTTGCTTGGTCCCTGCTCCTGCCAACCTAGCAGTTCAAAAGCACATCAAAGTGCAAGTAGATAAATAGGTACTGCTCCGGTGGGAAGGTAAACGGCGTTTCCGTGCGCTGCTCTGGTTTCGCCAGAAGCGGCTCAGTCATGCTGGCCACATGACCTGGAAAAACTGCAAGCAAACGCCGGCTCCCTCGGCCAGTAAAGTGAGATGAGCACCACAACCCCAGAGTCATTCGCAACTGGACTGAACTGTCCTTTACCTTTTAAGGAAAAGTGGGGCATTCTGGGATCAAATCAGAACTGGGGATGGATTCTGTAAGTCCAAGACTGTCCCTGGAAAAGAGGGACACTTGGAGTGTCTGTAAACTGCGCCCCCCTCAACTATGGATATTATGTACCTGCTACCCAGGATGACGCAATGACAAACCTAGACAGCATCTTAAAAAGTAGAGACATCACCTTGCCAACAAAGGTCCGTATAGTAAAAGCCATGGTTTTCCCAGTAGTGATGTATGGAAGTGAGAGCTGGACCATAAAGAAGGCTGATCGCCGAAGAATTGATGCTTTTGAATTATGGTGCTGGAGGAGACTCTTGAGAGTCCCATGGACTGCAAGAAGATCAAACCTCTCCATTCTGAAGGAAATCAGCCCTGAGTACTCACTGGAAGGACAGATCCTGAAGCTGAGGCTCCAGTACTTTGGCCACCTCATGAGAAGAGAAGACTCCCTGGAAAAGACCCTGATGCTGGGAAAGACTGAAGGCACAAGGAGAAGGGGACGACAGAGGACGAGATGGTTGGACAGTGTTCTTGAAGCTACCAGCATGAGTTTGACTAAACTGTGGGAGGCAGTGGAAGACAGGAGTGCCTGGCGTGCTCTGGTCCATGGGGTCACGAAGAGTCGGACACAACTAAACGACTAAACAACAACACTCAGGATGACACTTCATGCAAATGATGAAGTGGACTGTAGTTCACAAAAGCTTTTGCCATAGTAAATTTGTTAGTCTTTACGGCGCCACTAGACTCATCATTATTTTTGCACAAAGAAACTAGCAGGGCTGCTCCTCTGCAAATTGTTCAGTTTAGGGTGCAGTATTCCCATATCGCCACATGGTGGCAGTAGAACCATATTTTGCACGCTGTGGCTTAGAAGGAAGAAAACGCAAAAATTGCAAATAATGTGAAGTATTCATTTCACATGCACATTCAGGCTTTTTATTTTTTAACAACAGCTGTTGAAGATCCAATGAAAGTTACTTTTGAAATGGCATGAGATTGCAAGCGATGAAGCGCACCACAAAGAGCTCTCTGGGTTTCCCCCTGTTAAATTTTTTCAGCAGATAGAACTGACCAAAAAAAGTGATCTTGTAAGTTTGGCAGGCAGTTGAATGCTGAATGATTTTATTTTACTTATTATTTATTAATTTTGTAAAAAACTATACACCTGTGTGGTTGTAAAAAAAATCTCAGAGAGGTTTACAAAAAGGATATAACAACAGAATTCAAATAAACAGATGGCTAAAAAACCTGCCAGTCCCCAGCTGCTAGCCTATTAGTTCCCCAAAGACCAACCTCCTAGCCAGTGTGCCTCCCAGAGGGTAGGCAGCCATTTTGCACAAGACTTTATGTTCATTAAATTAGCCGCCCTGAGCCCGGTCTTTGCTGGGGAGGGTGGGGTATAAATATATTTTTTAAATTATTATTATTATTATTATTATTATTATTATTATTATTATTATTATTATTTTTATATAATTATTATTATTTCTTCACCTTGCTTATCTGCATAAATAGGGCTCATGCCTCAAATTCTGAAATTGCAAAGCTGGGAATAGTCTGGGTGTACAGCTGCCATTTCTGTTTAACTGTTTCATCCGTCATCCCCCCTCCCACCGCCCGATGAAATTTTTCTCTATCCTAGAACATACCGACAAAAATGGAATGGCAGACAAAATTATCTGAGTCTGCTGAGATGGCAAGATTGACAGGAAAAGTTAGGAATCGAGAAGATCCAAAATTTTAACAGAGGATGGGATAAATACATGCAATATTTAAAAGATCACTGAAAACATGTAAAATCTTTGGCCGGCTTTGAATGACTCCTGTAACGTGATATAATTCTTGGAAGTATTGGATAATCTCAAAATAGATGCTGTCTAATATGCAGTTGAGGGACGCGGGTGGCGCTGTGGGTCAAACCTCAGCGCCTAGGACTTGCCGATCGTATGGTCGGCGGTTCAAATCCCCGCGGTGGGGTGAGCTCCCGTCTTTTGGTCCCAGCTCCTGCCCACCTAGCAGTTCGAAAGCACCCCTAAGTGCAAGTAGATAAATAGGTACCGCTTTATAGCGGGAAGGTAAACGGCGTTTCCGTGTGCTGCGCTGGTGCTGGCTCGCCAGAGCAGCTTCATCACGCTGGCCACGTGACCCGGAAGTGTCTCCGGACAGCGCTGGCCCCCCGCCTCTTAAGTGAGATGGGCGCACAACCCTAGAGTCGGACACGACTGGCCCGTACGGGCAGGGGTACCTTTACCTTTACCTTTAATACAGAAGCCAGGTTGGGGAGGAAGGAAGTCTTAATATGGAAATAACTTTGCCTTCTTCCCAACTTTTTAATTATTTTTTACTTCTTTTATTTACCCTACTGTCGGAGAGTTACAGCTGTGATTCATTGTTTAAAATCAATAAAGATTAAAAAGAAAGAAAAAGAAATCTTTCTCTCGCCTGACCCTGCTTTCCCCCTGAGTTCTTCCACGCAGGATCGAAGTGGAAGAGCGAATGTCACATCCAAGTTGAGCTTTTCTGTAATAAGAGGATGGCAGCGACAAATCTCGGCTCCCAGGGATGTATTTCCCATTTGCTCCCATTATGAGAGGAGCTTTGAGTGAGAGACGCTGAACGTTAACTGAAGCAAAAAGCACGAACGGTAATTGCAACAGGAGAAGGCAGCCCCCCTGGGATAGCAAAGTGGAATGATCTCAGACAACTGAACGTGTTTTTCTTGAAAGAAGAATAAGCTAAAATTCTACATTTCAAAAACCTTGTGGGATTTATAATCTGCAATTTCCATGCATTTCATTTCATTTCATTTTTATTAAAGGTATATACGGCCCTTCGCCAAAGACCACAGGGCGATTTACAACATGGAACACAAATATTAATAGAATACATGATATCAATTTCCAAATATCCAAATAGAAACCAAAACAGTTATTTGACTACAATTATAACAAGCATTTTGGTTTCATGCTGCAAGTGATTTCTGGCTGTCTTTGCAGAAGAAAAGGGTCACAAGCTGCTTTTTTCCTTTTTCCTTTTTCAAAAAAATGTTCTTCATGAGCTGTTTAATAATAATAATAATAATAATAATAATAATAATAATAATAATAATAAAAATAAATAAATAAATAAATAAATAAATTATTTATACCCCACCCATCTGGCTGGGTTTCCCCAGCCACACTGGACGGCTTCCAACAAAATTCTACAGCCTTTTAAACGTGTTTGGGGGAAGGGGGCGTATTGTTTTGTTGTTTCTGTTTTAACTATTTACTTGTGTTTTTACCTTGTTTTTATTCTGTGAACTGCCCTGAGACCTTGTGGTGAAGGTTGGCTTATGAATTTAATAAATAAGTAAAATGAACAAAACAACAAATTGAATATTAGATCTCATTCCCTCTCCAGAGTTAATAATGAGACTAACCATTGGCACAGTGTGAGATTTTGCATGGGCAAAAGCCGAAGGACTATTTACAGTGGTACCTCAGGTTGCATACACTTCAGGTTACATACGCTTCAGGTTACAGACTCCGCTAACCCAGAAATAGTGCTTCAGGTTAAGAACTTTGCTTCAGGATGAGAACAGAAATTGTGCTCCGGCAGCACGGCGGCAGCGGGAGGCCCCATTAGCTAAAGTGGTGCTTCAAGTTAAGAACAGTTTCAGGTTAAGTTCAGACTTCCGGAACGAATTAAGTACTTAACCTGAGGTACCACTGTACTACTTGTCTTCAGTTCTCTGAAGGGCGAGTTTTCATATCGGTTTGTCTTCTTTTCCGCCTAGGGTCGAAATCTCAGAACTGTCTGTGGAATACCATTATTGGTGGGCTTACAGGGAATCTTAAGGAAAAGCAAAAGCCAACCATCGTCTTTGACCCAAGACCTCCTGAAGAAATCTTAGCAGAGGAGCTGCCAGCGGTGGAGAGTCCCGAAGCGCTTGTGAAAACCTCATTCAGGTTTGGCCATTATAAATGCACCTTGCTTAATCTTGATCTTTCTTAATCATCAGCACGTTGAAGTCTGAGGGTTGAATGGGATAACTCTTACAACAGATGACTCTCCAGTGCCCTTGCGAAAACAAAAATATTAGTGCACTAAAATTATGGCTGCCAACCTGTGTTTTTCTTACATTGCAATCTAGAAAGATACAAATGCTGCACGGCTAGCAGATCTATCAGATTGTTTGTGAAATTTGCCATCTGAAGGATTGTAGTAAATCCTGTTATTTTATAAGAATGCGATGGCAGGCCCCAAAAGTTAATTAATACTCTCACTGGGGGATATACGTTGGGAGATCTGGACTGTGATGTTGAAATAGCATTCTTGAAGGCACAAGAACGGACAATGCAAAAACACAATTTAGAAAGCAACTTGAACTTACTGCAACAATAGAAAATGGAAGATTAGAAACACTTTCAATATTGTAAAGATCGGTATTGTATAACACTGTTCTTTAATAGGTTTCCCCTTCTCCACTACTAACACTTTTTTCTGACGCATAGGCATATTATCTTTGATGAGCTTTTAATGCATGGATTTTACTTCAGTGTATGTGTTTTTAAATTTTTCAAGGAAAGCACTATGCTACTGTACCAAGGTTGTTTTTTTGTGATTTGACGGTACTGAGAGTTTGGCTATCAGCAAAATTTTGAAAACAACAACATTATTGTTTAGTACATTGAGTGGCACTCTGTTGAGCATGTGTGTTGGTTGATGAGAGGTTTGGTGGGAGAGGTAATGGCATAATATTAACCAGGATGCTATCCCATTGCCAGTGTTGAAGTAACAACAGGTGTAGTGAGTTTCTGTATATGGAGTTGGTGAGAGGCACCATCTTGTTTTCTGCCTCAGGCAGCAAAATGTCTTGGGGTGGTCCTGTGGCAGCTGCCTGGGGCCCCTTGGCTAACCTAGGAGCCCACTGACCCACAACTAGTGTTGAAAGTTGGTTCAGCTGGAGAATATTTACAGTCCAGTGCAGCTAGGCTCTGCCGAATGACACTCTATTCAACCTGCATCAATGTGCAGAAGACTATAGCCACTGTTGAAGTTTGATTCAGTTGCCAGTCCTGTCAACTTTCAGAACATGGAATGGGAGGAAGGGTGCACTATTGTCTTCTGCTTCAGGCAGCAAAATGTTTTGGGCCAGCTCTGTCTGTTGCTGTTTTGCAGTTGAGAAGCAGTGGCCAGGTGTCTGGAAGTGCTGTTTGGCCAGCAACATATTATTCTGGCCTGTGGAGATCAGTAGGTTCTGACTGTTTCAGATTTGCCAGAACATTCATGTTAAGAACGAAGCATTGAAACGCCACTAGAGGGCACAAAGTAATAATGGATAATGCATCCAGATACATACATTCATCTCCTGGCACAGCATTGTAGATGTAAGAACATGTCTGTGTTGTTTCTGAAGTATTTCCTGCAATGGACTAAGAAAGCACTGCTGGGGTGGGGTGAAATTTAAGGTCAAAAGGTTAAGAGTTTCACCAATGCCATTTTTTTCATTTAAATTTCACTTTTGAACTTCAGCTCAAGAGCTTGAAAGTTCCATGGATGTACCTACTTTTTAAAAAATATATATTTATATTTATGTATATTTATTATATTTTGATCCTGACCTTACTCTAATGAGGCCAGCATATGTCACATCATTGCTTTTATCCTGGAAACATATCTGTGATGGTAGTTACTAGGGCACCTTTATTCAGTAATTGAGTAGAGATCTGTATATAGGTTTCCCTGGTCTAAGACCAGCCCTCAAATCACTTCACCCCCACTGTTTCTAAACGGGACCTTTGTGTGTGTGTGTGTGTGTGTGTGTGTGTGTCATCAAAGCACCTTGTTAAACAGTCATTTTGTGAAAGGCAACTCAAATTTTGCTTCTGTTATCACCTGAAATCTCACCTTTGTAGTTTCTGCTACATACTTGCTTGTACTGTCCTAATATATCTATAAAAATTGCAGACACTGGCCAAATTATTGGCTATGACTGGCTATTTCATGGGAAGGCAAACTAAGGCCCGGGGGCTGGATCCAGCCCAATCTCCTTCTAAATCCGGCCTGTGGATAGTCCAGGAATCAGTGTGTTTTTACATGAGTAGAATGTGTCCCTTTATTTAAAATGCATCTCTGGGTTGTTTGTGGGGCATAGGAATTTGTTCATTCCCCCCTCCCAGTATAGTCCAGCCCACCACAAAGTCTGAGGGACCACCCCCCTGCTAAAAACGTTTGCTGACCCCTGGGCTATTTGATGGTTTTTGTTGTTGTTGTTTAGTCATTTAGTCGTGTCCAACTCTTCGTGACCCCCTGGACCAGAGCACACAAGGCACTCCTGTCTTCCATTGCCTCCCGCAGTTTGGTCAAACTCATGCTGGTAGCTTCGAGAACACTGTCCAGCCATCTCGTCCTCTGTCATTCCCTTCTCCTCTTTCCCAACACCAGGGTCTTTTCCAGAGAGTCTTCTCTTCTCATGAGGTGGCCAAAGTATTGGAGCCTCAGCTTCACAATCTGTCCTTCCAGTGAGCACTCAGGGCTGATTTCCTTAAGAATGGATCAGTTTGATCTTCTTGCAGTCCATGGGACTCTCAAGAGTCTCCTCCAGCACCATAATTCAAAAGCATCAATTCTTCGGCGATCAGCCTTCTTTATGGTCCAGCTCTCACTTCCATACATCACTACTGGGAAAACCATGGCTTTTACTATACGGACCTTTGTTGGCAAGGTGATGTCTCTGCTTTCTGCTTTTCCATGGACAAAGACAACAGGCATTTGATGGTTAACGTTTGTATTTTAGCATTTTATTGATACTGTAAGCTGTCCAGAAATAAATGTGACAGATAAAAGTTCCTGTTGACCCTAAAGTACAAGAGCTCCATCAGTATTTCCTTTATCTTCTTGTGGAGTCATGGCTACATCTTTCAAGCCTGGGTCCTCACCCTGATTGTGGTAGCCTTGTGTGGAAGATGAGCCTCAAGAAAGAGATTTGAAGCCAGGTGTGATGCGCTGAACCCTCTCTGCTTTCTGCTGGTGGCCAAAAGGAGGACCCCTGGCTGGGAGCTGCCTCCACACACCTGACTTTCGGTGCTGCATGCAGCTTGTTGCAATGTGTGGTGTTGTGCTGGATCCATGCTAAATGAGACAAATTGAGCATCAGTTAGAGGGGTAGTTAAAGAAGGATGGCATTGCCCACCTGGCTTCCTGATGGCAAGTGTTGCTGCTGGTTACCATGAAGAGCTGTGGGGACCTCAGCATGGTGTGGGCACACCAGCAGGGATATTGGGTTGGCTTTGCCCTCAGTGCCAGGAAGCCAGCTGAGCAATGCTCCATTAAAACCATTGTGATGAATTAATTGTAGGAACAGAGGAAGCTGCCTTAAAGCAAGTCAGACTGTTAGTCTGTCAAGCTCAGTACAGTCGTACCTTGGAAGCCGAATGGAACCCGTTCCAGAAGTCCGTTCCAAAACATTCGGAAACCAAAGTGTGGCTTCTGATTGGCTGCAGGAAGCTCCTGCAGCCAATCGGAAGCCATGGAAGCCACGGAAGCCCCGTCAGACATTTGGCTTCTGAAAGAACGTTTGAAAGCAGGAACACTTGCTTCCGGGTTTCAATTGTTTGGGAGCCGATCTGTTCGGGAGCCAAGGCGTTTGAGATCCAAGGTAAGACTGTATTGTCAACACTGCCGGCCGGGCAGCAGCTCCTCACAGTTTCAGGCAGAATTATTTCCCACATCCCCTTGGAGGCACCAAGGTCTGAAGCTAAACTTGTGCACATGTTTTTTACTGCTGGTGTTTTTATTGTTAAATTGCTTTGGGATGTTTCATGGAAAGTGATTCATAAATAAATTGAAGAAATAAATGGTGCTATTTAAATATGATGGAACATCATCATCAGGCATGCAGAAATCAATATGCTCAGTTGCTTCTTCTGGTGCCTCAAAAACCACACTGAGGACCAGGCTTACTTCTTCCATGTGTGGTGCTGAGTGTAAGTAAATTAGTAGTAAGTAAATTTTTATTTATACCCTGCCCTCCGTGGCCAAGACCAGGCTCAGGGCGGCTAACATCAAATATCTAATACATCAAAACACAATCAAACAATTGATTAAAATACAGCTTAAAAATTAGAATCAGGATAAAATTAAATGACTGCCCATGAGTTACAACCACAGGAACCTCAAGTATTCATCAGGGCCAGCTATCCATGTTGGTCCTACATCAGCTGATAACAGGGCCAAAGAGGTAATTTACAGGGTCCCATAGAGGGGTATCAAACTGGGCCTGGACTGAAGGCCAGGTGGAACATCTCTGTCTTATAAGCCCTGCAGAAAGATGTCAAGTCCCGCAGGGCCCTGGTCTCCTGTGATAGAGCGTTCCACCAGGCTGGTAAGACCCTGAGTGCTTCTTCTTTTTCACTTAGGATCTGTTTCCTTAATTTAAAGAGGAGACCAAGTGAGACAGGATCACTGCTCTCCCGGTTGCATGCAGATGACCATCTTCCGCTGTCTCCAACCTGCTTCCTAGGAAAACTGTCTGGCATAATAACGTTTGGCATGAAAATGTGTGGAAATGATGTATAATAGTGACACACGCTTGCTTTACTGCTCTCAGCCTTGTGCAAACTCTCGACTCTCCTCTGGCCTCAGACTTGTCACTCTTGCCTCCATTCCCAGCTGCAGGGAGAAAACCAGTGGTGGCCCAAAGCTTAGGAGAGACATTGGGGAGCCCATCGAAAGGGTTTCATACTTTGGATTCTTGGCAGTTTTATTTCTCCAGCCTGCGGGAAGCTTAGTCCATTAACTTGCACTTCTGCAGCAAAAGAGGGGGGTTATCCGTGGGCTGGTAATGGTGTGGTTTTATCCTGCTAATGAAGCATTTAGCTGCACATTTTTGTATTAGTCACCATCCCAGCTATTAAGGCAGAAAGAGTTCGACACATTTGTCGGAGTGCGCACTCCCTTTCTAATGCAGGGCTGGTTTGCCTTCAATCCCTGAAAGACATGCTGTTTCTCAAATTTCCATTTGCACATATGAGCTGCTGCAAATGTGATAGGAAATGAAATGGAGCAGGAGATCATTAGCATTACTGTATTAGTATCGCCGGAGCCACGGAGTTCACCGCTATAGTGCTCATCACTCCATAAAGTTTTGTATTCGGGTATCTCTAGTGATCACTGCTTTTAATTTGTAATTTATAAATTTTTAATTTTCCAAAAGACTCTCGGTGCCTTGGCAGTCTCTGGACCGAAGAACAGAATAAAAAGCTCCTAATAAATAAAAATAATTCGAGTGGACTAACGTTTGGTTTATAATGTACCCTGAGCCAATTTTAAATGAGACACTGGGCATGTTAAAGGCACTTAGATGTGAATTGGCTCCATGTGGCCCAGTGTCATGTTTCAAAGACTCATAAACTATGCACTTGGGCCATAAGTTTATGTTTCTAGGGGTAATCCACAGTTGGGAGGGAGGGAGGAAGCAAACAAGGCAGATTGGTTCTCACAGCACCATGGAGAGCTCCAAGTGAGCCTCTTGCTCTGACTAGCACGAGGTGAGCTGAGGCTTTTGAACCTCTGCCCATAGTCAACCTCTCAAATCCTCCTCTTCTTCTCTTGGAGAACTGTAGACCCATAAAGAGCTCACAGTGTGGCTTGGAAATGGGTGCGTCTCCTCCCCTCTGTGGTCTCCTGCCTGGTATGTTCCTGGTGGTGCTGGACTAGCAAGTTGTGTCAGAGACACTTGGTTCCTAAGGGGAAATACTTGTGAAGGGTTCTTCCTCTGGTTCTATGAACCTTGGTGCTGTGGGATCCAGTTTGGTGGCCTGTTGGTGCCAGTCTCAGTTTTAGTGGGTCTCTAATCACCAGTATTTGGGCTCAGAGCAGGAACCTGGTTGCTTCCCTCAGCCAATGGCAATGTAGCTTCTGAACCTGGGGCCTGGTCACTAGTGGACTTTGGGGTAATGACAATAAGTAGTCAGAAATTACATACCAGTGTGACTTCCCTTTGATTTCTGACCATAGATCACAGAAGTGTGATCATTGCACCCACTGGGACTGTGGGAATCTGCACAGATAAAAGCCATATGCGTGCATGTAGATTTAAATCACTCATTAACTTGGTGGTCCCTTTGGGTTTCTTTTGTTACATTTAGACAAAGGGAAAGACATTTTGGCTCTTCAGAATGTAGCTCCAGAAAATAATTTCGTAAAAAGCACCTGCTCAATTTAATACCTTTGTGACTTTGTTTTCTGGAGTAAGAACAAAAGAGTTTTCTCTCTCTGACAGCAACTTAGAGTGATGGGAGGGGGGGTGGGAATGACAGATTAAGTTCCGATAAATTCCTTATTGTGTCTTCCCTAAACTGAGAGAAACTGATAAGGCAACAGGCAGAAAATGAATTTCTATATATTCCTGCCTCATATGCTACACAGCAGGTTTGGTGCAAAATGTTTGGAATGGAGAGTCTACAGACAAGCTACAATATTTTCATTACCAAACTATCTGCCCACCCTCCAACTCTTAACTTTCAACCCTGGCAGCCATAGCTATGTAAAGGGCAATGCCAGGTCCAAAAATTGAACATGAAGCAGCTCTTTCACATGTTTGAGGTGGTGCCTTAAAATGTTGAGTCACAAAAGCGGAGAGCATTCAGATGGACCCCCTCATATTTGAAAATAATGTACCAGGAAGTCACAGGATCACCTCAGCTGGCAGTGCGCTTGGAAGATGTGAAATGTTGTCTTCTTCTTTGGCGATTACTCGTAGCCAAGTAAGATTGTCTTCCACACACACGGTTTTAACAGTGAGTCCGTAAGTGACTGTGGAGGCCCATTCTGGATCCACACGTCCTTCCACAGTGGGGACATTGGTTTCCGAGCGGGAGTTGATCACGGTGTGGATTTGTCAAGCGTGCCTTCCTCTTAGACGTTTCTCCCTTTCATCCTGAGTTCAAGTGTCTCCAAAGCCCACAACACCTTTGGTAAAGGCTGTTCTCCAATTGGAGCACTCGCAGGCAAGTGTTTCCCAATTGTTGGTGTTTATACTACATTTTTAAAGATTTGCCTTGAGACAGTCTTTAAACTTCTTTTGTTGACCACCAGCATGACGCTTTCCATTTTTAAGTTCAGAATAGACTGGTTCTTTGGCTTTGTGGTTTTATCTCGGTGGGTGGGTGGCAGTAGATTAAACTGGTGAAACTTTATAGTGGGAATTGCTGAAGCAGATATAGCCAGCAAGCTTGGAACCAGGATATGGTTTGGAATATGTCTGGGGCAATTTATGAATTCAGTTCAAATGTTTTTATATATATCTGGAGTTGTTGTGCCCAATTCTCAAAGCTTTCTGGGGCCTGAGAACATCAAATAAGAGGTTAACAGGGTCATGCCTTTACTAATGGGGTCAGGCTCCCACTGGGAGGAAGAAGGGTGGATTGTGAGTACAAGGACATAAATAAGTAAGTAATATCTGCAGCGTGAATTAAAATAACACACCCACTATTTTATTTCATTGTAACCAAATCGAAATAATAATTAACTCAGCTCCATTTTCAAATAATGCATTTCTTGGGCACTATTTTAAACTCATTCTGAAGATGAAAGCTTAAGAATATTGAGATTTTATTAAAGAACATCCTTTGGAGAGCTTCTCCATTTCCTTAATTACTCTAACAATGCTGTTAATATTATTATTCCAAATGCCAGCAATACTGAACCAATTAGAAATATTATAGAAAATATCAATGAATGTTCAGTGAGCCAACTATGCATTTGTATAAGACAGGATAAACTGTGTGGACTCTGCTGGAAAATTGGAATGAGACTGGGATCTGGCACGATATTTAATAAAATATTGCCTAAATCTAAATTAATGCATCATTTGGCAGATACCTGCAACTTTAAATCTTTGATGGGTAAAACGGATAACAAAAAAGAATCAGCATAATGTTCGTGATATTAATTAATCTTAAACATTTCAGATAATATACTTTGGCCTTCCCCAACCTATCCCCCTCCCCCCGATGTTTTGGACTCCAACTCTCATCAGCCCCAGCCAGGTTGATGGGAGTTGGTCCAAAGTTTTTGCAGGGCCCCAGGTTAGAGACAATTGATATAGTTCACAGCAGGGATTCCTGCAGTATGTGTGGTCCAAAGTAGGAATGTCTCTCTTGATGTCCTCTGATCATAGGTCATGCTGGCTTGGGCTGTGCTAATACCTGCACACTTTCCGCTTACCAGACAGCAAAATTAGAGCCTGACCGATGCAACTGCAATGGGCTCTACTTGGGGCTATCTTTGAAGCTGACTCGGAAACTACAACTAATCCAGAATGCGGCAGCTAGACTGGTGACTGGGAGTGACCACCGAGACCATATAACACCAGTCCTGAAAGACCTACATTGGCTCCCAGTACGTTTCTGAGTACAATTGAAAGTGTTGGTGCTGACCTTTAAAGCCCTAAACGGCCTCGGTCCAGTATACCTAAAGGAGCGTCTCCACCCCCATCATTCAGCCGGGACACTGAGGTCCAGCTCTGAGGGCCTTCTGGCAGTTCCCTCACTGTGAGATGTGAGGTTACAGGGAACCAGGCAGAGGGCCTTCTCGGTAGTGACACCTGCCCTGTGGAACGCCCTCCCATCAGATGTCAAGGAAATAAACAACTATCTGACTTTTAGAAGACATCTGAAGGCAGCCCTGTTTAGGGAAATTTTTTATGTTTGATGTTTTAACATGTTTTTAATATCCTGCTGGGAGCTGCCCAGAGTGGCTGGAGAAACCCAGCCAGTTGGGCGGGGTTTATTATTATTATTATTATTAATTAAGGGGCTTGATGTTATGGTCGTCCTCTTTCTTGGGAAGAGTAATGCAAATCCTGCCTCTGTGCAGAGTTTGCATCTCACACGTTGCTTGCATGGGGAGGAAGCGGAAGGGCATGCATGTGCAGTCAAGGACATGAGGCAGGAGTTGATAATGCAGGTGAGCTGTGCACAAGCAAGCTGCCAGCTAGCTCTGTGCAGGCTCCTTTTATTGACACAATATGCAAACCCACGCAGATACATTTTGGGCTGTGACCTTTACACATCTTCCAGTCCCGAGATCGTGGGGTGGTACAAAGATATTTTGGCACCTGTTTCCACCACGTTATTTCCCCCTTGCACAATGTATGATGTAGGAGACAAAGGTCTCAGAGACAAAGGTCACAGACAGGACACGGCAGACTACTGAGACTGCAAAAGGTCAGACAGAGGGCAAGATGTTCAGACAGCTGTGGCCTTATCTGTGAGGGGGAGTGTGCTCCACACCCCAAGGTCACATGTGCAGACAGCTGAGGTTGCCCGCTGGCAGGAGTGTGCGCCGCAACCCAGCGATCATTCCTACATGCATGCAATTCTTTACCATGCTAAAGATACAAAGCAGGCCTGTATCTTTCAGCCCAGTGTGCGATTTTTGTTATTCCCATTGCCAATAATAATAATAATAATAATAATAATTTATTATTTATACCCCGCCCATCTGGCTGAGTCTCCCCAGCCACTCTGGGCAGCTTCCAATCAAGTGTTAAAAACAGTACAGCGTTAAATATTAAAAACTTCCCTGAACAGGGCTGCCTTCAGATGTCTTTTAAAGATAGGATAGCTGCTTATTTCCTTCACATCTGAAGGGAGGGTGTTCCACAGGGTGGGCACCACTACCGAGAAGGCCCTCTGTCTGGTTCCCTGTAACCTCACTTCTCGCAATGAGGGAACCATCAGAAGGCCCTCAGAGCTGGACCTCAGTGTCTGGGCTGAACGATGGGGGTGGAGATGCTCCTTCAGGTATACAGGACCGAGGCCGCTTAGGGCTTTAAAGTTCAGCACCAACACTTTGAATTGTGTTCGGAAAAGTACTGGGAGCCAATGCAGATCTCTCAGAACTGGTGTGGTCCTGGCAGCCAAAGGCGATTCTTGTCTTTTGGGCCTCAACTCCTAGTTTTTGCCTTTTTATCCACCAAGGGATTTTGCCACTGGCTCGCACACATGGGCTGTGATAATTATAGGTAGCCTCCGCTCGCTGCAGGAGTGGCTACATGGCGAAAGGACTTGCTTGACAGCAAGCTGATAACTGTGCATAAACCAGAGGTGCAGCCTCTAAATTTATCATTGATGAAGCCAAATGAAAATG
The DNA here is from genome assembly GCF_964106915.1 of Podarcis gaigeae. Classification (NCBI taxonomy): domain Eukaryota; kingdom Metazoa; phylum Chordata; class Lepidosauria; order Squamata; family Lacertidae; genus Podarcis; species Podarcis gaigeae. The sequence continues at coordinate 54,518,865 of NC_139688.1, read as the reverse complement.
TTATGTACTGAAGTTCTCACCCTGGGCCTGCAGAGGGATACTGTAGATAGTTTTCACTCAGGACCACATATGCAAATAAAGGATTGAAAGTGACGTTCAGTGATTGGATAGTTACAGAAAATGGTTACTGTTGCATTCTAGTGGAGCTCTATATAAGCAGGCTGGCTGAACCCTTCAGTTCAGTTCTGTTCTGGCCTGTGAATAAACAAGAGCTGTTTGAAGAATCGCTGTGTCATCTGATATGTTCACCCACAACTTAACAGAAAACATCACTTACATAAAAGTAGAGGTAGTTGATAGCATACCCTGCAACTTTCCTGATTCAGCGGGGGGAGACACATTTTTCAGAGCTCAGTCCTCCCTGATAGGGTGGTCCAATGGCTGCTGCACGCTCAGTAGTTGTGTAGGAAAGGGAATTGCAGCTCGCTCGACTAACTGTGGTTTCCAGTTCCATCCAAACCAAGGACCATGGTTATTACTAACCATGGTTAGTTTAAACAAGCAGGAATCACAAACCACAATTTGAAGCTGGCGTTTGATCCCCAGTTTGGATGGCTAACTGGAAATGAAAAACAAAACCTTCCAGAATTCCCCTTCTAGCCACAGGACATGAGATGGGAGTGTGTGTGTAGGAACCGTGAAAGAGGTAAGGCTCATTCATGTATCATGTTTAGCATTTATGTTCACATGAAGCCAATATGTCTAACCTAAATAGAACAGGATTGTTCACAGGTTTGTCGCATGCTATTATTGGTCAGTCAAAATGCCTGGCGCAAATATTCAACGATGATTAAGAGCAAGGAAGATCTTCAGGCAACTTTAGTGATAAACGACAGCTAAAATTTATCTATTGAATGCATTCTCACGTGGCTTTTTAGCTGAAAAGGTTCCCAAAGTGACTTACACAAATCGGTAGTAAGGTGGCCCCTTTTTCCTCAGGCTTGCAATCTGAAAGGCACAACACATGAGGAAACAGGGGAGCAGGAGGAGGGGAGAAATCAAGTGCAGTTGCCACTTTTTAAGTTTCATTTCATATGAAGATGTGGTAGAGATCCCTGCATTTCAGGGTTAGACTTGGTGATCCTCAGAGTCCCTTAAAGCGTAACAATTCTATGGTCCTATGAGCAGCTCGAAATAAAACCATTGCAACAACTTCTCTGCTGCCGATACTGATTTGCTGTGAGAACGGCAGGGGTTTTGAGGGCATCAGATCAGTAAAATAATGGCAGGCTGGCAGCCCTAACTTTACACCATTGTTGCCTCCTCCCCATTCATGTAGGTGAGCATATAGATAACCCAGCAACAGCAGGGCTAACTCTTCATTAAGTCTAAGAACTGACACCTTCCGTGGGCGTCAGATACCATGCAACGGCTCCATTTGCTTTTCTGAGGATTTAATCCAGATAGATGTATTTTGTAGGCCAGAATGAAATCAATTCATCGCAATAAGACTGGTTCGTCTTGCGTTATCGTGTCTTCCCTCTTGAACTTTCTGTGTTAAATGTGAAATCTAATTCTGTGTCAGCTCGTTATGCGGCCATGATAAATGTTGCTGCTGTAGTGCAATTGGAGTGGGTAGTCACACACTGAACACTGAAAGGCTCCCATATGTATATTTGAATCCAGGACCAGGGAGAAGAGTTGGTGGAAGAAGATTGGAAGAAATTTAAAGACTATTTGCAGAAACATTGTAAAATTAATGAATGTTAAAATGATGTCGGATTGAAATGAAGTGGTTTTAGCAACAAGGTTAAAAAGAATATGTAAAAATGGATTGATAACAGATGAAAATATAAAGCTATAATATATTAAGATATAGAATTAAGATAAAAACAAAGAGGGAAAGGATTTGCTGAATTAACCATGCGAACTGGAATACAAAAAAGGGAGGTGTGAGGAGGTCAGGGAAACAAGTAAATGAAATATAAGACATGAAAAGATTGATTTGTTTTTAACTGTTTTCTATTTTTTTTTGTATTTTGTATTTTTTCTCTGTATTTTTGTACTTTTTTATTTTTCCTTTTTCTTCTTTTTTATTCTGTAACTTCTTTCTTTTTGTAAAACTCTAATAAATATCTTTTTAAAAAAACCAACCATATGTATATTTTTTGTCGCCAATGTATTTGCATGTGAGAGTCAACATCTCAAATTATATAGTCTCATAGAGCCCTTTCATCCTCACTGATGCAATAAGGTTATATTGTTCTCGTTAGACAGAAACAGTGTCAGGCCCTACCAGCACACTTAAAGCTGTATCGTACCACTTCATGGCTTCTTGCAAAGAATCCCAGGAGCTGTTTGTTAAGGGTGTTGAGAGTTGTTAAAGGTAAAGGTAAAGGTACCCCTGCCCGTACGGGCCAGTCTTGCCAGACTCTAGGGTTGTGCGCTCATCTCACTCTATAGGCCGGGAGCCAGCGCTGTCCGCAGACACTTCCGGGTCACGTGGCCAGCGTGACAAGCTGCATCTGGCGAGCCAGCGCAGCACACGGAACGCCGTTTACCTTCCCGCTGGTAAGCGGTCCCTATTTATCTACTTGCACTTAAGGGTGCTTTCGAACTGCTAGGTTGGCAGGTGCTGGGACCGAACGACGGGAGCTCACCCCGCCACGGGGATTCGAACCGCCGACCATGCGATCGGCAAGTCCTAGGCGCTGAGGTTTTACCCACAGCGCCACCCACGTCCCTTGTTAGAGTTGTTAGGAGTTGTTCGGAGAATCCTATCTCCCTCCCAGAGCTACGATTCCCAGAGTTGTTTAACAGCCGATTTCCTCTGTGGCGATCACACAGGGTCTCCTGACATTTCACTGTCTATTGATCCCTGTGCCACCACTTGATTTCCCGCTGCCACCACCCAGGCCCTACCTGGTACAGTACTGAGTCCAGTCAGGTTCAAATTGGAACATAAACTTCTGTTTATTTATTGCACACAAGCGAGTGGTTTCATAAACGGTATCGGTCAATTACAATCATAGGGTGCCTATCCAGACCTATAACTTCCGCTACCTGCTCTCACTAAACCACCTCTCAGATATTTGTCTTCCTAGCTCCTAACTGTTCCTGACTCAGCTTATTTCACTGCACTAACTCAACCTGCCCACAAACTCTATCCCAATTCACTCCCACCCCAACTAACTCCTCCCTTCGCCCCTCCCAGAGCTGGTTTTATAGTTCCTCTGACTCCACCCCCGGGTTCTGATTGGGTAACTTGTTTAACTATTTCACCTCCAGCACTCTCATATGTTAATGCCACACCCTCTTCCCAGGGAACTCTGAGAACTGTAGCTCTTTGAGGGAAAGAGCAGTCTCCTAAAAACTCCCAGCACCCTTTGCAAACTACATTTCCCAGGCATCTCTGGGGGAAGCAGTAACTGTTCAGGTGGCACCAGTGATTTCAATGTATAGTGCATGTGAGGTCAAAATCTCTCTGCCCATGGAAAGCAAGCATGCCAGGAAAGGTGTGCTAGCTTTTATGTAGAGGGTACGCCAAGTTGCATTGCAGCATTCAATTATAACATCCCCCAACTTGCTTTCCGAAGTGAGGGATTCCCCGGAGGGCAGTTACATTGGTTCTAAGTTTCATTAATGTTACTGGGATGATTAAGTATGAATTTAGCTCTCCTATTCAAAGAAGCAACATTGGCTGAATTATGATGACCAGTAGCCTTAAAAGGGAATGAAGAATATCAGAGCAGAAAACCTTAAATATGGTGCTATATGCCATGAGATTCAAAGGCTAGAATAAAGCTGCTGGTGAGTCTATTGTTGCTTAGTTGTTTAGTCGTGTCCGACTCTTCGTGACCCCATGGACCAGAGCACGCCAGGCACTCTTCTCTTCCACTGCCTCCCACAGTTTGGTCAAACTCATGTTGGTAGCTTCCAGAACACTGTCCAACCATCTCGTCCTCTGTCATCCCCTTCTCCATGTGCCCTCCATCTTTCCAAGGGATCTTCTCTTCTCACGAGGTGGACAAAGTATTGGAGCCTCAGCTTCAGGATCTGTCCTTCCGGTGAGCACTCAGGGCTGATTTCCTTAAGAATGGAGAGGTTTGATCTTCTTGCAGTCCATGGGACTCTCAAGAGTCTCCTCTAGCACCATAATTCAAAAACCTTAAATCTGGTGCTATACACCATGAGATTCAGAGGTTAGAATGAAGCTGTCGGTGAGCCTATTAGCACATACTAACTTCACAAAGCAGCTGCATATTTGTGTGAATTGTTTCTTAATTACTGTTTTGTGCACTAATCTGCAGATCAATAAAAAAAGTGTGTCAAGCATTCCCTGCCACTTTAATCTTTGGATTTGTCACTGGCAATGTAAATAGGATAGGTCGATCTTCAATAGCCAACAGTTTGCAGTAAGATTGAAGAGTATTAAGGGCGGTTAACCTCCACTTGGGACGCGGGTGGTGCTGTGGGTTAAACCACAGAGCCTAGGACTTGCTGATCAGAAGGTCGGCGGTTCAAATCCCCACGACGGGATGAGCTCCCGTTGCTCAGTCCCTGCTCCTGCCAACCTAGCAGTTCAAAAGCATGTCAAAGTGCAAGTAGATAAGTACCTTCCGGTGGGAAGGTAAACGGCGTTTCCATGCGCTGCTCTGGTTCGCCAGAAGCGGCTTACTCATGCTGGCCACATGACCCGGAAAAACTGTCTGTGGAAGCAGACAAACGCCGGCTCCCTTGGCCTGTAAAGCGAAATGAGTGCCGAACCCCCAGAGTTGGCCATGACTGGACCTAATGGTCAGGGGTCCCTTTACCTTTAACCTCCAGCTTGGGTGCCAGGTTCACCCCTCAAAAAGCTTTCTGCTTCCCCCAAGACCCCACCAGGGTCCCCAGGGAGGCTGTGTGCCTGTATCTGTGTGCATGTGACAGTGTTTGATGGGGAGCGTGGGGTAGCTACATCTACTTTTGGCCAAGCACACTGTGCGCATGTAGCCCCAAGAGGGCTGGCCAAGGGTGAATGAAGCTTGGGGGCCAAAGGGACTTTGCTTCTATCAAGGCTCTAGTTATCCAATGACAGTATGACATGCTATGGGGAAGTTCTCACGTCATTAAAAGCTTCATCTAATTTTGGATTTGATAATGACTTTTGTGGCGATCACACAGTGTCCCCAGATGTTTGACGGTCTATTGATCCCTGTGCCACCACTATGGTCACCTCCCCGCTGCCACCAACCCGTTTCTCTCGGGTACACACTGAATCCAGACAGTTGTTAACATTAAATCCAATAATCAAGTTTATCTTATAAGCATGAACAAGTTTATGGTTTCAGATAATTTTTCTTGTCAGCTTCTTAATCTTAGTTTCTTTACCTGCCTATACCTTCCTAATAACTTCTAACTGATTATCCCAACTGCCCATCTGACTCCTCCTAACAGTTTCTCTCACTCTCACAAATCAAAACTAGACAAATCCACAGATTTATCCTCCCTCTTCCTTCTCCAACTCCCAACTGACTTCCCAACAACTCCAACTCTAACTCCTCCCCTTGGGTTCCCACTGGCCAATCACTTCACACTCATTTAACCCTTTCCTTATGACCCACCTAGGAGGGCAAACGCCACAACTTTATAGAAAAATGGTGCCTGGTTCTAATTTCATTTGAAGGGCAATCTAAAAATCAATTTCTTGCTGGAGAAGTCCACCCCATCTCTATCCTTATGGGCATTATAGGCCTCTTCTTAAGGTGGTCCACTGAGTGCTTTCTCTTGCACTGGACGGCACTTCGGATCAACTTGGCGTCTGCTAGATTCCACATGCAGGATCCTATAAAAAAACGCTGTGAAAATGCTTTTTAAAAAAAAGTTTTGAAAAATACATTGAATTTTGCATAGCTCATGTTCACCATCTAGTGTCACATTTGTACATTGCACTTTACAACACATTTAAAATGTTTTATTTGCAGCTGTGTAGCTGGTTTATGTCTGCGGAAGCTACCTCTGTGTAAGAATCATTGTCCAGGGTTCTTGTAAACTTGGATATAACAATCATATGGGCTTATTGTAGCCCACATTTATTCTCTGGTTTTTATTTCTTTAAGACCAAGTGATGTTAAAGAAGCTGTGTTAAAAATAAACAGGTGTAGGAAAATGAGGTTCTATAGGTTTGATAATTGACTAGGCAAATTGTAATTGCTTTACTCTAAGTGGCTGTCCTGGATTCTGGAAAAGTATAAAAGGCAAGGGGTGGGGGCATGTCAGTGCAAGACGAAATAATGAAAGCCACCAATAACTTGCAAGCATAATATTTAGCCTCCTGTCATCTTTCAGAAGATCAGTCTACATCCCAATCCCAAAGAAGGGCAGTGCCAAAGAATGCTCCAACTACCGCACAATTGCACTTATTTCACACGCTAGCAAGGTTATGCTTAAAATTCTACAAGGAAGGCTCAAGCAGTATGTGGACCGAGAACTCCCAGAAGTGCAAGCTGGATTTAGAAGAGGCAGAGGAACCAGAGACCAAATTGCAAACATGCGCTGGATTATGGAGAAAGCTAGAGAGTTCCAGAAAGACATCTACTTCTGCTTCATTGACTACGCAAAAGCCTTTGACTGTGTCGACCACGGCAAACTATGGCAAGTTCTTAAAGAAATGGGAGTGCCAGATCACCTCATCTGTCTCCTGAGAAATCTCTATGTGGGACAAGAAGCTACAGTTAGAACTGGATATGGAACAACTGATTGGTTCAGTATTGGGAAAGGAGTACGACAAGGCTGTATTTTGTCTCCCTGCTTATTTAACTTATATGCAGAATTCATCATGCGAAAGGCTGGGCTGGATGAATCCCTAGCCGGAATTAAGATTGCCGGAAGAAATATCAACAACCTCAGATATGCAGATGACACAACCTTGATGGCAGAAAGTGAGGAGGAATTAAAGAACCTTTTAATGAGGGTGAAAGAGGAGAGCGCAAAATATGGTCTGAAGCTCAACATCAAAAAAACGAAGATCATGGCCACTGGTCCCATCACCTCCTGGCAAATAGAAGGGGAAGAAATGGAGGCAGTGAGAGATTTTACTTTCTTGGGCTCCATGATCACTGCAGATGGTGACAGCAGCCACGAAATTAAAAGACGCCTGCTTCTTGGGAGAAGGGCAATGACAGGCCTAGACAGCATCTTGAGAAGTAGAGACATCACCTTGCCAACAAAGGTTCGTATAGTTAAAGCTATGGTTTTCCCAGTAGTGATGTATGGAAGTGAGAGCTGGATCATAAAGAAGGCTGATCGCCGAAGAATTGATGCTTTTGAATTATGGTGCAGGAGGAGACTCTTGAGAGTCCCATGGACTGCAAGAAGATCAAACCTCTCCATACTGAAGGAAATCAACCCTGAGAGCTCACTGGAAGGACAGATTGTGAAGCTGAGGCTCCAGTACTTTGGCCACCTCATGAGAAGAGAAGACTCCCTGGAGAAGACCCTGATGTTGGGAAAGATGGAGGGCACAAGGAGAAGGGGACGGCAGAGGACGAGATGGTTGGATAGTGTTTTTGAGGTTACCAGCATGGGTTTGACCAAACTGCTGGAGGCAGTGGAGGACAGAGGTGCCTGGCGTTCTCTGGTCCATGGGGTCACGAAGAGTCGGACACGACTAAACGACTAAACAACAACAGCAACATCTTTCAGCATTTGTGTGTGTGTGTGTATGCCTGTTTATAATCCATCACTTCTTCTAATTATTCTGGAAACTAATTCTGAGAAGACAATGTGGTGATATTTTCGGAAACCAAAATGTAATCACAGAGAATGATGTCAGTAAAATTAACATACTTCACAGGAGATGCTGAAAGGAAGGTACATCATTATAACTAAGTAGGGGTTAATATGCATATATATTTTAAGGTAAAGGTAAAGGGACCCCTGACCATTAGGTCCGCTCATCTCGCTTTATTGGCCGAGGGAGCCGGCATACAACTTCTGGGTCATGTGGCCAGCATGACTAAGCCGCTTCTGGTGAACCAGAGCAGTGCATGGAAACGCCGGAGCGGTACATATTTATTTACTTGCACTTTTGATGTGCTTTCAAACTGCTAGGTTGGCAGGAGCAGGGACCGAGCAACAGGAGCTCACCCCGTCACGGGGATTTGAACCGCCAACCTTCTGATCGGCAAGTCCTAGGCTCTGTGGTTTAACCCACAGCGCCACCTGCGTCCTGCACAAATCTGTGTTAGTCTAGCAACAGGCTATTGTGGATGCTGGTCTCATTGCGCTCAACAGATTGAAAACAAATAAAACATTTTTAAAAAAATCTTAAATTATTGCTTAGAAGAGTGGTAGCCAATGTAGCATTCTTCAGATGTTGTGACAACAACTCCCATCACTTGGCCATACACTGATGCTGATAGGATTTGGAGTTCATAACATCTAGAAGGAACCACATCGGCTACCTCTACCTTTGAATAAAATAATTTAGGAACCTAAAAAGAGTTCTGGGGAATCAGACAAAAGAGTCATCTACCCTAGCAGTCTCTATCCAATTTTGGCCAGCCAGATGCCAGAAGGACACAAAGACATCACTCCTCTCTTGTTGTTGCCCCAAGCAGATGGGATTCAGTGGCTTATGGTCTCTGAATCCAGACATTACAACTGGCTGCCTGAATCTTTCAGATTTGGGTATCAATTCTGCAGGTGGATGGAAGGCTAGAGTAAGATTGGGAGGCCAGAGTAAGATTGATCTGAGAAAGGGATAACAGGTGACAATGGTTTTCTTTTCTTCAAAGCTTTAAAAGGGGGGGGGGGAGGAAGGTAGGTACAGTGGTACCTTGGTTCTCGAACTTCTCAGTTGACGGACGTTTCGGAACCCGAACGCCAAAAACCCGGAAATAAATGCTTTCATTTTCGAAAACACCTTGGAACGGCTTCCACTGTTGTGTTTTTTCAGTTTTCACAATTGAATTGCTGACAGCCCTTTGTGCCTTGGTTTTCAAACATTTCGGAACTCGAACGGTCTTCCGGAATGGATTACGTTCAACATTTGTCCATTCCTTCCTTCCTTCAAAGTACAGTAGAATGGCCTTCTGTACCTAAGGCAGCAGCAACCAGTTGTTTCAGCCATCTTGTAAAGACTAATCTTTTCCCCATTGGCTATCCCTGACCTGCATGAGTGGTCCTGGTTTTATATGTATGGACCTCTGAATCTGTTGTATGTTCTTTATTGGTTTTAGGTTGTATGTTTGTTTTAATGGACATTGTTTCTCTGTTGGGCATAGTGTATATGGCTTAGAGATTTGTTAAACTAATAAGAGGTTTAGAAATGCTTTCAAATAAACAAATGAATATGATGGATGCTTTGGAAGCCAGAGTCATGCAATGTCTTTGCTTGCCGATGCCCGCTGGGCATGTGTCTCTGCCAGGTGTAGGACGCTCCTGACAACTAACAGTGCTTTATTTATAACCTAGAACACAACTACTTTGTAACAAGATCATGGGACATCCAGAAAGGATAAACCAATGCAGCTACATGAGAACATGAATCATTCCCAAAATATAATATTGATTGTCCTTGAAACTTCCTGTCACACCAACGTGGAAACCAAACCCTTTGAGATCCACTGTGCTAGTTCAGGAGTTCCACATGGTTTCAATATCAACGTGCTATGAAAGTTCTAGAATTATGCTAGTATGTTTCTCATTGTTACTCCTTGAAGAGGGTTCAGGTCAAACAGATGAAGGTTGGAGGCTGCACATCTATTCCCCCCCTCTTCCATTCAATTACCATGTTATTGTTACAGCCTCCTGCTTTCCCCTATCAGTGATGTCAAGGAGATTTCCCTCACGGCAGAGGCAGCAGTAGAAAACAAGCAAGGAATGAGGAGAGAGTAGCATAGAAATAAAGGCCTTGGGAGCTTGTTATCATCTCAAATCTTTGCATCTGAATTTGACAACTATTGTCACTTGTAAGAGAAATGGTGTTTCAGAAAGACAGGGTGGTAATAAAAACTTTTCGGCAACGCAAGTGGAGAGGGAAATTCGATTCCCCTGGAAGGTGAAGTGATCTTGAAGGTATCTCCATTAGCTTGCAAACTTTTTATCTGCTGCGTTTTCTTCTATGACATTTTGAAAGGTTATATTATTATATTTCTCTCCCCTCCCCATTGGCCACAATGGGGAGCTTGCTATGGCTTTGTTTTTGCATCTGTATAAAGATAAATGAAATCTATTTGAAGGATGAAGACCGAGGCTTAGAAGATAAAGGAAATACTGATGGAGCTCTTGTACTTTAGGGTCAACACGAACTTTTATCTGCCATATTTATTTCCGGACAGCTTACAGTATCAATAAAATGCTAAAATACAAACGTTAACCATCAAATGCCTGTTGTCTTTGTCCATGGAAAAGCAGAAAGCAGAGACATCACCTTGCCAACAAAGGTCCGTATAGTTAAAGCCATGGTTTTCCCAGTAGTGATGTATGGAAGTGAGAGCTGGACCATAAAGAAGGCTGATCGCCGAAGAATTGATGCTTTGAATTATTGTGCTGGAGGAGACTCTTGAGAGTCCCATGGACTGCAAGAAGATCAAACCTATCCATTCTGAAGGAAATCAGCCCTGAGTGCTCACTGGAAGGACAGATCCTGAAGCTGAGGCTCCAATACTTTGGACACCTCATGAAAAGAGAAGACTCCCTGGAAAAGACCCTGATGTTGGGAAAGATCGAGGGCACAAGGAGAAGGGGATGACAGAGGACGAGATGCTTGGACAGTGTTCTCAAAGCTACCAGCATGAGTTTGACCAAACTGTGGGAGGCAGTGGAAGACAGAAGTGCCTGGCGTGTCTGGTCCATGGGGTCACGAAGAGTTGGACACGACTAAACGACTAAACAACAATGATGCCCCATACTGTAGCATCACTGCAGGGCTCTCTGGAAAATTAGGTTGTCTCCTACCTGACAAGCCAGTTGCACTCTCAAGCGCTGGAGGTAGGTGAGGAATCCATGGTAGTCAATCTCTCTTTCTGGGGCCTACAAAATGCTAAAGCTGGCCTTGGGCAGGTTACAGCCCATCCCACTCTTTTCTAATGCAGCATGTGAAGAACGAAGCTTCAGTCCTTCAGTTTGATGAGTTGTGACAGATCCTTGTACCTGATTTCTGTGTATCTGGAAGGGAGATGATGAAAATGAAAATTGGAGGCAAAAGGTTGACCGTAACTTGTGTGGATGAGACATTTCTTTTGAATATATGGGCTGATTCTTTTTTTTTTTAAATGTTCATTCCAATCTTCTCTACACAGACTACTTGATCAATGGAGTGAATGAGTATGCTGTATCACTTTACTGTGATACACATTTATTTTTCATAAGTAAATGTAAGTCTCTCTCTCTCTCCCTTCATCTCTCCCTCCTTCATAATAGCAGTCAAAGGTTTGGTCCTTGTTCAGACATTTACCAGATTAGAGAGAGTCTTTGCATGGGTATACATTCTCTACCATGCATAACGCGAGTGTACAGATAAATATTGCAATTTTCTCTACTTCTCCCCCTTTTTTTGGAGAGGATTCCCCCCCCCCAAAAAAATTGGATTTGGTATGTGTATTATCAAGCATCACTATAGGGTGCCTGGATCACAAATGGCATGATCCATGCAAGCAAAGGATTGCACCTGCTCACGTCTCTATCATGTGAACATACTTGCCAGCCTATTTGAACTGGCTCAATTTGCCTATGTCCTTAACCCATATATTTTTAATTTTGCTTTGGGCTAATTTCAAGTGTCATTAAGGCAATTACATGTTTGACCCAACTCCTTGGGACAGTCTTTTTCCTGCTCAGCCAAAGAAACATAAGATATATATATATATATTTATATATATCGAGAGAGGGAGAGACTGATCTTTGTTCAGATAACTGGAGTTCAGCTGCTACGGCAGTCTAGTGCCATTGAGAACACTTCAAAGCAGCCTTCTTTCATAAGGAATTCACATTTGGGAGGTTTTTATTCTCTTTTCCCTACCATTTCATATTCTGATAGAAGTATCAAAGCTGCCCCCTGAAAAATTCAATACATGTTTTATCCCAAAGTAGCTCAGAATCTTAGTTTGTAAGATATCTTGACTTTCTATTCACTTCTTCACATTTGTTTTGTCAGTACTAATAGATTGTCAGGAACAATCAATCTCAGAACAGTTTCATATCGTTATAATCCAGAAAATTAAATGGCAAACTATCAAAAAGCAAACGGCGTCCCTTTGTTTCCCCAAAAGTCATTGAACTTCTGAATAATTCACCACAGTCATGTTGAACCAGTGTGGAGGGGAGAAATTACAAATTTGACCTTTCAGTCCAATGAAAAAAGCAGTGAAAATTGAGGAAGGTATGGAGGGTTGTACTATAACAATTCTGCTTAACTGACAAGGGCCCCCAAAAAAGTTTTCCAGAAATCTACAAAAGGCAAGGAACATGACGTTGTGTTTAGTTATCAAAGAGAATTTGTTAGGTCCTTCTTTTTTGGATATTCCACCCTGCTCTCCTCAAGCATCTGATATTGTTTTCATATATTTTGTCTAGTAGCAAAATACAGCAGCTATAATTCTTTAACCCTTAGGCTCTGGTTCTATCTTATCATCTTTATTGAATCCTCATTATCACCAATAAGCCATGATGAAGAAATGTCAATCTGGTTACTAGATGACATACTCAGAACCCCACTATTTCCTCCATTATGGGCTAGAAATATGTTCTTTCTTTCTCTCAAACAAACACTCAGATGTTCTGGATTTTGAGTCCATTACCAGGTTCTACTTTAGAAACAAGTGTTATTAATTTTTGCCTGTTGCAAGCAGATATCTCTACTAGAGGTATCTGGGATAAGTGGCATTTGCTGCTCATGTACTTAGTTCTGACATGCAGTGGTACCTTGGTTCTCAAACTTAATCCATTCCGGAAGTCCGTTCCAAAACCAAAGTGCGCTTTCCCATAGAAAGTAATGCAAAATGGATTAATCCGTTCCAGACTTTTAAAAACAATTCCTAAAACAGCAATTTAACCTGAATTTTACTATCGAATGAGACCATTGATCCATAAAATGAAAGCAATAATCAATGTACTGTATAAAATAAATAAGACAGTATTGTAGATGATAAAAATAAAAATTACCATACTTTTCCATGTATAAGACTAGGATTTTTTCTTTAAAAGTTCTGTTAAAATTTTTTTTTGGGGGGGTCATCTTATACACGGATAGTGTATCCCCCCATTTTCTTAATTTTGAGTCCCCCCCCACGGGGTGTCTTATACACAGGGGCGTGTTATACACGGAAAAATATGCTGTTTTTTTTCTTACTTGCCCTGATGATAGTCATTGTTTGGATGGGGCGCTTTTATCCATTTTCACAGTCACACAATCAATCAGTAGCTGAACTGGGTTCCACCCAGTCACAAAAACAAATTAACCAAAGAAGCCTCAAAAACAAAAACGCAAAAGAAATAGCGGGGGGGGGGGGGGGGAGTGCCAAACTTAATCCATTCTAGAAGTTTGTTTGTCTTCCGAAATGTTCAAAAACCAAGGCACAGCTTCTGATTGGTGCAGGCGCCCCGGAAACAATAGCCAACAACCGCATCAGACGTTCAGCTTCTGAAAAACGTTCGAAAACTTGATTTTTAAATATTTTTTTATTTGTTGCACTTCTATGCTGCTTTCCCTTCAAATGAATCTCAAAGCTGCCTACAAACAATAAGTAATAATAATGGAACATCACATCACAAGTGCATCGTAAATCATGCAATGCAATTAACAAATCATCCGTAAAGCAATCACTATCTATAAAACACCAAGCCAGCAATTTTTAAAAAACCAGCTACTAAAAAAAATGAGCTTAACTTCACAATTACAGCAACGTCGTTTTAGATGATTAACAAATCAACGAGTCATTTGTAATCTATAAAGCAAGATTAACAAAATAGCAGTTAAGAAATAAGCTAAACATTGCTAGGTTCATTTGCACACAAACCTGGCCAGCTCATGCTCACCCCCAAGTCAAGATTATTAATGAACAAGTTAAAAAGCGCTGGTCCCCAGTACTGATCTCTGGCAGACAAAAGGGAACATCCCTTCATAGGGAGAACTCTCATTTTATTCCTACTTCCCCCCTGTTCCTTAACCATTTACTACTCCACCAGGGGGCCTCTTCTCCGAACCCATAGCTGTGACCTTACTCAGGAGTCTTTGGTAAGGAACTTAATCACAAGTTTTTTGAAAGTCAAAGTACACAATGTTGATGGAATCACGTCTTTCTGTAAGCTTGTGGACCCTCTCAAAGAACTGTGAGAGGTTAGTGAGACAGGACTAACCTTTGCAGAAGACATGTTGGTTTTGCTTCTGCAGCAGTTGTTCTTCCATGGCCTCTGGATTCTCTTTAAAAATAATAATACTGGTATTACATTGGCCGCCTCCCAGTCCTTAGGTACAGAGTGAACATTTGTGCAGACTGCAGTGAACGTTTACCGGTATGTTCAATAAATAAAAAATAGTCTAACATTGGAAATGAGGACTCTTTATGTCACTACTTCATTGCTCAACTCTTACACAAATTTCCACCACATAGTCAAAGGGAAAACATACAGTGGTACCTCGGGTTACATACGCTTCAGGTTACATACGCTTCAGGTTACAGACTCCGCTAACCGAGAAATAGTGCTTCAGGTTAAGAACTTTGCTTCAGGATGAGAACAGAAATCATGCTCCGGCGGTGCAGCAGCAGCAGGAGGCCCCATTAGTTAAAGTGGTGCTTCAGGTTAAGAACAGTTTCCGGTTAAGAACAGACCTCCAGAACGAATTAAGTACTTAACCTGAGGTACCACTGTACATAGGTGTAGGAGAGAGAGAGAGAGAGAGAGAAAGAAAGAAAGAAAGAAAGAAAGAAAGAAAGAAAGAAAGAACTGCTGGAATGATAGTATTTGAAGGATGGAGAAAATCCACACCTGTCTTTTCCATTTGTTTTTTCTACACCGTAATAACCAACAACGAAAACGAAGAAGCCAAGGCGTTTCTCATCTGGTTGCCTGTGGTGCAATTCTCTTTACTGAAGCGGGTCAGTTAGCATAACTGCTATTGACAGAGCAATGCTGGGAGCAGGAGATCAAAAACTTCTTAAGAAATTGCTAGGATTGGGAGGCTCTGTCCCGGATGGAACAGAGAACAAAAATATGTGTTACAAAACATCATTTTCAATGTTAACTCCATTTTGGAAGGACAGTCGCACTTCTGTTAAAATGTAAGCGGAATGCAAATGAACATCCAAGTTTACTAGCAAGTTTTCACAACACCAATAGGAAACTAAATGGGAAAAGGGCTGCTTTATCTGTGTACGGTGAAGCTTAGCACTGTTTTTAGAAATGAACATTTTAATGCCACTTGCAGAAACTATAAGATGATGTAATTTTCAGTAATCAGTTTTGCCATTTCCAGTCAGTTTTGCCATTTTGGCATAATCCAACAGCTTAGTTTGCCATTCCTCTCTGGTAGCCACTTTATCTTCTTTCCATCTCTGGGCTAGTAACATCCGTGCGACTGTTGTCACTTACATAAAAAGTCTTTTCTGCTCCTTTGGAAAATTGCTTCTGTTGTTTTTTAACAAAAAATATTTTAAACATTTTCCCCTCAATTTATTATTTATCATTTCCTGGAATGCTTTTATTACCTTACATGTCCACCACATATGATAGAAGGTGCCTTCTTTTTGTTTACATTTCTAGCAGATATCAGATTCAACTGTGATTCAAAGCTGGTTAACCTGATGTATGTGGAATGAAACAGGCTTGGTGATGGTCACTGGCTTAGCTGGCTTATAAACAGAAAAAAACACACTGAGGCTCCTCCAATTAGTTGTCATTTGCCATGATAGCTTCGCTTTAGGAAACACACCATCAGGTAATAGAGGAGGACTCACGACAGGCTCCTGTTCTCATTCCCTGGTTGTGGGCTTCCCATGAGCACCTAGCTGGTTACAGTGGAATACAAGATGCCAAACTAGACGTGATTTTGGTGTGATCCAGCAGAGCTCTTATATTTTTATAAATTGACCCCGTTCAAGTAAAATGCTCAGTCATCGTGTGGACTGGATTGCCTGCCTGTGATCCTCTAGATGCGAATGGGATCCGTTCCGGAGCCCCGTTCGCATCTGGAAGCAAACGTAACCAGCGACGGTACGTCTGCGCACACGCACGTCGCTTTTCGCCGCTTCTGCGCAGGCACGTGATGTCATTTTGAGCGTCTTCGCATGCGCAAGCGACGAACCCCGAAGTAATGCGCTCCATTACTTCCGGGTTGCCGCGGAGCGCAACTCGAACGTGCTCATTCTGAAGTACATTCAACCCTAGGTATGACTGTATACGTACAGACAAGTCCCATTAATATTTCTTTGAGCACGAGTCCCACTCAGGTTTGTTTCCAATTACAGATAGGTAGCCGTGTTGGTCTGCCATAGTCAAAACAAAAAAAAAATTCCTTCCAGTAGCACCTTAAAGACCAACTAAGTTAGTTCTTGGTATGAGCTTTCGTGTGCATGCACACTTCTTCAGATACCAAGAACTAACTTAGTTGGTCTTTAAGGTGCTACTGGAAGGAAAATTTTTTTGGTTTGTTTCCAAGTTAGTGTGCATCAGACTGAAGGCTTTGAGATCCTGCCTCCAAACCCCTCCAGGCACAGTAAACCTGCTGTCATGGCCATGAAGAGAAATGGGTGTGGAAGGGGTGGATAAAAAGGTAAAGGCCAGTGAGTGCAGAATGCATGGATTTGGGGCAGACCTTTCGCAATCAACGTTTGCCCTTCTCACTAATGCTGCTGCCTGTGATAATGGTGGTTTGCTGTCAGCACTAGCAGAGGCTGCCATGGTTGTCATTTTGGCGTACTGAAAACCGAGTCTCTTCCTTGTGAGCCATTCCCTCGATTCAGTGAAACCAAACAATGGTTTGTGATAAAGTGTTTTTATGGGGAAAGGTTGCTTTGTCTTCTGAAATATTTAATTTCCAGAGCATAGCCAACATGCCATTGTTAACACAATATTTTTCATTTTTTTGCCTGTCACATTGTCATAATAATGATTTAAAATGTCTGAATTAGCGGTGTATGCTGCAAACTGTTCTGCCTTCACTTTCTGGGGAGGGGTGGGGTGGGGGTGGGGGGAGTCCCAAACCCCAAACAGCAAACAGATTGGCTCTTTGGTATGTGGAGTACTCTCTGTTCTCTTTGCTCCTTTGCATAGCAGAAAAAACATTCATCTATCAACGCCAGATTTTCATATTTATTTTCCCGTTTTAAATGGACTTTGTGGCAAGCAACTAAACTGATTTCACACTGTACATCATTGTCACTGCAGAGGGAAAGGCTTTGGGAGTGAAAAAACTAAATGAAACTAGATTCTCAACCTCTGAAAATGTATTCACAGATCATATATTACGGGCCCAGTCACGATCACATCCATCTATTAGTAACCATTGATGTATTGAGGATTGCTCTCTTTATTTTGTCTTTAGTGAACCATCACTTTCCCCCTTTTTTGCATTATAGGGTTGCTTTTCAAGGGCTTTAAGTTTCCCTTCTGCACTCTGAGCAGCTGTAGGAATGAAGGGAAATATTGCTGGGGGAAGGGAAGGTGTGACGAAGATGGCTGGTTGGCACTGTTAGGGATTCAAGACATTTTACTCAATGACAGCAGCAGCAGTAGCTTGACTAATACATCTCAACTAACAAGAGTTACTAGGGTGCAGTGGCTGGAGTGTTGGACCAGAAGGTGGAAGGAGTTCTGCTTAAATCCCTGCTCTTTCTTCTTCTTTGGCGATCCCTCGTAGCTGAGTAAGATTGTCTTTCATGAACACAGTTTTAACAGTGAGTCCATAAGTGACTGTGGAGGCCAATTCTGGATCCACACGTCCTTCCACAGTGGGAACATAGGTTTCTGGGTGGGAGTTGATCACCGTGTGGATTTGCCAAGCATGCCTTCCTCTTAGCACGTTTCTCCCTTTCGTCCTGAGTTTGAATGTCTTCAAAATAAAGGCTGTTCTCCAACTGGAGCGCTTGCAGGCCAGTTTTTCCCAGTTAAGTGTTTATTCTACATTTTTAAAGATTTGCCTTGAGAGAGTCTTTAAACCTCTTTTGTTGACCACCAGTATTATGCTTTCCATTTTTAAGTTTGGAATAGAGTACAGTGGTACCTCGGGTTAAGAACTTAATTCGTTCTGGAGGTCCGTTCTTAACCTGAAACTGTTCTTAACTTGAGGTACTACTTTAGCTAATGGGGCCTCCTGCTGCCACCGCACCAGCACCACACGATTTCTGTTCTCATCCTGATGCAAAGTTCTTAACCCAAGGTACTATTTCTGGGTTAGCGGAGTCTGTAACCTGAAGCATCTGTAACCTGAAGCATCTGTAACCCGAGGTACCACCGTAGTTGTTTTGGAAGACGATAATTAGGCATCCGAACAACATGACCAGTCCAACGAAGTTGATGTTGAAGAATCATTGCTTCGAAACCGGTGATCACTGCTTCTTCCAGTACACCAGCATTAGTTTGCCTGTCTTCCCAAGTGATGTGTTAAATTCCCCCCCACTCTATCATGAAGCTCACTGGGTATTTTTGGGTTAATCACTGTCTTGGGTGAACCTATTCCACCAGGTTGTGTGTGTTTTTTTTGGTATGACTCAATAAGCATGTTCCACAAAAATCAAGATATAAATGTATACACAAAGAAACAGATGACTTCATGGTAAATGAATGATGCAGAAATGAAGAGGAGAGGTTATTTTCCCACTGTCCATTTTGTAGTGTAAGCTTTCTTCAAAGCAGGGATAGACTCTGTAAGTCTGTGAGGCACCATGGACATGGCTTGTATTGAAATGATGATTTCACAGTCTTCATCCTGTGTTTATACCCGGGCAACATTAGAATCTTTATCCGCATATTCATATAACTCCAACGGTCTTTTCCAGAGAGTAGATAACCTCTACTCTCAGGTAATAATAATTCAGGTAAACAAGCTGACTTAAAAGAAAATATAACTATTTTGTTTTATTTGTAAAATACTCACATCAGTCTGTCTGATTAATTAGCAGGCTCTTTCCTTCTTTTCTTTTCAAACCTGACTTTGACAGAAACAGGATCATATTCTTTTTCTGTTTTGGCTTGCGAATTTCATCGCTGAAAACCAACTCCGAGCTCTGTGAAGTGCATTATAATTCCTACCCTTGGTCCTTCGCCTCCATTATAACAAGAAATTTTGTGATTTAACTTGAGAGGGAGATCGCTGCACTTTACAGCGCTCTTCGCAGGAGTGCTAATTTAATGTAATGCAGTTGGAAATCTAGGGTGGTATTCAATGCTAGTCCTGCTCTTCACAGACGCATTAAAGTTAATGGATATGGCTAATGTGGTTTCATTAACTTCAATGGGTCTACTCTGAGCAGGACTTGGTTAACTACCATAGTGAAAGGGCAGGTTCAGTACAGCCTCTTTTACTCTCTTTCTTTACATACCTGCCTTGCAAGATAGGCTGGCTGTGTGTCTCTAATTGAAATATACTCAGAGTCGCAAAGTGATTTCATGCTCTTTATTCAGCTCATAGTGGTGAGGAGGAATGAAATAAAGTCCCCTCAAAGTATCTGCTTTATATACATTATTTACACAATGGGCTGCACATGATTGGCTAATTCCGGAATTCTACTGTAAACCAATCAGGTTGTGGATTCACTTCTATCTGGAGCATGATTGGGTGGTTCCTGCCAACCAGTCATATTGCTGCATTGTTCTAGGACCAATCAGACTGCTGCATTCTGAATCCTATTGTTCTAGGACCAATCAGACTGCTGCCTTTTGGATCCTATTGTTCTAGGACCAATCAGACTGCTGCAGTTTGGCTCCTATTCAATTCAGTACATAACACTAATTCTCCTGTAGTTGCCGTCACCTCCTTGTGAATCTACAGCTTGTTTCCTTCCCAGACAAGGAGGGATCTGGAGGAGCCCAGTTAGATCCTGGACCAGATCTCCTTGTGCCAACCCTCCCTGCCCTTTTATGTTGTTGTTGCACTACCTGAGTGGACATTGCTGTGCGATATCTCGACCACCTAGCTTACCAGCCCAGGTGAGCCACCTTGTCCACAGCCATATTGCGGATGAGTTTTATGTTATTGTGATGTGGCCTGGTGTTCAGAATTGCCACCACCAAGTGAGAGGTCAAGTTGCCATGGCACTTGCAACTTACTGCTTAAGGGAAAGCTGGGGCAGGTGACAACCTTTAATTGTGTGTTGTCCCCTCTCCTCTGATGACATAGCCTGCGCCTCATATCATTATTGCAGTTTTGAATGGTCCTCCATGCTGGAAAATGCCTTGCCTAAGAGCAATAGCATCATGACAGCGGGTAGTGCCATTGGTTAAGTCTGATGCAATGGTTACATTGTGGTTGGAGCAAGGATGAGCAACACTTTTGCTGCCCAGGACCATAAGTAGTGGTAGATGGGCACTCAGTAGCCACATGCCAGTGTGATTTGACACCATCCCATTTGGGGGTGACCATGCACAGAGCTTTGAACCATCTCCCTGCAGAGGTGAGGGGAGAATATTTTGGCAGTGGGGATTGTGCTGCTGATCAGTGGGGTAGCGTGGGTTGTCAAGCACCCGGGGCAAGGCAAGTAATTTGCGCCCCCTAACCCATGGATCTGCGCCCCCTAACCCGTGGATTTGCGCCCCCTAACCCCAACCCCCAGATGTTGCGGCCAGCCCCCCTGCACCCCCCACGCTACGCCACTGCTACTGATAGCCGCTGTTTAGAGGAATGGTGGATTATAAAAGTAATGAACAGTGTTTTGTGGCTGAATCCAGTCTTTCTCATTCAGCTCTGACTATACTGTGGACTTTTGTTGTTGTTTAGTTGTGTCCGACTCTTCGTGACCCCATGGACCAGAGCATGCCAGGCCCTCCTGTCTTCCACTGCCTCCCACAGTTTGGTCAAACTCATGCTGGTAGCTTCAAGAACACTGTCCAACCATCTTGTCTTCTGTTGTCCCCTTCTCCTTGTGCCCTCCATCTTTCCCAACATCAGGGTCTTTTCCAGGGAGTCTTCTCTTCTCATGAGGTGGCCAAAGTATTGGAGCCTCAGCTTTAGGATCTGTCCTTCCAGTGAGCACTCAGGGCTGATTTCCTGCAATAGCTATTTCATATGTGGACATTGCTTGAGCATTATAGTGATTGTGTGCATTCATGCTTACGGCTCTGTGCATTGCTATGAAAAAGCAGTTGAGCCATTCATGAAATTAAAAAGCAGAACCACGTGAACTTGCTCTTCTTTCTGTATATGGCTGGTAGGCCCAATGGTTTGTTGAACTGGGCTCTGTTTGTTTGTTTCAGATTGCATCACTGTTTGATTTGTAGTTGTTCAGGAAATAATGCGCTCTGGCATTTTGTTGCCAGAGGTTCCCTGGTTTTTGATTACAGCTGGGTGTATTGATGTGCCGCAACGAAGTAACAGCAATATCCTGAGGGCAAATGTTCTCTTTGCAATGGAGCTGCCTACCTTTCCTTCATATCATAAAAGTTTAAACAGGCCAAAAAGCAAAACAAAACTAATGGTTCTCCATTCTCAACATTTTTGGACTTGAGATAGATAGCTCCTGTTCTTTTGGTATATTTGTGGGAGAATGAGTCACACTTTCAGTCTTCTGCTAAATTGAAGCGAAGGAAAGTTAAAGTGTAATTTAACTTTCAGAGGGAAATAATGTTTTTATATTGATGGAGGTTTCATTTTTTTTTTAAAAGAAGAAGAAGCCCACATAGGAGTGGGCTACCATTTGAAAAAAGTTTCACCTGCAAGGAAGTGATTGTGGAGGAGCCTCTCTATCTGACATTGTTTTTGCAAAAGATCAGATTTAATTGCTTCAAGTGTATCTACCTTTTCTGTTTGTGTGCAGCTTTGCAATGGTTGTGGAAGCACTTAAAGCTATAATAAAACAATTTCCGGAAGATCACACTCACATGTTAAGCCATGGCTCATCAACATGCTTCCGATGTTATTGGATCACCTCTCCCATCATTCCTGACCATTGGCCCTGTTTCTTGGTGGTGGTGATGGGAGTGGTGGTGATGGAATCCTGCAACATCTGAGGACATCATGCGTGGTACCCCCTGTGCTTTTTTATTTTTTTTAATTAGCTACAAAGGTTTCTTGCATTCCATTTAAACTGGAAAGCAAAACCGAGGGTGAGGAAAAAATAAACTCAGGATTGCCAGATAGATTTTTCTGACCTTCACTTCAAAGAGAATCGTTCCACATCAATGTATTTCAAGGTGGAGGCGATGTGGTTCAGTGGTGACAGCTAGTGGTATTAATTTCATGGTTGACGAGGTAGGTAGCAACGGTTGGGCAGATTCCTGCGCACACATACTCAGGAGTAAGCCCCACTGAATTCAATGTGAAAACAAAAAAAATTTCTTCCAGTAGCACCTTAAAGACCAACTAAGTCAGTTCTTGGTATGAGCTTTCGTGTGCATGCACACTTCTTCAGATACACAGATGGACTTCCATTTCATGCGGCTCAATGTGGTGCCTTCCATAGTTCCAGTTACAGATAGGTAGCCGTGTTGGTCTGCCATAGTCAAAACAAAAAAAATTCCTTCCAGTAGCACCTTAAAGACACACACATGTGCATGCACAAGTGTGCATGCACACGAAAGCTCATACCAAGAACTGACTTAGTTGGTCTTTAAGGTGCTACTGGAAGGAATTTTTTTTGTTTTGACTATGGCAGACCAACACGGCTACCTATCTGTAACTGAATTCAATGTGGTTTACTTCAGAACAATGGCATGTAGAATTACAATGTACAGTGGTACCTTGGGTTACATACGCTTCAGGTTACAGACTCTGCTAAACCAGAAATAGTGCTTCAGGTTAAGAACTTTGCTTCAGGATGAGAACAGAAATCGTGTTCTGGCGGTGCGGCAGCAGCAGGAGGCCCCATTAGCTAAAGTGGTTCTTCAGGTTAAGAACAGTTTCAGGTTAAGAACAGACCTCCAGAACGAATTAAGTACTTAATCCGAGGTACCACTGTAAATCAAAAATTTTCTAAGCATTCTAGACTGCCCATTCTGCTTGCTTTCCTTCAGCACTTGGTATTCAAAAGCTGCTTCTGAACCAAAAGGTGCCACAAAACGTTGCTGCCCATCCCCTTTGTGGTGCTGTGTGTCCCTCTTCTCCTTCTCCTCTTCTTCAAGTAAGGTAAAGGTAAAGGGACCCCTGACCATTAGGTCCAGTCGTGGCCGACTCTGGGGTTGTTGCGCTCATCTCGCTTTATTGGCCGAGGGAGCCAGCGTACAGCTTCCGGGTCATGTGGCCAGCATGACTAAGCCGCTTCTGGTGAACCAGAGCAGCACACGGAAACACTGTTTACCTTCCCACCAGAGCAGTACCTATTTATCTACTTGCACTTTGACATGCTTTCAAACTGCTAGGTTGGCAGGAGCAGGGACCGAGCAACAGGAGCTCACCCCGTCGCGGGGATTCGAACCTCTGACCTTCTGATCGGCAAACCCTAGGCTCTGTGGTTTAACCCACAGTGCCACCCGCGTCCCTTTCTTTAAGTACCTCCACCTAATTCCAGCTTCCTTCCCTTCCCAGACCCAGAATTTTTTAGTTGGGGAGGGGAGAGAGAACACAGAAAAGTCAAAGTATTTTTCTATGTGTGCGTATTGTGTTCCACATGTTAAGATCCATGACAGAAAAAGAACAGTTTATATTATTGACAGAAGTCCAGCAATGAGGGGTGGTGAGAGATCCTTGTTTGTGTGTGTGTGTGTGTGTGCTTGCACCCTTCTTCCCCTCTGGCACTGCCCATTAACCCAACACAGTTGCTTTGTTATTGCCCCATTGCAACACTTTTGTTGACCTTTTTTTTTGAAAAATCTCCCCTCCCCACAATGAAGAAAATCACCAAAAAAATCAACTCTTCCCAATATGGGCTGCCATATGCCTAGGTTTTCCTGGACATTTAAGGCAGTTTTTGATAATTCTGCCTGAATGCCATTTTCGACGGATGGATCTGGGAAATTCCAGATGTATGGTAGTCCTAGGCTGTGCATAAGTGACCTCTGGGAATTCTCCACTCAATTTAGGAGCAGAGAAATTGTATGTGAGTGAGAGAGAAAAAGAGAGAGAATTTCACTGCATTTCTCCAGAAGAGGAGAAATTCCCCAATAATTTTGCAGGCTTGTACTTTTTTCTTCTATCCTCAGGCTTATTTTGCTGCGACTGCATCTGACGGCAGCTGTCACTGTGTTGCAGCCTGGCTAGCATTTTGTATCTTCCATGGTGCCCCAGTGGTGAAGAATACTTAAACAAAATTCTGCAAAGTGGTCTTCTTTTTCAGGACGGCTGTGAGGGAAAAAATGCAATTGTCAGAAATTCCCTCAGAAAAAAAAGTCTTGAAAAATTTCAGCTGAGCTTTAGTTTTGAATAGGGTTCCTGCTGGGAGCAGGTGGCTTGGTTCACCAGCCCCCTCACTTCCATATTCACTGCAGATGCCTTTCCTAATTCCCCTTTTCTCTACACAAGCATGCATAGGCAGTCTGGGTTTCATTTCTGGTTTTTTGAGGGGTCCTCCCACTAAACATTTTTAGGCACTTCTGCAAATCTCTGGTTTTTCACAAGCATGCAGAAGCGTTCCGTGTTGTGTGTGGGTGGAAGTGTTTTGGCTGCAAAGACTTCAGCAGGCCTTGTCCGAGTTTGGGGGTGATGGGTAGGGGCAGCCCAGGATGTTTTGCTGCCAGAGGAAAAGGACAAAATGGTGCCCTTCCTCATTCCTCAGACAGAGGCCAACTGGATTGTCAGCTGGAGCTTCCTTCAACGCTGGAGATGGGATCTTTTCCTCTTCTGCCCTTGAAGAAGCAGGCTAGTTTTAGGGCGCCCAGCACAGACCATGTGGCATAAGCAGTTCTGTCCTCCAACAAAAATGAATGGCTGGGTGTGTGTGGAAAGAATGGCCAGAAAAGTGCTGCTGCCGCCATTGACCTTCTACTACCTGAGGCGGTGGCCTCACTCTGCCTAATGATAGAGCTGGTTCTGCCAACAGCAGTTGGTAAACATTATCTGTGAATTTTAGCAGCATCAGGTGGAACTGCAATGCTCACCTGACCTCTGGTTGTGTGTGCCACTGCTGCATACTGAGACAGAGCGAGGGAGGGGAGAGAGTGACAAGTTCAGCTCTGTATGAACACACCAGCAGAACCAGTATGCAGTGGCAAAGTGGGTGACTGGAAGTTAGGAATTTGGCTAACACAGTCCTTAAGCCATCAAGGCTAATGGCTGTCACCAAAGCTTGTGGCAGTGAATTCCACAGGTAACTGGTGTGTTGTGTGTGAAGAAGAACTTATTCTTGTCTGTCCTGTACTGTTACCCGGAGTCAAACATAACGTGTGAAGAAGTCATAAGGCACCACTTTTGCCAGTTTGTTATTCCCTGAAATCTGGAGCAAGAAATCCAAGCCAAGCTGTGGCAAATGTGGCAAATGTTTTTGGAAGGATCCCACTAAACTGCGCAGCTGCTGTTGAGGTTGTGAAGTTAAGTGTATTATTGAACGACATCTTTGAGAAGACGCAACTCTTTCACAAGCTGAAATGTGAATTTCCAAGTTGAGGAGGCGCCCTTTTGCCAGCTGTGTGGGAGGCCAACCCCTTGATGGCCAAAGCAAAGTTTAAGCGAGGACTTGATGTGTGATTGTTATTTCTAGAAGTTCGAGTTCAATGTGTCATGAGAAGCAATAAATCCTACCACAGAGATTTGTTGTTGTTTTTTCTGTTTTGGTTCGGTGCCCAGATAATGTGAAGGAAAAAGCAAAGAGCAAGAAAAGTTTACAGAAAGCAGATTTTACTTCATCTGTATGTAGGGAGTGAGGAACAAATAATCATGAAGTACAGGAAAGTCATAGGGGTGCCTTTACCAGCAAACCAAATTGTCGCTCAGTAGATCTGCTCAGGAAAGAGGTTATTTAAGTATGGTGTTCCCCCTAAAGGGTCTGGATGTTTAACTACATAAGGTAAGTTAAACTGCATTCTGAGAGAGAAGATTTAGGAAAGAAGACAGTAACCTGGGTATCTAAGATTGAAATTGTTTAGCAATTTGTGGGTCATTGGGTTGTCGTATTCCTAAAAGTGGATATCCGGATAAAGTTATTTTCTTTTTCTCAAAGTTGTTGAGCTTTTAAGATTTGGGGCTTTGGGGGGAATTTTTGTGGATTTACCCCCATAACATACCCCTGCTTGCCGTACGTCAGGGTTTCCCCAGACATTTTGCCAATTTGGCAAAATCCACCCGGATGCCATTCTGCTGGCCAATTGCCAGATGTTTCTGGGAAAATCCAGACGTATGGCAGCCCTGGTGGGTCAAAGGCTGGGCCTGGAAGATATCACCTCTGTGCATGCTGACTGGTCCCATTTCTTCTTCATGCCTGATTTCAATTCAGTAGATGTATAGGGGCCTGTGGATGTCAAGCCCAGTCCACATAGGGCTGCAAAAACAGAAGGCTATATACAGATCAAGGGACGCAGGTGGCGCTGTGGGTTAAAGCCTCAGCGTCTAGGACCTGCCGATCGAAAGGTTGGCGGTTCAAATCCCTGCGGCAGGGTGCGCTCCCGCTGCTCGGTCCCAGCGCCTGCCAACTTAGCAGTTCGAAAGCACCTCCGGGTGCAAGTAGATAAATAGGGACCGCTTACCAGTGGGAAGGTAAACGGCGTTTCCGTGTGTGGCTCTGGCTCGCCAGAGCAGCGATGTCACGCTGGCCACGTGACCCGGAAGTGTCTCCGGACAGTGCTGGCCCCTGGCCTCTTGAGTGAGATGAGCGCACAACCCCAGAGTCTGTCAAGACTGGCCCGTACGGGCAGGGGTACCTTTACCTTTACCTTTTTATATACAGATCATATAATTCCCACCTACATGGCTGGGGTCTATGTGCAAAGTCTCTGTGAAATGTGATGCTCAGGAAGTAGAAACTGAGTGTGCCTAGAGGACAGGAATAACTAACATGGTCTTGATGTGCAGATGCACAGAACATGAACGTCTCAGGCTAAGGGGAAGCCAGAGCAGCGGTTAACAACAGCACTAAGGGGAAGCCTGAGCAAGGATTAACAACAGCACTGCAATATGCATCTGGTACTCCTGCCTGCCCCTCCCTCCCTATCTCTGACATTCTCAGGAAAATGTCTACTGTATTGGTGTCATTGTACTACCCAGGACAGGATGGGGTTGTGCAGAGTTGTTAAGGCAGCAGAGAGCATTGTTGGCTGCCCACTCTCCACCTTAGAGCAGATTTATGCCACAAGGTGCCAGAGGAAGGCACTGGACATAGTAAAAGATCCATCGCATCCTGGTCACTGTCTCTTCCGAGCTCCTGCCGTCGGGACGGAGATACAGGACGATGAAGAGAAGAACGAGCCTTCTTAAGAACAGCTTCTTCTCCAGAGCGATCTCAGCCCTGAATGGGAAGCCTGGACTTTGAAAGTCATCTAATCTTCCTTGCTGTATTATACTGTATTGTTTTAATTAGTGTTTTTATAGTTGTTTTGATTTTGTGTGGAGTGCCCTACCTGGGTGGATGGAGCAGCCAAGTAATTTCGTTGTCCCCGAGAGGGGGCAATGACAATAAAGATATTATTATTATTATTGTTATTATTAATTAGAGATCAGATTTTGTGACATCCACACAGTCCTATTTACACAAATATAGGTATCTATCAGCGTAGTAAGGTGCATTTTGTGTATTTCATGTGTACAAAGGATTTGCATAGCTTAAGGCCACATGGACAGGAATATAGATAATATTGGCCAATAAAATTCTAATTAGTCCCAATGGTGTCCTACCATGAAAACCTTTAAAGAAAAGGTTTTCTATTAGTGGCATTTACAAAGTACTTCAAATGGAAGATTTCATGTTGTTAAGATCACTTTCCAATCAGTGTGACAAAATTCAGATATTTTCCAGGCATATTCTTTATTGTTTCTCATAATTTGCATTTTATGTCAAGCATTCCATTTTATGTCACCAGGCAGAACTTTTTAATGGCTTCTGAAGTGTCAGTCTTCCCCTTGTTTTCTTTCCAATAAAGCTATTTCCATCATTTCTTCAAGTGTGCTAATTTTCTATCTAATAAATGGAAAAATAGCTTGCCCCATTTGTTGAGAAATCCAAAATAATACAGATGAGGAAATGGCATGTCCCAATTAATGTCTTTTGAATCTATGGGTAGAAACATTTTCCCCAGGTATTATCAGAACTGCATGTTCCTGTCGCCTAACGTTTGTGTCTTGTGTTAAGCTGGATTTGTACACCTACCTGATAGCTTTAGCAGGACAAGAGTGCCCGATTTGAGCATACATGAATTCTCTTAGGTATACCTGTGCAACCAAAACATATCAGTTTCCATCCGTTAGTGAATACACCTTCTCCAAAAGAATTATGGGTGCAGTAGTTTCATGGGAGTACTGGGAGTTCTCTTAGAGACCCTATACCCCTCTCCTAGGCAGTAGGCATAGGCTGGCATCAGCACTTGGTATCCCCAGTAAGCTGCTAGGGCCCTGGCACCTTGGCAAGGGCAGCTGTTCAGAAATTTTCCAGACCAGAAATCCAAGGGATGGCAGGCAGGCCACCATGTCAATTTCCCATAGTGCACCTGTTTGTGTCTCCCTAGTGGATGTTGTGAAACTTAAAATGTCAGCTAGATTCAGCCTCCAATGATTCTTTTGCATTATTATTATTATTATTTATTATTTGTACCCCACCCATCTGGCTGGGTTTCCCCAGCCACTCTGGGCGGCTTCCAACAAAGATTAAAAATACATTAAAATGTCACACATTAAAAACTTTCCTGAACAGGGCTGCCTTCAGATGTTTTCTAAATGTCAGGTAGTTGTTTTTCTCTTTGACATCTGGTGGGAGGGTGTTCCACAGGGTGGGCGCCACTACCGAGAAGGCCCTCTGTCTGGTTCCCTGTAGCTTTGCTTCTCGCAATGAGGGAACTGCCAGAAGGTCCTCAGCACTGGACCTCAGCGTCTGGGCAGAATGATGGGGGTGGAGACGCTCCTTCAGGAATACTGGGCCAAGGCCATTTTGCTTGCTACCTCTACTGTTGAAGCCCGCCATGGTTGCCCTGATGGAAAAGGTGGCCTTCAAGAGGGAGTTTTGTCAAGGGCAAAATCCGTAATATCAGGAGCTCACTCTGTTTCTGCCTTACCCGTTTAAAACTGCTCTGCTTGGTTTTTGAACTCAACCTCTTTATTAGCCAAAAGGCAATTTTCATTTGCAATCATTTGAATGAATCCCAGCATTCAAATGAAATACAACTGTTTTCTCATCATGGATTGATGCACAGACATCTTAACCATCGAGAGAAAGCTGTATTTCTTTCATTAATTGCTTGGGGAGGGGGAGACATGTTGTGACGACATTAGATGAAAAACCCAATTCAGTCTTGTTGCATGTAGAATATTGACAGTATATTTTGAATAGAAAATCAACCTTTTCCCGACAGTCTTATGGCCAAAATCCATACATTCAGTTGCTCAGGTTTCAGAAAGATGCCCAGTGATTTGTTTTAGACTTAAGTGCTTCTGAAAGGCAATTTGGAGAAACCTTGAGAAATGGGTGGATTTAAAATTAACCCAAATGCTTTAAACAAATTCCATAGCTTTGAACTAAATCCTTCAGCTAAAATGTAGAGATATAGTTATACTCTGCAGCATACCCCGTTTTCGGAATGTTCCCTGTGTTTTATAATGAAAGGCTATAGCTTAATATTGTCTTGATTAATGATGGTCTGCTCATTCATCACACTTGCCCACATGGAGGTAATGATGCTCACTTTTTCCTGAATTTTGAGCCGCTGCTCGTGGAACAGAGGTCAATTGTTGGAGCCTCTTGCTCCATGGTTCACATTGCATTTGTAGAACCCTGTGGACATAATTTAGGTTGCTTGTTTTGGCCAGGAAAGCCCTAAATCATTTGGATATGGCTCACTCATTTGCTGGGGACGCAGGTGGCGCTGTGGGTTAAACCACTGAGCCTAGGGCTTGCCGATCGGAAGGTCAGCAGTTTGAATCCCCATGACGGGGTGAGCTCCCGTTGCTCAGTCCCTGCTCCTGCCAACCTAGCAGTTCGAAAGAACCTCAAAGTGCAAGTAGATAAATAGGTACCGCTCCGGCAGGGAGGTAAACGGCATTTCCGTGTGCTGCTCCGGTTCGCCAGAAGAGGCTTAGTCATGCTGGCCACATGACCCAGAAGCTGTACGCTGGCTCCCTCGGCAAATAAAGCGAGATGAACAGCGCAACCCCAGAGTCTGCCACGACTGGACCTAATGGTCAGGGGTCCCTTTACCTTTTAACTCATATCCAGTGTGGTATCGCTATGACTTTCCTGTGACTCAGTATCGTGGAACTTTGCTACCATTTGGATGATTGACTCACATGTGTCACTAGGTTTAAGCCCATGGGAGCAGCAGCACCCCTCCCAATCTGGTCCATGGCTAATGGCATGAATGGTACCGTACAAACTCAGCAATCCCATGTCATTCAGTCATCCAAATGTTATTAGTGTGCATTTAACCACAGGGAAGAGACAACTGCATCACTTAAGAGAATGTATGAGCCAGAACAAAGATACTGTAGTCTGTTTGTGCATCATCACAGAACGAATTCAGATTATTGATTCAAGTTGTGCAGGCCTTGCTCTAAAAATAGACATGGTATATTTTGTCTAGGACGCAGGTGGCGCTGTGGGTTAAAGACTCAGCGCCTAGGACTTGCCGATTGAAAGGTCGGCGGTTCGAATCCCTGCGGTGGGGTGCGCTCCCGCTGCTCGGTCCCAGCGCCTGCCAACCTAGCAGTTCGAAAGCACCTCCGGGTGCAAGTAGATAAATAGGGACCGCTTACCAGCGGGAAGGTAAACGGCGTTTCCGTGTGCGGCTCTGGCTCGCCAGATGCAGCTTTGTCACGCTGGCCACGTGACCCGGAAGTGCCTCCGGACAGCGCTGGCCCCTGGCCTCTTGAGTGAGATGGGCGCACAACCCCAGAGTCTGTCAAGACTGGCCCGTACGGGCAGGGGTACCTTTACCTTTACCTTTATATTTTGTCTGGTTATGGGAATAGGCTATGTATTTGTAGATCTGGGATGTGGAAGATCATATCTGTTAATATGCCTCCTCTAACAGCACTTTGATGATCTCTGATCTCTGAAACCCAATGTTTGAACTGCAGACCGGAATGCATCATCAAAAGGAAAGTGTCTTTTAGTAGATCCTGAAAATTACATCACTAAATGGGTGGCTGGCTTCGCTGCCTGTGAATCTAAAAACTGTTACGAGTTACTGCAGGAAAAAAATGGTTAGCTGTAAAGGGGAGGTTTTTTGTACTTGATTGCGTAAATCGTATTGATTTAACTTTTTTAAAATCTTGTATTGTGGAAAGGGTATCAATACATTTTAATATTACATACTTGGTTGTATTTAGATATTATGATCACTCATAACCCAGACTACAACAGGACTGAACCTGTTCTGCGTACCCAATCTTCCTTTCCATTGATTGCTATTTTTTCTCCTGATGATAAATTTCTGTCCCTGAGAGCTGGTTTTTGGTGCATGCTTCACACACTTAGTGCTTGCAGTCATTACAGTGCCTATTCCCACCCCCCCTTCTGATTTTAAGACCAGATTAGCATTTTTATTTTATTCTATTCAATACAAGGTGGTCTTTTCCGAGGAGGAGGAGCACTAGGTGGGCTGCTAAGTCTCAGCACTGAAAAATGTGCCGCAATTTATGAAACAATGACCTTGACAGAATGAAATGTTCTTTTTTTCATTCTCAACTGCCTCGTCTCAAAGGTGGAGGGAACTAGGTGATTGAGCTGAGCGAGGCATGAGCCAAAGGGGTAAAGATGGAAGAATGATAATAAATAAATGTCTACAGTAATTGGGTGCTGCACAGGAATCCTTTTGCTTTTAACCCACAGGGCCCTGTACCCAAAGCTTACAATCTAATTAAAAGAAGTAATACAGTGGTACCTCAGGTTACATATGCTTCAGGTGACATACGCTTCAGGTTACACACACTGCTAACCCAGAATTAGTGCTTCAGGTTAAGAACTTTGCTTCAGGATAAGAACAGAAATTGGGCTCTGGTGGTGCAGCGGCAGCAGGAGGCCCCATTAGCTAAAGTGGTGCTTAAGATTAAGAACAGTTTCAGGTTAAGAACGGACCTCCAGAACGAATTAAGTACTTAACCTGAGGTACCACTGTAAAGTGACTTCAGCCCTTCTGAAATAAATATTCCAGATCTCTTTGCAAAGCACAGGGGTAGCCAACATGGAAGCTGGGAATTGTAGCGCCAATATCTGGAGACCATCACATTGGGTACCCCTGAGCCAAGAGCTGAAGCCGCGATCTTCTGAGACACCTTTTCACAAACAGCATTTCCAGTTCCAGGGATTCCATGAAGAAAGTTGTATTGGCAGGCAAGCGCGCACACACACACACACACACACACACACACAAAACGGGAGTTCCATGGAGTTGCACTCCTTTAGCAATTGTCCTGGTACTTCCTCCCCCTTCCCCTTCCCCTTCCCCTTCCCCTTCCCCTTCCCCTTCCTTCTTTCTTTCCTTCCTTCCTTCCTTCCTTCCTTCTCCATGCTTTCCAGGGGTTAAACCAGGAATGGCCAGCAGGTCAATGCTTGCAGGGTCCATTGCTGCTGGTTATTGAGAGGGAGAGCCGAGTGGGAATCCTGACATGGTGCGGGCACATAAGTGGAGCCAATCTGCTGCTCTCGTTGCTTGCCTCAACCCTCCCCTTCTAAGTAACCAGCAGTGACATGTGGCACTGGGAAGCCAGAGAAGCAATGCTGTGCCATCCGTTCAAGCGCTCACCATGGGAAAACATTGCCCTCCTCTTGGCTCTATCATTGAGTTGCAACCTGGTGGTAAGAGTTAAATATGCCGCTCCTTTGATGCAGGAGAGATAAGAACTCTCTCTGATTTGAATACATCTCAATGAAAGGAAATGTCAAAAACAGTGCAGAAAATAATGCAATTTTTTATGCTAACACTTGCAGACTAAAATGATAGCAAGCACCAGTCAGATATGCTCATGTGATTTCTGTCCCTCACCTCGGACCAAAATGCGACTTGTGGAAATTTCTGCTCTCATTTCTGATGGAATCTTCTGACATCTCTAATGAAGAGCATGTGTCAATAGTTTTGTTGCACTCCGGTTTCACATGCTTGTGAGCAAAAGCCTGATCTGAGCCTCTACTCATGGTTGCATTTTAAAGTGGGGCAGGGTGAAAAATAAACGTGTGTGTGTTTCATACTTTTTATACCACTTGATTGTGATGAAACCTCAAAGCTGTTTACAAAGTCGCACTTGAGAATCTATATTTGAGTACAGAATGTCAAGTGAGAATTGACCCTGGTCCATTGGAAAAAGACTTTGTCTTGGTGGTAGGGTACTGTGAATAAACTTTACAAATAGACTGAAATGCCTCAGTAATAACACTTTTTTGACCAGGGTTATAGACTTGTGTGAGTCTGTTGCAGCAAAATCAATGAAGAATCTTGCCTCATCTTAAAGACTAGATTATTACAAAAGCTTTCACAGAGAGGTCCATTTCATCAGATGCATACAGTGTTATTCTCAATACACAAATTCAGAGGAAAACAATGTAAACAGTTTTTAATAATAATGCTTAAGATTTGGGCATCTTTTAGTAAAAGAATCCTATGGAACATGATTTGAAAATTTTAACCTGGAAGAAAAGTGCTGCTTCAGAAAGTCATTCGATGGAAGCCTTTACTCCAAAGCAATGTCTTTGTAGCTAAACTGATCGGTCCGTGGCTACTTTCAGCGACGGGAGATGAAGCAAGTTTTCTCATTGGTCAGCTGTTCCCACCTTTTGCCAATACTTGTTTAGGAATGGTTCATTTGTTGGTAATTAGCTGTCCATTTCGCAGTTACTTGGTTACTAGTTGATTTTACCCTTTTCTTCAAAAGGGGGCATCTAGATCCAAAACAGTTTTACACAGTGGCGTTGTCTCTCATCCACAATTGCTCGCTCACTTAGGCAGATTCTCTTGGAGGTGCATTAGTGCAATTGCTTCACTCTGTTCCACTTTAATTGAAGCAGGCCTTTCCCCCACCCCCTTTGGATTATCTCCCTCTGTACTACTCTAGTTTGGTGTGCTTTTGTGTATGAAGAGGGAAAGAATGAGAGAAAGGGAAAGAGAGAGAGAGAGAAAGAAAGAGACACAGACGTTGGTCAGGCTTCTGCTGACAGATGACTTTTCCTCAGTTGCCGGTTTCCTTGCCTGTCAGTAAAGTGGCTGGTAAGTGGAAGAACCCGAGAAGGGGAGGGCATTTGTGGGTGGGTGTGAGAGAGAAGGAGAGAGAGAGAAATTCGGCACTGCAAGGAATGAGGGCTGCCTTTCATAGCACAGAGGGGAGACGCAGAGTGAGTCCAGCGAATGGCAAGGCGGATAACTGGGAGCTGTACATCTGCCAGTACTATAAGGCCTCCCATTCAGACAGCTTAATTGTCCGCAAGCCTTCCCCCCACCCCCTCCCTCACCCCTGATAAAGATCCTTCAGCTGGTATTACTGATTGTATCCTTGGCTTATTGTGTAAAAATAAAAAATAAAAATCTGTGGTTGCCTTCAATCTGGAGATCAGCCTCTAATCCCTTCCATCACTCTGAGGAACATGGCATGCCACCGCAGCTGCCCCCCGGAGCACACCTGAAATTTTTTGCTCCTCGTGTGGAAGCCAGGGGTGTGCGTGGAAAAGGGGGGAGCATTTGGAGGCAGGGGGAAAATATGGTTGCTGCTCCTGGTCAGTGTTAACCAAAAAAAAGAGAAAAAGGAAATTGGAGCGTGTGCATGTTTCGGGGGACGCATCCATTCTCTCTGAGCTTTGACCAAAGTGAAAACGTAGAGCTATGGAGTCTCCAACGAAGGAAATTGAAGAATTTGAGAGCAACTCTTTGAAATACCTGCAACCGGAACAAATAGAGAAGATATGGCTTCGCCTCAGAGGACTGTAAGTAACACTTTATCTTTTGTCTTTCCCTACTCTCTCTCTCTCTCTCTCTCTCTCTCGTTTTTATGGCAATGATTTAGACATCTGTTCTTTTCCACATACTTTTTATTTTGTCCAGTCCAAGGACAAACCACACCTGCTTACTGCATATCCACCAACTTCCAGCCACTTACAGGGGTAAAAGAAACCCACGGTCTTTTCTCTGAATAATGCTGAAATTGCATGTTACAGTGAAGAAATGCCATTTATGTCAGCACAAACACAACGATGTTTTCATATGCAAGTGGGCATAAAAAAAAAAAAACAGCCACACCTCTGTCATATTAAAACTAAGCCTATACCCAGTTCTGCTTACCTCTGTGTTTGTTTGTGGATTCCTCCCTCCCTCTCCCAAAAGCAGCTTGAACAAATGTGGAGGAACTTGGAAAACACAGTTGAAATTCACTTTTTAATGGCAGGAAACTCATGTCTATTTTCGTTAAATGCTTGTGATTCAGCATGTGTTTATTTATCTGAACTTTTGGAATGGGCATGGTTTGTGCCGTATTGGAGGTAAAGCTAGTCCTAGCAGCATGACAGAGGAAAGGTGAGGTATGCAAATAAAAGTGTTATTCAATAGTTCTGGAAGCTTTGAAATGCATATGTATGTATGTATCTGGATCTCTTGTTTCTAAGTGTGTGTGTGTGTGTGTGTGTGTGGCAATGAAATTATTATTAGAAACTTTAATTCTGCAACCCGAGACACACTTAGCTGTAAGTCCCACTGAACTCAGTAGGGGTTACTTCTGAGTAGGCATGCATGGGATTGTGCTGTAAATCTGTTTAATGGCAACAGAGTATTTGCTTTATTCCTTTTCTGATCAAGCCTACATAGAGGGTTAGCATGTTAAGCTGCATCTGTCCAGATGTTCAGAACAGAATATTTTCTCTCTCATCATCTTAACAAAGCAGACTGTGATTTCACTAGGGAGAGATGCTGGGCATGAGGGGAATATATCGGGAAAAGTAATCTCAGCCCCCCTCCCCACTCCACCCAAGAATCCCAGCTTAAAAAACTTGAAGCTTTCTTTCTGCAAGTTGTTGGCTTGTTATCGTTTTCTTTAACCTGGTGATATCACGTTTTATAAGAAATTATTCTGAACGTGTTGTGCTTGCCTTGGACCAGAAATGAATATATATCACTGTGAGGATCTGTTCCAGGAAGTCTGTTTTGTGAAGAAATGCAGTCAAGCCCGATGACAGCTGTTGTGTAGCAGTTCCAAACAGACTAGCTCTACAAAAACAACAACCCCAAACCTTTATTTTACAGTCTCTCTGCTAGTTATATATACATCTGTGATTGTCTAAAACATTCTGTGCAAGAGTTAGACTAACCCTCATGGTCAGATAAGATGAAGTGTCTTGGTCAATAGCATAATTTCACGACAATCCACTCTGTAATAATCACTGGTGCAATTCTGCCCATACTTAGGGAGCAAAGCAAATTCAAAAGGACCCTGTTGTATTCAATTCAATGGCATCATCTTGCAAGGTGATTCTGTAGCCAGAACCCTGCTGGGGTGTGTGTGTGTGTCTATGCAGTATGTGTCACAATAGTGCTGTCTTTCTTTAGATAGTGTCAGGATGAATACCCAAGTGCAAAAGACAGCACACTTAAAAAGTACCGTGCAAATAAATGTCTTCATCCACCAGCAGGGTGGTAATAATTTCATCATCAGATTGTACCTCTGCATTGCAATTGCACAGGAAGTGAAACAGAACACAAATGTATACCAAGACACCAATGGCAAAGGGATATTAGCTTAGTAGTAGTAGTATTTTCATACTGTGATCTTAGTAAAAACTTAGTGCACAAACCAAACCGAGTCTAAACACGATTATTTCAAGCCTGCCTCTAATAGGATCTTAATTCTATTTTGCTGTACACCGGTGTAAAATACTTGCATGTATAGCCTAAGAATTGAGTACTGTGGTGTCAAGTTTTGAGGATGTCCTGGAGAAGACAATGAAGAGTTGCATATTTTTTTTTGGTATTGCCAAAAAGACATTGGCTAGGATCCAAAGGCCCATGCGCAGAGTTCCACACACAGTGTCCCTCTTTTATAGTACCGTTTCCCAAGGCAGCCCATCGCCTACCCTATAAAGTTGCTCTTGAAGGTCAGAGAGTCTCCAGAGTAGAATTCAGTGCACAATTGCAAAGAAAAACTGGCAGCTTCTCCTTTGCACCTGTGCTTTTTCCTGTCCCCAGGACTATTTGGCCAGGAGGCCAGCACTTATGGGGCCCACTGCCCTTTACAACCCTGCTATGGGAGCCACATGGATCCAGTCTATAGTCTGGCTCCAGCCGTGTGGAAAGAGACATCTGCATGTGTCTTTCCCACAGTATTGGCAACCTGCCTACAGGGAGGGTAATAATTCTAGGGAAAAGACAACGGGATGGGCCAGGCCTATGTCATTCCAGGCTAGAGCCATGCCATGGAATGAACTCATGGAACATAAGGACATAAGTCCTTCTGGATTACAGCAATGTTCAGTGCAACATATGGCTACGATGCAGTGTCCAGCCAGATGCCTATGGGAAACACACAAGCAGGATATGACCCCGTAGTGGCTCTTGTGGTGAGGCTGTAACACGTAAAAGAGACATGAGCTAAGTGCTTTCGAAGGATTGATTCTAATAGATTTTCCCACAACAGGGAAATGCACACGGTTGGATTGCGGGGAGCGGGGGTGGGAAATCCATTTAGATTTTGTAAGAAGGACATGCTAGCTTCCTGCCTGTCCCTGCTTACATTTTCTTCTTGGAAAATCATGCTCTTTTCATCCCTTGCATTTCACATTCATATTGCTGCACGTGTGAACCTCTGCATAGAAAAAGGTTTTGTCAGACGGGCTCTTAGTGAAGAGATCAGGCCTTACGGAGGCGTTTTGCTGCCTTACCAAGATCTTGCCGGAGCCCTGAAGCCGCTTCCGCTGCTTCCGCTCGCTTCTCTGGCAGTGGCGCTGAGCTCCCTCAGAAGTGCCCCAAGGATTCTGCCACCCGACGCGGCTGCCTCAATCTACCTCGTGGATGGGCCAACAGAGGACGTGAGCCTTCTCTCACGAGTGGAAGGAAGAGAGGGCAGGGTGCCCATAAAGGTAAAGGTAAAAGGACCCCTGACCATTAGGTCCAGTTGTGGCCGACTCTGGGGTTGCGGCGCTCATCTCGCTTTACTGGCCGAGGCAGCCGGCGTACAGCTTCCGGGTCATGTGGCCAGCATGACAAAGCCGCTTCTGGCAAACCAGAGCAGTGCACGGGAACACCGTTTACCTTCCTGTCGGAGCAGTACCTATTTATCTACTTGCACTTTGACATGCTTTCGAACTGCTAGGTTGGCAGGAGCTGGGACCGAGCAACGGGAGCTCACCCCGTCACGGGGATTCGAACCTCTGACCTTCTGATCGGCAAGCCCTAGGCTCTGTGGTTTAACCCACAGCGCCGTTGTATAAAAGAAGAGTGTTCAACAGGCACAGCTTATCTGGACCAAGGATATGCCAAGCCACACGTGAAAATTCCCTCTGCCACATAACCCTTAGTGGTGTAGAAGCCCTTCCCGCTACTGTACTGGATCATGTGACTAACCAGTCAATCAATATGCAGCAACAGTGGCGGCGGCCCCTGGCTGCTTCTGTGAGCTGGTCAAAAGAAGGGGTTGCTGCTGCCATGTGGCTACTGCCCCCCAATCACATTGAACCCCAAAACAGGACTTGTCCATGTATATGAGACCAGTGGGGGCATGGAGCAGGGGAGAGACAAAAGGATGAACACACTGACTCCATCCTCTACTGCAATGCGCAGCCTCTGGACCCTGTCTCGGAAGAGTACAGCTGCTGTTTTATCAGATGGGAGCTTGTCAGAATGTACATGCAACAAGGAAGATAAGGAGGGTTCCGTTTCACAAGCAGTAAGTACACAGTAGTGAGTTATTGCTTGTTCAGTGGTTGACTGCAATCAGTTTCTGATCACAGAAATAAACACAGATTCTTCAACCCCAATCCATCTCCCAGACACTGAACAATCACATTCTTCTGCCAAAACTCTATCATCATTAGTGGTGCCATATGTGGAGAGCAGGAAGCAAAAACAGCACCAAGGCCAGACGTGCCTGGAGGACAAAGAGCAAATTGAGCCAGGCATTCGCTGATGACTCAAGCAGCGAGACATTTCAGTGAATGAGCAAGCGCAGCTCCTCTGTTTATGCCACCCGTGCTCAGAGACGGGCTGGTGTGTGAGAGGCAGTGTTTGCTGGTTTTCAAAATGTGTAGATCGCCTTCCTCTCAAGGTACTCAAGGCGGTGTGTGAATGTGTGTAGTTCAGTGTGATGCAATTTATGGGAAAGGCTGGGCAAGAGAATACATGGCGAGAACATAGAAGCTACCTTATAACAATTCAGATCCATTGGCCCATCTCAACACAATGACTGGTTTGGGCCTTCAGGGTTTCAGACAGAAGTGTTTCCCAATCCTTGTTTGGTTTAGCTCGCCCGCGGAAACAACTCAGAGGTTATTAAGAAGAAAAATGATAACAACAAGAAGACTGGAAGATGTGATTTGTGAGCAT
The DNA here is from genome assembly GCF_964106915.1 of Podarcis gaigeae. Classification (NCBI taxonomy): domain Eukaryota; kingdom Metazoa; phylum Chordata; class Lepidosauria; order Squamata; family Lacertidae; genus Podarcis; species Podarcis gaigeae. The sequence goes on along the minus strand of NC_139688.1, from coordinate 54,479,217 downwards.
CAAAAGCAGCAGAAATATGAGATGATTGGACCCTCACTGAGCTCGAAACATGGAAACCCCCAACAAAATTTAAAATTTGGCAAAATATTTGGAATACATAATATGTATTGGTATAATTTGGAATAATTAATGCGATATGATTGGATTGTTAAATGGAAAACTTAATAAAAATTATTATATAAAAAAGAAGTGTTTCCCAATCCTAGTTGGAAATGCCAGAGACAGGCTTTCCCAGCCAGATAAATGGGTTTTTAACAACAGGTGCCCACTTGATAAGGTTTTATTTTAAATGTATTCGTTGTATTTGTGTTTTTAATTATGTAAATCACAGTGGTTTAAAATGAAATGTGATTAAACGTAATAATAGAATCTGGGGCCCTTCAAGCGGACCATAAATTCTCTGGGAAATAGCACACATAGGACATTAAAGAAACATTCTGAAATAATGCTGCTGTTTCCATTCTTAATCCCCCTCCCAGTTTTCAGGCTATTGATAGTAGAAGAGCATAGGCTGAATTTTTGCAAGTGAGATACAGTAAACATAGAGTAATGACCTCTGGAGCTTTGTGTGTGTCTGCATGATAATCAGCATAATATTAACACGGTAACTAACTGTTCCTTCCTGGAAATTAACATAAGGTTATGAAATTTCAGCAATTCTGGAACAGAAGTCCCTTGTGAGAATTCTACCATTCCTCTTGTGTTGCAAAGCATCTGGGCATCTCATAGATCTTTATATAGTGGTGATGTGTGAACATTTTACCACTTTCCTGTATGGATATTCAGTGGATTGATTTTTCGCAACTCAGAAAGATACATCATGGTACCCTTGGGTACAACAAAATAGTTTTAAAAGCCCCCAGGTCCTGGATCCTAAACAATTGCATCAGCATGTTGGCTCATAGCGCCAGTGTTACATCATGGTTTAATACTGGTAAATCACTTAGTTTTCCCATTAGGATCTTTAAGATGAGAGTTTTTTCTCTTTTTAGTGAAGAGTGCCACATATCACTAGAAAGAACCCTCCCCACCTTAGCTGAAGGGACTGATTTTTATAAGTCAACTGTCCCTGGACTGGTCCCCATGTCTCGTAAAGCACTATCCTTATTTTGCCTTTGTGGGATCTGTTGGAGAGAACTTTTAAAATTAGTTTCTTTATATAGGATTTATACCTCATCTTTTTCATACCCAGTGGCTGAGACTGCTCACACCGTTCAAGTAACAAAATACGATAAAAATGAAAAAGAAGAGCAGGAAGAAAGAAAAGCATGACATCCAGATGAAAGCTAAAAACAGGGAACTTACCATAAAGTAACAGGGCAGAAATCTGACAATTCCATCATCTCAAGGCCTGCTGAAACAAAAACATCTTGGACTACAAAAGACCATCCGCCTGGGAGCTAGCTAGGTGTCCAAGGGAAGGGAGCTCCAGAACCTATGAGGGTGGTCAAAATAGATATTACACTTAATACTTAGCATGCAGGAATGTTTCTTGGAGGGACGCGGGTGGCGCTGTGGGTTAAACCACAGAGCCTAGGGCTTGCCGATTAGAAGGTTGGCGGTTCGAATCCCCGCGACAGGGTGAGCTCCTGCTGCTCGGTCCCAGCTCCTGCCAACCTAGCAGTTCGAAAGCACGTCAAAGTGCAAGTAGATAAATAGGTACCGCTCTGGTGGGAAGGTAAATGGCATTTCCGTGCGCTGCTCTAGTTCCCGAGAAGCGGCTTAGTCATGCTGGACATATGACCTGGAAGCTGTACGCCGGCTCCCTTGGCCAATAAAGCAAGATGAGTGCCGCAACCCCAGAGTCGGTCACGACTGGACCTAATGGTCAGGGGTCCCTTTACCGTCACCTATGTTTCTTGGAAGAGGGAGGCATGTGAACACAGCTCCAAGACTCAGCCCGCCAGAGTGGGAGTGAGGACCCTGTCTTCTAGCCTGCCAGGGAAATTGAAAAACTCTCCTTCCTCTGGCAGTGAAACGAGGGGATAATTCCGCTTTCAAGTTTGTGGCAGTTAGCATAAAGGAGGCCAGAAAATGAGGAAAATAATCAAAAAGCTGCTGAATGCTTTTTTCTTTCCATTGATAGGGTTCCGACTTTACATTAGCCGTTTAAAATGGTAACACTTCTGTGCATGTCTAATTAAAAGCTAAAGATTGCCTTTCAGCTGGCTGAAGATCTTTTGTGAAAGCTTGATGTGTTTTGCACGTTGAACCTATTGCAGGAGAAGTAAGCACTGCGGAGCTCACTGGAGCTTAGTCCCAGGAAACTTTATAGGCATGCTGATACTAATAAATTGAGTTTTTAACTACATGCTTCTGCTTCTTGTGTGTTTGATAATATTTCACAACAGCTGCGTGCATTTTTTGGACTCTCCTGGAGGTCATGGCTAAATGGGCTGTCATGAGGAGCTCCTGCTTTTAAAAATCTAACACTACGTTGCTGCTTGTTTTCCTTTTAACAACCATAGCAGCCCTGTAGGGCAGCCTTGTGTCCTATTTTACAGAGGGCAGTCCTCCATTTGAAGGGCACCTGCTCACAGTCTTCTCCACGATGTGGAGCTTATTTCTATTAAAATGAGAGCAATTATTTCTAAGTGGGCACCTAGACGTACAAATGAGTGTGTGCATTTTTAAATACAAGTGTAACTAGATGCCCTGCAGTCATGAGGGGTGGTTAGTGATGAGAAGGACTTTTGAAGGACTGGGGAGAAGGACTTTGGGCAGCAACTGGGATGCTATGCCTGTTGAACACTCTTCTTTTATACAATGGCGCTGTGGGTTAAACCACAGAGCCTAGGACTTGCCAGTCAAAAGGTTTGCGGTTCGAATTCCCGTGACGGGGTGAGCTCCCGTTGTTCGGTCCCTGCTCCTGCCAATCTAGCGGTTCGAAAGCACGTCAAAGTGCAAGTAGATAAATACCATATTTTTTGCTCTATAAGACTCACTTTTTCCCTCCTAAAAAGTAAGGGGAAATGTGTGTGTGTCTTATGGAGCGAATGCAGGCTGCGCAGCTATCCCAGAAGCCAGAACAGCAAGAGGGATCGCTGCTTTCACTGCACAGCGATCCCTCTTGTTGTTCTGGCTTCTGAGATTCAGAATATTTTTTTTCTTGTTTTCCTCCTCCAAAAACTAGGTGCGTCTTATGGTCTGGTGTGTCTTATAGAGCAAAAAATATGGTAGGTACCACTCCGGCGGGAAGGTAAACGGCGTTTCCATGTGCTGCTCTGGTTCGCCAGAAGCGGCTTAGTCATGCTGGCCACATATCCTGGAAGCTGTACGCCGGCTCCCTCGGCCAATAAAGCGAGATGAGCACCGCAACCCCAGAGTCGGCCACGACTGGACCTAATGGTCAGGAGTCCCTTTACCTTTACCTTTACACATTAAGTGTAATGTGTAGTTCAACCCCAAATGTCCACTCCCTGCCCTGGGCCTCAAAAACTTAAATCCCAGAGTGGAAAATGGGCTGCACCTTGATTGTACTGCATGTTCCACATTGCTTAGTGACACTGCCAAGTGAGGATATCTGTGGGGTCTTGCTGTGCCTCCACTTTTTCCAGCAAGCAAAATAAAGCCCCCCCTCCTCAGAATGGAAATATAAATAACTTCATGAAATTTCTGCTTCAGCATGGGATGCATGTTACCTGTCTGATATAGATTTGTCGAATTGTAGGGTTAGAAGCAACCCTGAGGATCATTCAGTCCACTTAAGTGCAGGAATATTCAGCTGTCCCATACAGGGATCAAACCTGCAACCTTGGCATTATCAGCACCAAGCTTTAACCACCTGAGCTATCCAGTCAACCATCTTGTAAATGAACCCTCAGTAAATTCACATGTGGAAACAGCCTATGCTTTATGGGAACTTTATGTTGACTGGTCTCTACATGACTTTCCTTCCTTTGGCCGCAAGGGACGACTGACAGCAGGTGACTATGGATGGAGCTATGGTTTCTGAATGAGCAAATAAGCTCACATAATCCCTCCTCTATCTCTATTAGTTGATCTATGATGGTTCATTTACACTTGCCACTTGATGTTGCAGTCATCAAGACATTAATGCAGGGGTCGGCAAGGCTTACTGGGCACGGGCCGGATCACTCCCACGGAGATACTCTGTGGGCCAGGCAGGTGCAGTGCGACAGTGGAAATCGCGTCTGCGCATGTCCGCGGCGTCGGATATCGCTTCTGTGCCTGCCCAGACACAGAAAGTCATGCCAGTGCAGAAGCGATTTCTGGCGCCTGGGCATGCGCAGAAGCGATTTCCAGAGCTGCAGAAGAGAGTCCCCGCGCCGTGCTGCACCGGTTAAACACAGTGTGTGGGGAATCGTCGAGTGGGCGGCTCAGTTCGGAGGTGGCTTGTGGGCCGATTAAATGGCCTCCATGGGCTGCTTCCGGCACATGGGTCTTAGGTTCCCGACCCCTGCATTAATGTCTTTCTGTGTGCGGAGCAGGAAACACATATGCTCTGTTAGCCTCTGTTTTTCAACCTGAGGCTCAGTAGACTGATTTTCTGATTAGTCGGTTTATATTGACAGTAGTACATATACCGTAATTAATTAAGGATAGTTATCCAGAAATGAATTCATGTGGCTCTGACTTCTGATAGTTATCTTTTTTTTTATAAATACATCTACCATGCATAGTTCAGCATCTACATGACACCTTTTGATGTGAAAAACACTTGCATAATTTTTATTTTATTTTTTTACAGTGGGCATCTATGTTCGGTTACTATTTATGTTCAACTTGGCATGTACAGCATATAAATTATGGGGAAAGGTTCTTTATGTTCTTTTCCTGGTAGCTGGATATAAAACTGCCCAGCTGCTTCTTTTATGTCTGCTTTGGGCAAACTCCATTTATTTCCAAAGAGAATTCTCTCATGAGGACTGACAAACTTACAAGGCTGTAAAAACTGTGTTCCGTAGACCATGCTGAGTGTATGTTCACAGTTCCTTGCCGCTACTCTTGACTGAGATGAGGCCTGAAAACTGTCCATTTCCCAAAGTGGAGAAAGGCTTATGGTTCACACCTTTCCTACTTGGGATTTTCAAATCCTCTTTCACAAATACTGCTTAATAGGTTCCCAGGCCAGCAGCAGAAAATGTGCTCTACCACACCAATGCAACCACACTTTAGGATGGAATTAACCACAGTGCTGAGTAAGAGACCGGGGCAAGGGGGCTGTAGCCAAGCAGGGACCTCTGATGTTTTACAGTTTTCTCAGCACAGAATGCGCTGAACTACTTTAAAACTGCTTTCACTTCTGAAAATAGTGACTACGCACCCGCCGGAGGATGAGAAGCAGAATGCCAACAGCCCAGACAGCAGAAGAAGTGAAATGCAGAAAACCCTAATGGAAGAATGTGGTTTACAGAGGTGGAGTTAATGGGGACAAGCAAGTTTTCTTGGATCTCCCATTGGTAAAACCTATTTGGTGTTTTGCAACTTTCTGACTAGTTGCAAGACCTTAGCCAGACCTAGCAGAGTAAACGCAGAATCCACGGAAGCAATTGGCGACTTGGCTGCAGACAGGATAGACGAAGCAGGAACCAGGAACTTGTAGTTAGGTGTTTATTATATACAGTGGACTATTTTCAGGAACAGAACACGGATATTTTGCTAGCTCTCTCTGATACGACTCACAGCTCCTACACTGACACAGAACTCTGAACTCACAAACACTGAACCACTGAACTCTGAACTAACACATTCCAGTTAGTAGGCCATTAATTATCACTCGCTTGAGAGAGCTTGACCAATCAGGGAGCCGTCTCCATGTCTCTGTTATCACCAGGCAGACTTACTCCTTCAGATTGCCTTCTGGCTGTCTGCCAAACCTGAATTGACTCTGTGTGAGTAGCTGCACGTACAGCACAAACCATCCCAACAGCACAAACCATCATTGCCATAGGAACACAACAGGCATTTTGAGGTCAGAGGACACCTCAACATGCAGGGCAGGGTGCAGGTATATGATGGCTTTAATGTCAAAGATTCCAGGTGCGTTCGGGCATTCAAATAAAGACAGGGAACAAACTGTGTGGGTCACAGTTGCTAACCACCTGGAAAAACTGCTCCGTTTAGCACAATATTATACACGTGACTGGTGTCTTTCCAGGTTTTGAGGCAGGAGTCTTCCCCAGCAATACCTGACGTCAGCAGGGATTGGATCTGGGGCGTTTTGCATGCGATCATGCACCCCATCTGGACTCAAACTCCCAGCAGCCCATGCCAGCATGGCCAAAAGTGAGGGATGCTGGGAGCAGGAGTTCTGCAACATCTGAAGTGCCAAAGTTAATGTTGGCATGAAGGCTGGGCATGCAGAAGGTGGGGCCAACCTGTCTGGGGTTAGCACACATGCCCCCATGTAGTCTGTGGCCTCTGGCATTTGGCTGAATGTCTGAAAACAGCTTCAGCTGGTTCAGGCATTATTTTGTTCTGGCACCAGAGAGCCATACATCTGATGGAAGGAGAAGGTGGCAATACTCTGCTTCCTTATGTGCCACTGGGAACAGAGAGGCCAGAGCTAAGGGTGGCCCATGCTATGGAGCCAACCATAAGACCGTCAGACTAGCCTCTCCCCAGCCTTTGGGATCTAATAATAATCTCTAACAGGTGGTTCAAAAAGTTGTTTTTCCAGGACATTTTGCCAACTGCATTTCCTACCAATTTCTGTTCTGACGTTATGCATGACTCCCTTTCCACCAAACCTCTGAGCTGCGGGTAGTGAATGGTAATAATAATATAATAATAATTTATTATTTATACCCCGCCCATCTGGCTGGGTATCCCCAGCCACTCTGGGCAGCTCCCAGAATAATAATAATAATAATAATAATAATAATAATAATTCGATAAAACATCAAACATTAAAAACATCCCTAAACAGGGCTGCCTTCAGATGTCTTCTAAAAGTCAGATATAGTGGATGCTCAGGTTGCGAACATGATCCATGCGGGGTGCACGTTCGCAGCCCGCAGCGTTCGCAACCCGCGTCTGCGCACATGCAGGTTGCGATTTAGTGCTTCTGTGCATGCGTGACTGCCGAAACCCGGAAGTAACCCGTTCTGGTACTTCCGGGTTTCGGCAGTCCACAACCCGAAAAAACGCAACCTGAAGCGGCTGTAATGTGAGGTATGACTGTAGTTGTTTATTTCCTTGACATCTGGTGGGAGGGCGTTCCACAGGGCGGGTGCCACTACTGAGAAGGCCCTCTGCCTTGTTCCCTGTAACCTCACTTCTCGCAATGAGGGAACTGTCAGAAGGCCCTCGGCGCTGGACCTCAGTGTCCGGGCTGAACGATGGGCATGGAGACGCTCCTTCAGGTATACAGGACCAAGGCTGGTGGGGGGTAGCTGTCCTGTAACAAAGCCAAAGGGTTAGGATTTTGAATATTTTATCCCTACAAGCACTGTTTCTGTGGTGCTCTTGCTTGTGAGTTGTTACGGTATTTCACTTTTGGCAAGATGCTTATGTAAACAGCAGGAGTGAAGGCTGGAAGCAGAACAAGCTGATCCCACACAAGTGACCTCCGAGTTAACAATCTCACCCCAGCATAGCTTAGTTTTGTCATTTGGGTCATCCACCCAATCAAGGGGGGATTTTTTTTTTTTTTTTTTTTGCTAACGCCAATGTGTGGCAGAAAAGCAGTAGAATGGTTGTTTTGTGTGGGCTCAAAATGGTAGGTTATCCATGGGCATAGCTGGGGGGGGGGCAGCTCCCCCCAAATCAAGTAAGGGCAGGGCTTGGAGAAAGCGTGTTCCTCTTCAGGGAGAGCACGTGTTGTGGTGGGGTCTACTGAGCCACCCCCTTTGTTGCCTGGTAAGTTCTCCAAGATGGCCAGGGGGCATTGATTGGATTGCCAAGTTGCTGGGGGAAAAGTTATGTTGCAATTTTGGTGGGAGGGGTAAAAGGTTTAAATACTCTGCACGCAGCCTGGTACTTTCTCTTTTGCTGCGTGCAACGGATCACCCGCCCACCCGCCCTAGAGTAAGGGGTTGTTGCGTTGACCTTGCTATGCCTGTCATGGGGTCGTCTGCCTTTGAGCAGGGGCTTGGTAGGAATTTTTCCACCTGGCAAATTGGCTGACTGGGTGGTTTTTGCCTACTGCGTAGCAAATCATCACAACTTGTAAGGTTGTGGTTAGGCATTGGTTATAAATCTGGTGGAGGAGGGGTTAGGATAGGCTGGGCCTGCCCCTTCATGGTTGCTGCGGAAAGGGAATTCCGTTAAAGGAATCCTGGGGCTTGCCATCTTTTCGTCCAATCCCTGGAATGGGACTAGGGGCGGCAAGCCTTCGGGGAGCAGGCAGGTGAGAGTTGAGGGTCTGTGACTCAGCTCCAATTCTTCCCCGACTTGCTTTCCCCCGCACTGTCTTTCGGTGGTGCCCGGAAGTCAGTTCTGTCCCCAGGCGGGGGGACAGATAGTCTTAACCAATGCCTAAACAACCACTCACAGTTTGTATTTTAATAAAGTTGTGGCCAAAATCATGCCAAAAATCTTAAACAAGAATTACGTGTCCGTTGTGAGTTATTTTGGGGGGTGGCTTGGGGACCTCGACACGCAACAGGGTGCTTGTAAGCATTGCTCACCAGCTGATAGACAATGCCTGCAAAGCCCTTTTCAAAGTGCTTTGAGTGGAGCTTCTGGAGCTCTGAGAATCAGCTGATTGTCATATCTTCTCCAGAAGCCCCATTCAAAGCACTGCACAAAACAATAACAATAATCATAATTTATTACTTATATCTCGCCCATCTAGCCGGGCCTCCCCAGTACACTGGGCGGCTCCCAATAGAATATTAAAAACATCAAACATTAACAACTTCCCTAAACAGGACTGCCTTCAGATGTCTTCTAAAAGTCAGATAGTTGCTTATTTCTTTGACATCTGATGGGAGGGCATTCCACAGGGCGGGTGCCACTACCAAGAAGGTCCTCTGCCTGGTTCCCTGTAACCTCACTTCTCACAGTGAGAGAACCGCCAGAAGGCTCTCAGAGCTAGACCTCAGTGCTGAACAATGGTGCTTTGAGAGGCCTCCTGAAGACCCTTGCAGGCAGCAAGGTCATGTGACAAGCATTATGACGTGAGATGATTGACAGGTCCCAGCTGTCCAATTTGGTCCACAAGAGGTAAAGGAGATGAAAACCTGCCTAGAAAGGTTTCTCGCCCCTGATTTAGATGCATTTCAACCTGGTTTCCTGCCTGTATGAATAAAGTTTTCCAGAACCTTCTCAGGGGTGGTTTCACATTTATTGAACCCCTTCTCTCAGGAAAAACAACTGATTCCCTCCTTGCTGCCTTTAGGTAGACCTTTCTTTTTCTGACTGTTTGTTGACTGAGGGGTCAGTTTGGACCGCTATTGTTTCTTGGTGGTCATCTCTTTAGCCCATTGGCTAGCTGTATTGCTTTCTCCTATTATTGTGTTATTTATTATTTTCATATGCTTTAAACTGTTTTGATTAGCTCCTGCATGCTGCATTGGAAAAATACAGTCTTTTGCAAGGCAGCTAACAAATTTATTAAAGGTATAAATGCATGTGTAAGTATTGCACACCGATTACTTTTCTGGCAGATTTTTTTTTTTTTGGCCAATTTAGTCGAGCTAAAATGTGTGTAAGAATGATTTTCCCTGCTGCCATCCTCTCCATTCTAGATAATAAAGCATTTAAAAAGCATAGCTAGTCCCCCCTCCCCCCCAGCACTGCAGAGGAGGAGGAAAGAAACCGGTTTTAATCTTCTTGCCTGCCTGTGGGATTAGAGTGCTAAATTGCTCGATTCATAATGGCTCTTACTCCATCCCTAGCATACTCTCAATGCAGCTGAAAAGGAAATGACAAATGGGGTCTCTTGACCACCTTTCTTTCCTAACCCATATTCTCCCTTGAACAGCTATGTGGCCTCTTGCTTTTTCACACAGCGGATGAGCACAAATAATATATGCCACAAACAGTGGTGGCTCCTGAAATATTGGCCAAGCCGAGTTTTCAGTCTCCTTAAAGCATTCCCTCTCTTTTCCTTTACTTACTCAAGGAAGTCCCTTAAATTCTGCAAATATTTGAGCTTTCCACTGCAAATGCTTATTTAGGACCCAGCCAGGTTTTGTAGGAATGGGAATCGGGCTCTTAATTGCTTTTAGCATAGGAAAACCAACCTTTTGTTGCCTGAAGGTAATTTGCTGAGTGTCTGCCCCTGTAGCATCTGATATAAGCAAGCATTTGTGAGTTCCACAATCCACTTTCTTCTTTCAGAACAAGACGGTACTGCAAATACTGGTAGTCTCTGCATCCTCTTTTTCAGTGATCTGTCATGACGGATGGGGGGGGGGGGCGGCAGTGACGGGGGGGGGGAAGAGAACCCCCTGAAAGGGGGACTAACACAGTAGTCCACCTTGTTTTTTTTTTATAATAATTTTTATTGGTTTTTTTAACAAAAAGACAAACAAAACACAAAACAAAAACATATAAAAAACATTTAAAACATGACTTCCCCATACCTCCCTTTCACTGCATCCTTGTTTTACAACTCTTTAGCAACCCTTCAGTCAATTTCTCTAGTAGTTTTCTTTAAATTTCCTTAATGTTAATGTTTACAGCTGTAATTCTCTATTTCTTACCCCCAGACATCTTATCAGTCCTCAATTTTACAACAATTTTTAAGATATATTTTAAATTTCTTCCAGTCCTCTTCCACTGTCTCTTTCCCCTGGTCACGGATTCTGCCGGTCATCTCTGCCAGTCCCATAAAGTCAATCACCTTTGTCTGCCATTCTTCCAGAGTAGGTAGTTCTTGCATCTTCCAATACTTTGCCAACAGGATCCTTGCTGCTGTGGTCGCATACATGAAAAAAGTCCTATCCTTCCTTGGCACCAGCTGGCCGACCATGCCCAGGAGAAAAGCCTCCGGTTTCTTTATAAATGTCCACTTAAGGACTTTTTTAATTTCATTATAGATCATTTCCCACACAGTAGTCCACCTTGTCCCCTAGGTATTTTAGCTGGCACCAGGGAGTGGAGGTTTTCAAAGGTCCTCAGAAAGCCCCGCTTTGTCTGGTGATCTGTAAATTATTCAATTTTTAAGTTAAAAAAAATATAAATATGCTAATTCTTTTCCAGAGGTGTGAGAGCTGCTACTTCTTTCTCTGTCTCCACTCCCCGCCTTCCTAAATCTCTCTGGAGAATTTGGCTGTATAACAGAGTCAATGTGCAAATGCTTTCAGCTGCAGCCATTTTAACCAGTTCTTAGAATCACATCTATGATCTGAATGAATAGAGCAAGGGATATTTTGTCTATGAATTCAATGACAGAAGACTCGACTGTGTTGGCCAATGTGACTCGCACATTTCTGTCGATCTCTGAGATGCAAAAAGGGAGTGAAACTCTTGCAAATTCCCTTTAAAGCCATTTTGCATGTTGTTGAGGCAATACAAGCTGTGCCTCGGTTAACAACAGGCACACAAGTTGTGGCTTCAGATTCAATCTGGCAAAGTTTATTCATACAGATAGTTTAAAAAGCAACATGTGCAATAATCTATAGCCAGATCCTATGCAGATTTAGTTGGAAGTGAAATCCACTGAGCTTAGTTGCACTTATTCCCAAGTAAATGTATATTGGATAGTAGCCTTAAAGCCTGATCTTTTGCATATTTACAGTGGTACCTCAGGTTACAGATGCTTCAGGTTACAGACTCCGCTAACCCAGAAATAGTACCTCGGGTTAAGAACTTTGCTTCAGGATGAGAACAGAAATCGCGCGGCGGCAGCGGAAGGCCCCATTACTTAAAGTGGTGCTTCAGGTTAAGAACATTTTCAGGTTAAGAACGGACCCCCAGAACGAATTAAGTTCTTAACCTGAGGTACCACTGTAAATAGAAATAAATTCAACCAAGTTCAATGAAAGTAAAAATGCAAAGGATTTCTACCTAATTATTGGCAAATTCCACTGAAATTAGTGAACATGTTTTGGATTGGGTTGTAAATTAAATTTATTCGGTGGTTTATTGATCAGGAGCATTTATAATCTGTTCTTTATCACACTAGATTCCAGGGCACCATGTAAACAATCTGAGCAAGCCCAGAAAATATGAGGCTTACAACATGAAAAAAATTACTTATTTACAAACATAACAAAAGTGCTCATAAACAATAAAGCATCAAAAAGTTCACAACCGAATAAAATAATTTCCACATACATCGTAATAAGATATAAAATAAAGACACAAACAAGAGTCTGTTCAGCAGCCTCAGCTTTTGTAGCTGGAGTCAGTCCAGGCCTTGCCCTCCCAGGCGAAGTGTGAAAAGGCTTGCAAAGCAGGGAACAGGTCTTTCAGGACTCACAGCAATATTGTTCTGAAAAGTGCAAATTGGAAAAGTTTATTTCAACTCCTCCTTCTGATTTAGTCAGATGGGGGATATATCCTCAGGCCGACATTTCCCTTTTAAGGCAGACCCCATAACCTCAGTGAGCCTGGATCCTGTGGCTGGTGGCTCAGACCGTCAGTTGAAGAAGCAACGGAGGAAGTCGGAAGTATGCATAATGAATCAATCAAAAAAACGATATGTCAGGCAAAGTTAATTAAAAAGCCCAAGATCCTGGAAGGTGAAGGAATGATAAACTTCACCTCAGTCCATCATGCATTTTATTATTCAGTCATGTCATTTTATGTCAACTTAAATCCATCCTGGCAAGAAAAGACGAGGCAGAACAGTCTTGTTTAGCACTTCACTATTAACTAGAAAATAATGGGCATCATCTCCTCAAAATCCAGGCTAATCAAAAGCATCTTGTTTGCTTGTGGCAAACATGAATCATACCCACCACCTATCCAACAGCTAGGATGTCTTTTCCAAGCTTAACATAAGTAAAACATTAAATAAACAGGCTCTTTTCATCCGTGTGCCACCCAGGAAATATTTATATTGAAGAGCTTGGAATATATACAGGCTTACCATAAATAAAATAGCAAAAGTAATGAAAACAAGGTTGACCATAATAAACCTGGGCAAAGCACTGGACTCCCACTGGCCCTGCCCAACCTGTGCACCGCGAAAAATGGGAAAGGCATCTTTGCACTTGTTCCTGCGTGTGGCCCCTGCTTCGGCTTGCTGAACAGTAATCCCACTGTTTCAGCCTCTGTTCTAGAGTTGGGAAAAGGGTCTGGCACAAACACAAGATTTATAATTCTGCGTCATGCCAGCTGTCAAGTAGGAGACAGGCGGGTGGCAGCGGCGGAGGGTGGGGGGTGGGCTCAACAATAACAAACAAGAGTCTGATAGGTTTACCAGGGCTTAGAGCAAGATGCGGATTTGCTTCTGCGACTTTGAAAGCACTTGCGGCCTGGCCAGATGCAATTCCAAACCTTTGGATCTTTCCCCAATATTCAGCCCGGATGGCGGCGACTCCTCCTGTTTGTGTAGCTACCACCCCAAACAAATTGAAACTGGGCAACTGTCCATGGGGCTTTGCAGAAGTTTCCATGTGTCAACGAATGCAGCACAGGGGCTCTGACTGAGCCATGAAACCCACACCCTTTCACCCCCCTCAACCTCCTCCCCACCCTGGCTGTGAAGTGCATTTAATAGCCTTGTTCTTGAAGCAGGAGTGGGATGGAAGCAAAAGATGCTTTCTTGACTTTGAGCAAAACAACATGTGCTGTCATGATTGTCCTAATTCCCAAATGAGAGGCGGGGGAATTTGCCTTCCTCCCCCATGACAAAAGGTGCTTTCGTAGGTTTCGTTTATCCTAGGCAGGTCAGGAGGATGCAACTAAACAATGTAAAGGAAACACGTATGCACCCTCTGTGCTAAAAATGTAGTGAGATCAAGGAAGCCGATTCGTATCAGCGATGGGTTTTTGGTCTTGCCATGCAATGTGTTGCACATTTGTCGGGATTTAAAGAGGGGGAAAAGTCATTTCCACCTCTCTGTTCGTTCCTTAAGAAGCTTTGCAGTTTGCCTGTTGAAGGAGAAGCTGTAATTAAAGTGCGTGCAGTAGGGGTGAGAATTTGCAGGGAGAGGATGATCCACATATTCCATCACTGCAAAACAGATCTAACAGATAACTACTCGAAAACACCGGATCATATTTTTAATCTAAGTGTGAACAAATATTTCTTCAAACAGCAACTGGTGAAGATGTGCACAATAGTTACATAGGGTGAGTTTGTCTGTGGGGATTAGAAAACACGAAGGAGAATTATCTCAGCCCTTAGTTTTTGTGATTTTCTTCCGTTTTTAATCAAAACCCCACAGCGATTTGATTAATAGCGTGTGTGGAATGCAGACAAATGTGCATTATATATCAATAAACAGGAGTAGGGGTGCAGGGGAAATTTGATTTGGTGCATATTTAAAGCTAAATCTATCAAATTCACACTTTCAAAAACAATATGAAAATTGAAACACAGCCATTGAAACACAGGGAAGTTCATGCTTATTCCTCCCCTAAATGAATAACTGTAGTTGAAATATCAACAGCAAAGGACTTTGAATACTCAAAAGTGCTACAGAAATGATAAACACTAATTGCAGTTGTGGTTTGTTGTTGTTGTTTGTTTTTTTTAAAAAAACTATTTCTCTTTTTCTATTAGGCCTAGGTAGGTGGCAAGCTCCTAAAAATTCCCCAAATTAAAAAAACACACAACCTAATACCAGTAAAATAAATAAATAAAACTAACACACCTCCAGTTTTCTAACTGCTCCCAGTCATACAGAAGCTGGAATATACTGGCAATCAGTTGCAATTTGATTTATGCTGTTTATTAATAAAGGCAGTAATACTGTTTAGTTTTTGCACCATTAATTTTACTGTAATGGCAACAGCATTAGTAGAAAATGCATGGGGTATTGATTTTGCATATTGAGCTGCCTGGCAGAGAAGATTTCAATTTATTTAAATGACCCCATTAGTCTGCAGGGAGTTTACCTCTTGACATAGGTGACTGTAAAAATAAGAGTTGATAATCAATGGAGTAAAATAATGGCTTTGCAAATATTATATTCCTGTTCCTCGTGCTTCCACCGCCATTGGTCCGGATCCAAAGGTCTGTGCAACGTACTCTGATATGCACAGTGTAGGTTCTCCGGTCCCTGTACTGGAAGCAGCCCGATCCCATGCTAACCTAGATAAACCACTTCCTGCCCCCAAATTCATATATATACAGCTGATATAGCTTCTGGGCAAGCAACTGTTTGACACAGCAGCAGTTGACAAGGCAGAGTCTGGCTTCCTTGTCATGAGCATCCCTGCTGCTTACCAGGAGGCAAGGGGTGAGGGGCGGGGAGGTCAGTGTGGTACGGGGATGGTGGCAGGAACGTTGGGTCACTTCTGCCACTGTGCTTGCACTGCACTGAGCTCCTTGAGCATCTCCCCTCTCCCTCTTAGCAAGAGTCTGTGGCGCTGTGGGTTATACTACAGAGCCTAGGACTTGCTGATCAGAAGGTCGGCGGTTCGAATCCCCGGAACGGGGTGAGCTCCCGTTGCTCGGTCCCTGCTCCTGCCAACCTAGCAGTTTGAAAGTACTTCAAAGTGCAAGTAGATAAATAGGTACTGCTCCAGCGGGAAGGTAAACGGCGTTTCCGTGTGCTGCTCTGGTTCACCAGAAGTGGCTTAGTCATGCTGACCACATGACCCGGAAGTTGTACGCCGGCTCCCTCGGCCAGTAAAGCGAGATGAGTGCCGGAACCCCAGAGTCGGACACGACTGGACCTAATGGTCAGGGGTCCCTTTACCTTTACCCTTATGACACCACCCAACTCCCTGCTGCTGGTCAAACACAGAAATAATAACTAGAAAATAATAATAATAATAATAATAATAATAATAATAATAATAATAATAATAATAATTTACTTATAACCCACCCATTTGGCTGGGTTTCCCCGGCCAGTCTGGGTAGCTTCCAACAGGAGATTAAAAATACATTAAAACATCAGTAATTTTTTTTAAATTAAGAACTTCCCTATACAGGGCTGCCTTCAGATGTCTTCTAAATGTCAAATAGTTCCTTTGACATCTGATGGGAGGGCATTCCACAGGGCAGGAGCCACTACCGAGAAGGCCCTCTGCCTGGTTCCCTGTAACTTCGCTTCTCGCAGTGAGGGAACTGCTAGATGGCACTTGGCGCTGGACCTCAGTGGAGACACTCCTTCAGGTATACTGGGGCGATGACCAGTGTATGCATGTAGCTCTGTACATTTATATAGCTTTGCATTACATTATCTTATTATATTTAAATCACACCTTCCTTTCAAGGAGTTCAAGACCACACATATAGTGCCACCTCCGTGTTATTCTAATCCTGTATGATATGTTAAAAACCTGCAGCAATATATTTTTCTTTTCATGCCAAAGCATTCAGCCACACAATCTTCCACATGCTATCTGAAGTGGTACAGTTTCCAAACAAGTTTAAAACCTCACTTGCTGTTTCTGTTAACTCTACTTACCTATAGTGTTCTGCAAGACGTTCTGATGTTTAGATCGTTCCTTTCAAGATGCAAGGAGAATACAGTATGGAGACAGACATGGTTGGGCATGCATTAAGTGGTCGATATGTAAATGTTGACAGATATTCCAAAAATGATGAATTATAAATCTCATAAAAAAGAATTATCACATCCTAGAGAATTAATCCAGTTTTAAACGCTCTCATTCTATTGATCTCATTTGAGCTCCACATGTTCCTTGAGAATTAACAGCTAAAAGAAGAGTGCTGTGAATGGACTTTTTCATCTCATGTGCTATCAGCAGCAATTTTGCCAAGGCTAGGGATGGGGGCGGGTGTGTGTGTGTGTAAATGTGATTGTTGGCACAAATGGTGAACCTAGCTAATTCACACTTTTTAAAACAACAGATGAACTAAAACTCAGCCATCCTCCTAAATTCGCACATGTCTGTATTTTGCAACGCAGTTCTCCCACCACATAATGTGTACAAAAATGCATATTACTAGTGTAAAGTGAGCATTAAATGGCTATATTACTGAAAGTTATGATATAAAAATGCATTATAAAGGGGAACTTGCTTTGCAAAGATGTGTTTATTAGGTTAAAGCACATACAAACATGTGCATATTGGGATAAATTTGCTGAAGACTTTTAATGACATAGAAATTAATTTAAAATTGGGGGAAAATGGAGAGAAACAAAAACTGAGAAAGTCACCCATCCCTAGAGAAGGCCCACAACTCCAAAGGCTCAAACTTTGACATGAGTAACATTTGGATTCTATAACATGTATAATGCCATGAGTCATCATACTTTAAAAACTGGTGATAAATGTACAAATTAACTTTTAACATGACAGGTTCAAAGTGGCGCTCACTTGGCTGGGAAACAAAAAAGATATTCTCACTTGCAAATTTGCTCAATTTACTTAAGAAACATCAGATACAATAAATAGAGAGACGTGCAGTGTCAATTACTAAAGAGTTATCTGGAGTTGAGCTTAACTTAAAGCAATTCAGATTATTTTTAAAACCTGAGTAGGAGTGAAGAAGCAACTCGTTTGACTAATATAAAATCATGTGGTAAAGTAGAAGGGAGACTATTCTTCTTGGGAATTGACTCCCCCCCCCCCCCATTATTTTATGTGGAGAAAAACCCTTCCACTTTTTTTCAGATCCCTTCACTTCCGAGGGCCGCTTTGTATGGTCTGTTGAAGTTATGAGTTGCAGTCACATGAACCAATGCAAACCTCTGCATTTGACAGCTTTCCCTCACATTGTTCTGCTGTCATAATTAATTGCAAAGTTATCCCTGCATTGGATAAATCTGCTGTAGGTAGTTGCATCCCAGAGAGGCATGTGTGAATGGTCTTGAAGATATTGCCATTTGATCACAGTAATGGGCAAATCCAAGATGCTGGCTAATTTCAATCCTGAGAACTTTAATGCATCTTAGACAAAATTGCAGCAATCGTACCTTCTTAAAGTGAAACGATCTATTTTTTCCTTTCTTCTAACTTCTTTGAACCTCCTGCACCCACATATTGCAGCTTCCCATTGTTAGCAAGAAGGCTGCCTCTGTATATTCATGATGCAGGTGGCGCTGTGGGTTAAACCACAGAGCCTAGGACTTGCCGATCAGAAGGTTGGCAGTTTGAATCCCCGCGATGGGATGAGCTCCCATTGCTCGGTCCCTGCTCCTGCCAACCTAGCAGTTCAAAAGCACTTCAAAGTACAAGTAGATAAATAGGTACCGCTCCAGCGGGAAGGTAAACAGCATTTCCGTGTGCTGCTCTGGTTTGCCAGAAGCGGCTTAGTCATGCTGGCCACATGACCCGGAAGCTGTACTCCGGCTCCCTCGGCCAATAAAGCGAGATGAGCGCTGGAACCCCAGAGTCAGCCACAACTGGACCTAATGGTCAGGGGTCCCTTTACCCTTACCTTATATTCCTGACTTCCAGGAATTTGCACATTCCTGCTTTCAGTCTATGTGTATCGCTGACTATTACGACATCCCATGGCTGGCTGTTTTGAAGATCTGCTGTCAAATCTCTAAGAGAAGGCATGAACAAAGAGGGCATGTTGAAAACTCGCTCCCAGTGGTCAGACTCTGGGCTCCTGTACTGAGGAGGGAAAAGGAAGTTCGAGCAACAAGTTCTTACCAATATATTGGGGACTTTTTGAGCGTCAACAGCTTACATTTTTTTCAGGGGAAGTATTGGGAATCACTTTGAATGGGAGGCCATTGAGAGGATAAAATGGGCGAAACCCCTGTCAATTGAGGGCAGTGGCAAGAGGGCAAAATTGGGGAGAGGAGTTGGGAAAAGTCACTAGCATCATGTGTATGCAAATCACATGATATGCACAATGTGTGCATATGTCTTACCAGATCAAATACTTTGCTGGGTCAGACCAAGGGGCTGTCTGAACCCTCCTCAATCTGGTGCCCTTCCTATATTTTGGACTACAGCCACCATGGCTGTGGCTGATGGGATTTGTATTCCAAAACATATGGGAAGGGTGGCTGGTCTAATTACCCAGTGTGGTCTGCTCTGACTGGCAGGGCTGTTCCTGGGTTCCAGGCATGGGTCTTTGAAGTCCTGTCACCAAAGGCTCATTAGGTGTAAATGCTGGGAATCAAACTTGGGACTGTTAAAAACATGTGCTCTTCTACAGAGGTACAGACCCTCCGCAGATCACCTAATAATCATTGAGTGGTGAGAGGTGCAATCAGCCCTAAAAAATACACAGGTAAAGGTAAAGGGACCCCGACCGTTAGGTCCAGTCGCAGACGACTCTGGGGTTGTGGCACTCATCTCAATTTACTGGCCGAGGGAGCCAATGTTTGTCCGCAGTTTTTCCAGGTCATGTGGCCAGCATGACTAAGCCACTTCTAGCAAACCAGAGCAGCGCATGGAAACGCTGTTTACCTTCCCGCCAGAGCGGTACCTATTTATTTACTTGCACTTGGTGCTTTCGAACTGCTAGGTTGGCAGGAGATGGGACAGAGCAACGGGAGCTTACCCCATTGCGGGGATTCGAACCACCGACCTTCTGATCGGCAAGCCCTAGGCTCTGTGGTTTAACCCACAGCGCCACCCGCGTCCCCTAAAAATTACACAAGAGAGTATAAATTGTCTTCCTGTAACATGTCTGTCTTTCTATTTGTGGCAGAATCATATATAGGTGATCTGTTCAGTATGGAAATCCCTTTAGCTGTGTATTCCCTGTGTACATAAGGCAGGCACCAAATCTGATTATATTCTGGTCCGTGCTAAGAACATTCTTTTTTACCTGAGACTTACCTCATTTAAGGCCCACCAGTACTCCCCCTCCCTTCATACATTCTTCTTGAAGTCCATATATGTTGCTGTAATTGTGACTCATGATTTGCATTTTAACTTATTACCTATTTTGTGTGCAGATACACTGTTAATAATATGCATCAGTTTAAAGCGGTATATTAATCCATTGCTCTTCAGTTGACTTTTGTACTGTTCTTGGGGGTTGCTGCTCAGAGGCTGCTTCTGTCTACTTCAGTTGCTAAGTTCTAAACAGCCTTGGTGATTGATGATCAGACTTTTGTGGGAGTTATGCTGAAAACACAAACAAATAAATGCCAACGAGAAATGAGAGGTGATTGCTGCTGTATAGACCAGACTGGGAGGCAACTGCTCTTGTGTCTGTGTTGTTTTCAGCTGTAACATGCAAATGGAAGATTTATAATACCAGGGATTTTTATTGCCTGGTTATGATGACTGGAACGGTGGATATGCATGGCAGAGAAAGAGCACATTTCTTTTGACTCCAAGGAGTTACCTGCTCTGGAGGTTCCTCACCAACAAACTTGTCCTTCAGATCTTATGCTAAAGCTTCACCTCTTCCCATTATTGAAAACACCGATCCATTCACATCTCCATCCACACCCTAGGTTGACCCTACTTATTCCTCATGTTTATTTATGTTCTTTTTCTGCAGGAGAAAATATAAGAAAACGTCACAGAGGTAGGTCTCAATCGCAGAAGAACTCGAAGGCATTTGGCGGCGGGGGGAGTCGGCAGAAATTATTTGTTGTTGTTTTAGCATTGGTCTTGTTCATGCTGTGAACCCACTGTACCAAAAACAGGCAAAGTAAACCCATGGATAGAATCCATCCCACTAGTGCTTTCGTGCCCCTGATCTCTTACTGCAACTCACCCATGGGTTGGTTGTTATAAAAGCATTAGAGGTCCTGCAAGGTCTTGTGCTCCCAACTTCTGCATGATCCAAGCTGGTATTGGCTGGTTGGGAGTAGATCTGTATTGATTAAACAAACCCCTTAGGGATTCAACGGGATCTCTGGTTAAATAAGAAATGTAGCATTTGACATGTATGTTGGGATCTTAATAAACCAATACCCACTTTCTTTGGAGAAATCTGCCTGCTTTATCTTTTATTGTGCTTTAAAACAGACATCAGCTGTGACCTTGTAATTATCAGGTGATTCTGCTTTATATAAGGAAATACTTGAAATCATGCCATGCCGTAATAATGCAGCCTAATATTATGTATTGCTACACGCCACCCCAATCTCTGAGCGGTGCAGGATTCCAAAGGTACAGGCACTTTCCCAGAGTTTGTGTTTCCTTTGGAAATGAGGCACAACACAGACTGGGGTGTCTTTGTGATATATGGTTTATTCACACATATATACAACCTGAAGCTATGATGGAAGGGCTCACACCATTACTCTCCAAGCGGTTCTTGCTTCTCCCATGCCAGCAGAAATCAGCCATGGTCTACTGTTCCTTTGTCTAGCTTCATGCATTTAACAGATTGCCACATCTACCAGGAGTTATGGGGAATCTGGCACCCCCAAACCCTGGACCTACAACTCATAACGTTATTACCACTCAGAAGTCAGCCCCACCAAGTCCAACAGGACTTGCTCCCCTAAGTGCGAATAAGATTACAGTTGTTGTCAGCCTGTGCACATTTTCTTGGGAGTAAATCCTCTTAACCCCAGTGGGATAGGGCTTAAGGAAACATTCTGAGTAAACACGTAAAGAGGAGGCTGTTAGTTGTCTTCCTGTAACTTTGCCAGGGGGATCCTAAAAAGAGGCCTGGTTGATTTTAATCTTGACTTTGTTCTTTCCGAAGCTTCCTTATGCTTTGCTTTTAAATATTATGAATTTGAACTGACAACAGTAAATTTAGTGCTAAGTGGCTCACTGAAAAGGTGGATCCAAACTATCATGTTTTTCACAGGGTCACTGAAATTTCATGTGGCTGCCTAATCTTTGAAAATGTTGGTTGAAAGTTGGGTATGCTACTGGCAACTTTCCTTACCAATGGAGATGTTATCTGAAGCTTCCTCCGAGGTTCAGATCATTCCTGTTAGTTGCTGACAACTGCCAGTTCTCATTAGCATCTCCGGGATCTGAAGGTATTCGGCACATGGAAGAGACAAAACCTCAAAGACTCTACTTAGAACTTATGCACACTTCCTTTTGTTCCGCTGCTTTTCCCCAGGGAAAACCTCTCTTTAGCATTCATTCTGAGCAAAACAGTAGTTCAGGTTTTCTCTGGATTGACATTTTCTCTGGTTTAGAGCTAAAGAGTGGCTTTTCCCTGGGAAAGGTGTGGGACAAGGGGGAAACCATTCAGTGCTATGCCTAGAAAGTGTGGGTCACTGAGTGGCAGAAAACCACTCCGACCCATGTTTTCTAGGAACGGGACAAGCAGAAGTGTGAAGAAGCCATGGGTATGTTATTCTATGTGGCTTGTAGGCTACTCTTTTATGAGTCTTTTATGCTGGCTTGGGAATCTGTTTACTGAACTGTAGAGCAGAAGAACTAGTCCTTCTGTAATAAACTGGGCCTCCATTTCTCACTACAGTGCACTGATTATATACTTTTATGCAACATATTGTTGACCCCCTTTCAGGTTGTAAGTGTCTATATTTTAGGAACTGCCCCATTATCTTGATTGTAACTGTTGTAAGTATTGTATTTTAAAACTGGTTTTGCCCACCCTGGAAAGGAAATCTCCTCCTCCTCCTCCTCCTCCTCCTCCTCCTCCTCCTCTTCTTTAATGAAGTCATATTGCAGTAAAAGATTCACAATTTTGCAAAGATTTGGGATGCTGTATAAAAAACATTTGGTGAAATGTAATGTTAAATGCGTGAAATGTTTCCATCTCCTTCTTATGGGTAAAATGTGGAGCAAACTTTCTACACATTTTGTTTGAAATTTGTCTGGACTGTTTGGGGCCAAATAGAATTGCACTGGGGTTGGATTCTGCCCATATGCTAGCAATTGACCACCTCTGGTTTAGGCCTATGCAAACAAAGAAGGTTTGAAGAAGGCTTTGGAGTGAGTGAGTGAGTGAGTGAGTGAGTGGTGAGGTCCTATTCTGTCCTGCAATTAGCACTTTAATGAGCAATATCATGTGCTCCTGCTGTGTCAACTTAATGCCTTTGAAAACAACTGCAGGCTGATAATGTTTTCATCATAAACATGGACATTTCACAGCTCTCTAGGCAAAACCCCACTTCATTAACCTCAAGTTCAGAAGGGCACTTGATCAGCAAGCTATGATGCCAAGCAATCATTGCAACACCAAGAAACACAGTGTGTTTAATTAGGATTGCTCATTTTTCACATCCAGGTTGCTTTGGTTAAGAGAAGGCTAGCCAGCTATTTAGATAATTAGTACTTTGAGGTTTACTTTACAGAGTTGGGTGTTTACTGGCGAGAAGGGGGATGGAATTATCTAGAACTGTCTGGTGTCAACCTGTCTGGCATAATTCTGTTCCATTCATGGGGAATCTGAACATTTATGAAAATATGTTCATTCTACAGAGTGCTCTTCCTAAATTAACATCAAGTACCTGGCAAGGCTGACTTGGCAAAAAGCTGGTTTAATGGTTTATGAGTCCATGGAAATCACTGGCGCTCCTTGGGAGCGCCAAGTACATAGCTCCAGTTACAGATAGGTAGCCGTGTTGGTCTGCCATAGTCAAAACAAAAAAAATTCCTTCCAGTAGCACCTTAAAGACCAACTAAGTCAGTTCTTGGTATGAGCTTTCGTGTGCATGCACACTTCTTCAGATACCTCTTCAGATACATAGCTGTCAACTTTTCCCTTTTCTTGCGAGGAATCCTATTCGGAATAAGGGAATTTCCCTTTAAAAAAGGGAAACGTTGACAGCTATGACCAAGTACCTTAAAGTCGTTTGCATGCATAGTCTTGGGAAATTGATCTCAGAATATAAATTTGCAAAAGGCTTAGGTTCTACTTTGTTTGTCATCTTATTGCAAAACATGAAGTGTTAGGCATATGTCACGACTGTCAGTAGTATTTGGGGAAGAGTGTGGGGGGGAGTCTATATCATATCAGAAATATATTAGCATCCAATATTATGCCCCATTTAAAAATAGCCTCAGTTTATTGTTCCTTAACTTTGGCTTAATTTCCTTTTCACTTCTTATTTATTGACCTTGCAGAGTTATCTTGATTATCTAATTCTTTAAACTCCCCCAAGTAATTATAACGCTGCTCAGCTCAAATGAAGCAATTCTGGGTGTGTTTCCCCCCCCAAAAAAAACACACACACTTTTATCTAGTAAAACGACTGAAGAGCCGAATGCTATGTGAAAAGACTTGCCACCGTACTGAATGATCACTTTGATTTGAATTAAGATATGGTTGGATTAAAATGTTGTAAATAAATGAATGTATTAATTATGAATAGGAAAACCTGTATCTATTTTAAAACAATTCTTCTGCAAGAAACTGCAGTCTTTGGAATGACGATAGCAACCCTGAGAGTCTAGTGGTATAGGACTGACAGCATATAACAACTCATAAGTCAAGCTGTGTCCTATGCAAGTGTGAACAGAAATTAGCCATAGTTTGAGCAAGCACACACAGATGTCTGTGTGCTTCAGACCCTAAACAGATATGTGGGCATTTTTTCTCTACACTAGGTCAGTATTTATCAGCCAGAGCCAAGCAACCAAAAAGGGGACCCTTCAGTGTGGGAGCCAGTGTGGTTAAGAGCAGTAGGCTCGTAATCTGGTGAACCGGGTTCGCTTCCCTGCTCCTCCACATGCAGCTGCTGGGTGACCTTGGGCCAGTCACATTTCTCTGAAGTCTCTCAGCCCCACTAACCTCACAGTTTGTTGTGGGGGAGGAAGGGAATGGAGAATGTTAGCCACTTTGAGACTCCTTCGGGTAGTGATAAAGCCGGATACCAAATCCAAACTCTTCTTCTTCGGTGCCCCCAATCCCCTTGGCAGCCATGGCAGTGGCCTCGTAGACAGGCCCCACCCCCTTTGCTCCTCCATTCACTCACTTTATGGGGGACCAAGCGAATGAGGATCAGCTAAATGGTGATAACCCTTCTTAGGGGCATTTAGGTGGCACAGATCTTGTTCTCATAAAAACAGGAAGTGACGCCATATTGAGTGGAGGAGGAAGCGAGCGGGAGGCATAGCTCTAAGAAATGTGTTAAAGGAATGCATGGAATTGAACTTCCAGTAGCACATTGAAACGCTGTGCTGAAGGGAAGACCCCTTGGAAATTTGGGACTCTCTGTTAAGAAGTGGAAAGCCATGATGGCTTAAGGGCTTTCAATACCATCTTTGTGTTTTCGGGGCAGTTGGAGGGTATGCTGTGTGTTGAGATCATGCACTGAGATCTTGCTCTGTATATGGTTACAAAGGGTAGGGTCTTTTTAGAGTGGGGACCCTCCCTAGGGAATGATCTCTTCTAGGATGCCAGGCAGTCCTGCTCTTGGCTGTCTTTTAAGAGGACTGCCACGGATTTTCACCTGATTGTAAGAGACATAAATTCGAGCTGCTATGGTGGTGTTGTGTTCCCTGTGGCTTCATTCGTTTTACATTTTTAAATGATGGTTTACATTGCTTGGTTTTATTTTAAAATACTCAATTTTTTTTATCTTGAGTGTAAGTTAATGAGGATCCTATTGAGCACGACTGCACCCCCTATACTTTGTGAGGAAATACATTAACAATTGCAGTAAGCATAATATTGAAACTAAAGCCATAGAAATGGAGTGAGTCTGTGCGCATTCACCAGTCTGGAAAATGTGTTAGTGTCCTGCTGTTTAGAAGATTCTGGATTGTGTCAATTTTAATAAAGAGTGTTGTACAAGATCCACATTATTTGAAGATGACATAACAATTAAAATCGGTATGTTGTTGCTCTAGAATAGGAGTGGGCAACCCACGGACCTCCTTATTTGCTGGACTGCCAATCAGTGCTGATGGAAACGGACATCCAGCAATCACCGGAGGACCACAGCTTTCCTACTGCTGTCCTAGAATTAACCTTTGCTTTAGGAGAATGTTGTGTATTGAAGAGACCCACACGCACACACACAAAGCTAAGCCTTTGTACGATCTGCCCTTATGAATTTGTTTTCACAGATTGCTCTAAAGAATCTTTACCCTTAGATCCTTGTTAGCTAACACGAAGATGGCTGCAATCTGGGAGCATTTAAAGCCGTCTGTTGTTCACCCGTGTTCAATTTAAATAGCAGTTCAGGGAGCCAGGGAGTTTGAGTTATGAAGCCAAGAATTAATATATTTGCAGAGTGTAAATATACTCAGAAAATGTTGACTGTGAAATAAATTTGCTGGTTATCAACCTTGCAAAATATGTAAAGGTGGTTTCGGATGCTTTAATTAAAAAGAGCTTTGGATCATGTTCCAATATCTATATGACCAGTTCAAAGGCCACAAATATATTCTGGGCTTTGGGGAGCTTTTTTGGGGGTGGGAGGGGCAAATGAAAAAATTAATACAGCATACTTTCCAGTATTCAAAGAAGCCAAATAGAAACTGGCTTCAAGGTCATTTGTCCCAACATCTCAATGAAAGCTTCATGTTCATCTGCATTATGCATAGAAATAGGGTTTTATATTATCCTGCAGTCCCTGGCCTTCTGCCTGGTGTGTTCCATGCAGTGTTGGGCCAGCATGGTGGGCTGGAAGGCACTTAGTCCCTCAGGCCCACAGGGAAGTGTCTGTTCTGGTATCTGGTATCTATGCTATCTGGTGTCTGTGGTATCTGGTCCAGGGGGCTCCTGCTTGGCAACCTTCAATTTAGTGCCCCACATCAGACTCAAAGTCACAAAATCAGTCTGGTTCACTAGCAATGTAGTGGGTGGCCAGTATAAAATGTAGCAATTTACTTGTCATCCGGTGAATATGAGTATCTGAAGGAGCGTCTCCACCCCCATCATTCTGCCTGGACGCTGAGGTCCAGCGCCGAGGGCCTTCTGGCGGTTCCCTCATTACGAGAAGCAAAGCTACAGGGAACCAGGCAGAGGGCCTTCTTGGTAGTGGCGCCCGCCCTGTGGAACGCCCTTCCAGCAGATGTCAAAGTGATAAACAACTACCTGACATTCAGAAGACATCTTAAGGCAGCCCTGTTTAGGGAAGTTTTTAATGTGTGATTTTACTGTATTTTTGGTTTCTATGGAAGCCGCCCAGAGTGGCTGGGGAGGCCCAGCCAGATGCAGATGGGCGGGGTATAAATAATAAATTATTATTATTATTATTATTATTATTATTATTATTATTATTATTATTACTACTACTACTGTATATCTTATCAATCTGCCTACAGTTGCTCTGAAGAAAATCCAAGTGAGAATCTTGAATGAATTGTTAGTGTGGTCTGTAAAGGAGACTCGTTAATTTGAGCAAGTTAAATCTTAAAATGAACTTCAGGATGTTTTGAGGTTTATTTTAATTTTTATTGCATTTTATTGCATTGATTAATTCAATGATTGATTGCATCCTTCCCTTTTCTTCAAGGAGCTCAAGGTGATATACATTGTTCTCCTTGTTCAGTCCCCACAAGAACCCTGTGAGGTAGGGACTGGCCCAAGGTCACCCAGCAAGCTTTGTGGCTGAGTGGGGACTTGAACTCTTTTCTCTACCAGGTCCTAGTCTGATACTCTAACCACTACACCACACTGGCTGTCTAAGTGGAGATTGTATTTACCCATATTTGTGCCAATAGGCACTCTAGGTAAAGGTAAAGGGACCCCTGACCATTAGGTCCAGTTGTGGCTGACTCTGTGATTGCGGCGCTCATCTCGCTTTATTGGCCGAGGGACTGTGTGCAGCTTCCAGGTCATGTGGCCAGCATGACTAAGCCGCTTCTGGTGAACCAGAGCAGCGCACAGAAACGCCATTAACCTTTCCGCCAGAGTGGTACCTATTTATCTACTTGCACTTTGATGTGCTTTCGAACTGCTAGGTTGGCAGGAGCAGGGACCGAGCAACGGGAGCTCACCCCGCTGTGGGGATTCGAACCGCCGACCTTCTGATCGGCAGGTCCTAGGCTCTGTGGTTTAACCCACAGCGCCACCCACGTCCCAAATAGGCACTCTGCTACATTGGTAATGGCCTGTGAGCAATAAATATTTATTGGATGTTGGACTCAAAGTCAGACACTTGGTCTGGTTTCTTAGCCGGCGACATTGCAGCCTCTGACTCCATGCCTTGCTCGGCTAAACTCCGGGGCCAGATGCATGTGTGAAGCCGTGACGAAACCTTGCAAGGTCTTACTTGCAAATGCATGTACTAACACCATAATGGTGATGACATTGCTTGTAAATGTGTCTAATAACACCCCTTTCACCCAACAACAGCAGCAACAAACTTTGCCGCTGAAACCGTTGTTTGGCGGAATCAGCAGAGTTTGGGAAGCTGCAGATTAATCTCAATAGCTTGCTTTGACAACATTCCAAATGTCATTCTGTATTCAATTCACTCACTTGAGTCTGTCATGCCGTTTTGTGGATAGGCTTCGCGGAACACATTTTAACGTGTTGTTTACGATAACAGACGGGCACTTGAGGAACTATTACAACCCAGTGGTGGATATTTTAAGGGGCAGGGAGTTGTTCAGCCTTTTTCCTCGGTTCCTCCTGGATTGTCCTGACATTTGGTCTTTATTCGAAGCAAGACGCCTCGTGCTTAATGCAAGCTAGGAAAAGACCTTTGGGGTTTCAGAGAACAGCGCTATTATCAGTCTTTATGAAGCTTCAGTTCATGTCACACAATGAGTCCGTCCTCCGGATAAGGGACCTGGGGTGGCAAAAGGGCCTATTCTGTCACATCACCTGTCATCTTGCAGAAGTGATAATGCGCCAGAGCAAAAGACCAGAGTTGCGCTACTTTCCTCTGCCATAGGAGCACCGGGCAGAGCGCTGTTCAAAACACGCAATGGCTTCAGAAGAATGATTAACTGATTCACCTTGATACTGTTTGCAATAGCTGTCAAACTCCGTTGCCTAGCATCATTTTATCTGCATGTGTCAGATAAAAATAGGTTCTCCTGTTTTATATTACATGGCAGGGTTCCTCCCTGGAGATAGCTTGGAGATCAACTGAGTGGAATGAAACATGTGCTTCCATGGGCACTTGCTGGTCATGAAAGGATCCTGGACCACTTGGCTATTTCAAAGAGGCTCCTTTTGCCTTTTGTCTTATATATATGAATAGTAGTGAACTCAGTTTTCTGTCGGGCCTGGAGTGGAACCGTCCACACAGAAGATGGGAATAGCATCAAGCCCGGGGGAACCCTGAATTGAGTAGAAGTTCAAAAACAAAACAAAACACATTTGAGCAGGGCCCCTAAACAGGAAGATCTCAAGTGACTAAATTACAATTGATGGTACATGTAGTATTATTTGAATTTGTAAGTGGTAGGTGGGTCTGTGAATGTTTGCACAGTGAAAGCAGGGCAACCTCTGCAATAATAATAATAATAATAATAATAATAATAATAATAATAATAATAATAATAATTTATTATTTGTACCCTGCCCATCTGGCTGGGCAGCTTCCAACAAAGAGTAAAAATACTGTATTTTTTGCACCATAGCACTCACTTTTTTCCTCCTAGAAAGTAAGGGGAAATGTCTGTGCGTGTTATGGAGCGAATGCCTGCCGGTGGCGGGGGGGATCTGCTGCAGTCGTGAGCAGAGGATCCATGGTTCCCCTTCCTTCCCTCCTCCGTGGTTACAAAGCATGGATCCACATGGATCCTCAGGATTTTTGCATTGGGCTACTCCAAACTCACTGTCAGATCACATGTCTGTGGCCACAGCATGAACTACAAAAATCATATATCCACTATTTTGTCTAGAATAATTTTTTTCTTGTTTTCCTCCACTAAAACTAAAAACTATGTGCGTGTTATGGTCTGGTGCGTGTTATAAGGTGAAAAATACAGTACATTAAAATGTCACACATTAAAAACTTCCCTGAACAGGGTTGCCTTCAGATGTCTTCTAAATGTCAGGTAGTTGTTTATCTCTTTGACATCTGATGGGAGGGCGTTCCACAAGGCGGGCGCCACTACCGAGAAGGCTCTCTTCCTGGTTCCCTGTAGTTTTGCTTCTCGTAGTGAGGGAACCACCAGAAGGCCCTCGGCGCTGCTTCCCGTCTGCTTCCGAAGGGGCTCAGTCAGTGCACATTTCCTCAGGCCCTGCTGCGATAACTGCTGTGTAGCTCCCTTTTCTTGCTCCACCGGGTTCCAGTAGCAATAGAGAAAATGGGCGGCAGGAAGACCAGAAAATAAGACAGTGGGCAGACAGACAGAGCCACTGCTGGAGACCAGAGCGCACAAGGCAGGGGGCACCCAGTGCAGTGCAGGCTTGGGATATTCCTACAGGGCTGGACCTATTATTAGGCAAAGAGCAAGTTAGGGACGCGGGTGGCGCTATGGTGTAAACCACAGAGACTAGGACTTGCCGATCAGAAGGTTGGCGGTTTGAATCCCCGTGACGGGGTGAGCTCCCATTGTTCGGTCCCTGCTCCTGCCAACCTAGCAGTTCGAAGGCACGTCAAAGTGCAAGTAGATAAATAGGTACCGCTCTGGCGGGAAGGTAAACGGCGTTTCCGTGCGCTGATCTGGTTCGCCAGAAGTGGCTTAGTTGTGCTGGCCACATGACCTGGAAAAACTGCTTGTTGACAAACACCGGCTTCCTTGGCCAGTAAAGCGAGATGAGCGCTGCAACCCCAAAGTTGTTTGCGACTGGACTTAACTGTCAGGGGTCCTTTACCTTTACCTTTAAGTTGCTGCCGCCAGATTGGGAATCCCCCATGTAGGAAGCCTGCTCCCTTCAGGTGCAGTGGAGGATGCTGAAGTAAAAATAAACAGTCAGTGGGTGGGAGATGCACCATCAGATTCTTTGCCTCAGGAAGCAAAATGTCTTGAGCCTGAACACCTCCCCCCATGCCCCCCCTCAGTATTCTCTTGAGGCATTGGCTTAATTGGTTTCCCTGTTTTGTTCTCCCAGGGTCACCATTTTTCTTTCAAAATGGCACGTATGCTATCATTGCTGGTGCGTACAGCTGTGATTTTTTAAATTTATAATAAAATAAATAAAAGTAACATGATGAAGCAGGAAGTGAAAATGAGAAGACTCCTCACACCAGCCAAAGAAGGCCCTTAACTGCAGAAGTGAAATTGACAAGAGGATTTTCCAAAGTTCCCTGAGCAGAAGAAAAGCGGGTGGGAGGTTGCGATGGCAGAAGAAGGAGCAGGTGATCAGCACATCATCACTGACCAATGCAGAAAAGCATCATGGATCACTACACCCAGGAGATACCTGGTCTTCTCCCTCCCTATCTGGTGCATGAGTAATGACGTTCGAAGTGGGGGAGAAGCATTATATGAACGGGTGTAAAGCACATTAACTGCAGCGGAGGAAGATTCCTGAGTGAGTGGAAATTAAAGCACTTTAAAACAAAGGTGGGGTGAGTAATCAGAGCACAAAGAGCACCTGGAAACACTTGACCCCCCCTCAAACAGAGCAACTCAATTTAAAAGATGGGTGCTCACGCCCCGTCTTTGCCTGTCTCTCCCTTTTCTGATGGTCCCATTTCCCAGTAAAAAAAAAAAAAGGAGGGAAGTGAGCAGCAGTTCTGGATTTAGGGCAGTTCCACCACACAGGGGGCTGAGCTGAGTGGGCACAAAATATAAATAAAACAGGAATTATTGTGAAAATAAGAAATTTTTTTTGGGGGGGGATTTTGTCCTTGCTCAGGGCGCCATATTACCCAATTCCACCCCTGTGGGCAGTGGAGGGATCCTAACAACCGTGGGGACAATTCTGACTTATTTTGGAGGTGATGCGGAGAGGCAAGAAAAGCCCTTAGAATGCATGTGTCATTTTGGTCTCAGGCAAAGCGCTCTCTTCCAATCTAGCATTACAAGAAACTCCTGTTCCGGGGTTTGGAAGTCTTGGGATAATGTGGAGCCTGGCTATTCGTACCTATGGGACCGCCTCTCCTGGTATGTCCCATGGAGGACCTTACAGTCTTCAAACAAAAACTCCTTGGAGGCCCCGGGCCACAGGGAGATCAGACTGGCCTCAACCAGAGCCAGGGGTTTTTCGGCTGTGGCCCCGATCTGGTGGAACGCTCTGTCACAAGAGACTAGGGCCCTGCAGGACTTGACATCTTTCCACAGGGCCTGCAAGACAGAGCTGTTCCACCAGTCCTTTGGCCAAGGCACAGTCTGACCCCCTCCTTTGGTAATCCTCACAGAACTCTATCCCAGTGGTTGCCATTAATCTGATTTTGTACTGATTTTTAGAATGAATTGATTTTAGAATGCTGTGTTATTTTATTGTTGTTAGCTGCTCTGAGCCCAGCTTCGGCTGGGGAGGGCGGGATATAAATACATTGTTGTTGTTGTTGTTGTTGTTGTTGTTGTTGTTGTTGTTGTTGTTGTTGTTATTTGTTAGCTTTTCTGACCAAGCTGGTGGGATCTGGCCTCGGGTGCGGTGTAGCCAACAAGTGGACATTGAATCCAGGCAAAATGGAGGCACTGTAGACGGGCGATTCTCAGGTCCAGATTATTAGTCAACTGCCTGCTTTGGGTGAGAAAATACTCTCACCCAAAGAGAGGGTTTGTAGTCTGTGTGTGTTCCTGGATCCATCTTTGTCGCTAGAGGCCCAAATGGGTAGGGGGGTCTTCCACCAGCTTTGGCTGCTAAAACAGCTACAGCTGTTCCTTGACCATGGTCATCCATGCACTGGTAACTTCTTGGTTGGATTTCTGTGATGTGCTCTATGTGCGGCTGCCCTTGAGGTTGGTCCAGAAGCTTTAGCTGGTGCAAAATGCAGTGGTTTGACTGCTCTCTGGGGCAAAATATTACCAACCACTTATACCAGTGCTGAAAGACCACTAGCTGCCTATTAGCTACTGGGCTAAGTCCAAGGGGCTGGTTTTGGTGTGTAGAGCCCTATTCAGCTTGGGACCAGAATACGTGAAATATTGTCTCACCTGTTGTATACTCAGTGGATCACTGTGTGATCAGTAGGCGAGGACCTACTGCAGATAACCATCTTATCAGAAGATCCATTGTGTTGTTGTTGTTGTTGTTGGTCGTTTAGTCGAGTCCGACTCTTCGTGACCCCATGGACCAGAGCATGCCAGGCACTCCTGTCTTCCACTGCCTCCTGCAGTTTGGTCAAACTCATGGTGGTAGCTTCGAAAACACTGTCCAACCATCTTGTCTTCTGTCATCCCCTTCTCTTTTTGCCCTCCATCTTTCCCAACATCAGGGTCTTTTCCAGGGAGTCTTCTCTTCTCATGAGGTGGCCAAAGTATTGGAGCCTCAGCTTCACGATCTGTCCTTCCAGTGAGCACTCAGGGCTGATTTCCTTCAGAATGGAGAGGTTTGATCTTCTTGCAGTCCATGGGACTCTCAAGAGTCTCCTCCAGCACCATAATTCAAAAGCATCAATTCTTCAGTGATCAGCCTTCTTTATGGTCCAGCTCTCACTTCCATACATCACTACTGGGAAAACCATCGCTTTAACGGAAAACCATAGCTTTAACTATACGGACCTTTGTTGGCAATTGTGTAGAATATAGGAATTGAGCCTTTGGTCTTAAGGCACGTACCCTTTGAAATTCCATTCTATTAAATATTAGTCAGGCACCATCTCTAATGTCTCTTCAGTGTCTACTGAAGACCTTTTCCAGTCTGCATCTGTCTTAGAATTCTTTTAAAGAGGTTATTAGATGTTTTTAATTGTTGTTATTCTGTGCATGCTTGCCATTCTGGGCTCCTTTGGGAGGGAGGGCAGGATATACATTTAATAGATAAACTGATAAGGAAATAGGTCCTGAAGTAAGTCCTTATGTGATGTGCAGAGATGTTATATCTGTATAGTTTTTGGAGCTTTGATCTGTTGAGCTGTAATAAATTGTATTCAGCTTGGCACATTTAGTTTCATGTTGAATTCTGCATTATTTTCAGGCGGCTTTTTTCATGTTATTGCAGCCCCTGATGTATGGAAGAAAAAGAGGTGTGATTAATAAACTGCTGAACAGTAATGAAGATATCAGTACAATAAATTCACTGCTTTATCAAAAGGCCAATTGTTAAATGTACATGACTGGGGCTAGCTCCAGGCAGGGAAGGAAAGCAGCCAGTTCACTGACAAATGAGACTTACATTTAAAGTAAAATAGAATGGCAGTGTAATGCCCACTGAAATTTGCTCTTGGCTTTAACTGCAGAATCGCTTGGGGCGGAGAGCTTGAAAAGCTGGTGACTATGCTTATGCTTTGCATAGTAATGCCATATTTTAGATATATATCTTTGTCAAGGCTAGCTCCCAGGACACTATGGTCCTTTATAGTGCATTGGTAAAAATGCCATGGTTTAAGGAAAAAGGAATGAAATTGCTGCTAACAGTTGCTAAGCTGTTTTATTACGAAAGCCTTTCTCGTGTAAGTGTAGCACAAAATGTATCCACACTGAAGGATGGTGAAAGATTCTGAAAGCTTGATTATTTATTTTCTAGGCATTATTGGGGGGGGGCATACCACAAAAGTTATAATTATCACATCAGTTAGTCACTTACTGTATTTGTGTTATCGCTTCAATTAGAATACAGTGGTACCTCAGGCTAAGTACTTAATTCATTCTGGAGGTCTGTCAGAATATTGTTTGTGAGATTTGATATTAGCAGTAACCAAAGATATTCTCAGTCCATGTGATGTGTTTTGTATACGCCGTAATGTTTTAATTGTTATCTGTTTTCCTCCGTTGTGCTGTGTAAATTATTACAGTGGTACCTCAGGTTAAGTACTTAATTCGTTCTGGAGGTCCGTTCTTAACCTGAAACTGTTCTTAACCTGAAGACCACTTTAGCCATTGGGGCCTCCTGCTGCCGCCGCGCTGCCGGATCACGATTTCTGTTCTCATCCTGAAGCAAAGTTCTTAACCTGAAGCACTATTTCTGGGTTAGCGGAGTCTGTAACCTGAAGCATATGTAACCTGAAGCATATGTAACCCGAGGTACTGTAGTTTATTTTATTTGTGTGCTGTTAGTTGGCCAAAGAGCATTACATTTTGGATTACAATTACATACCAAGTGATGTGATATAATAGGCTATTCTGTGTTGAGCTCTTGTGTATCCGGATACTGAAGGGCTCTCTTCCCAAAACGGAGGATAAGGTAGAAA
Organism: Podarcis gaigeae; assembly: GCF_964106915.1. NCBI lineage: Eukaryota > Metazoa > Chordata > Lepidosauria > Squamata > Lacertidae > Podarcis > Podarcis gaigeae. The sequence continues at coordinate 54,444,253 of NC_139688.1, read as the reverse complement.
TGAAAGGGAGAAAGAAGGGAGAAGATGTGGAGCCAATCAAAATTCGTACCTTGCAAATATAAGCAGCAACCTATTCATTTTTAATTTGTGAAATAATTGTAATCTTTCCCCAAGATAGCATAGAAGAATCATATTATTAATCATGAGAAGCGCATATATTAATACTGGAGGACCTCATCTATACAATAACCTCAGTGTTTGAATCTTATATTGCATTCCTTCTGCTGTTCCTCTTTAATGATTTGATCTATCTTTTAGTGGAGCCTTTCCATTGATTTCAGCTGACTATGGATGGGGACCCAAAAAGAAGCCTTATTAATGCACTTTTTCTGTAAGTGATTAAAGTATAGAACCGGGCATCTTTCCTTGGTTAAATCTGAGCTTAACTGTAGCAGAAATGACTTGCCGTTTATGTAGTAAACTATGGGTTGCTGCAATGAAGACTGGTGTGTATCTTGCAGAAAGGCAGACTAATAAAACCTCTCTGATCGGGGCTGTTAGATTTCTTTAAAGGAATGCCATTGCCTAAAAGTGGGGCTTTTGTTTACTTTATTCTGTGGAAATTCGAGGAAGCACTTATAGCTCAGTACAAGAAACAGCAAAGGTCTCAGACTGACTTCTTGGCATATCTAGGCAGAAGGATCATGCAGCCAGTGATGTGAAAGACCTCTTCACTGGGATGCCAAGTCAGAGTCAGTACTGGGATAATGACCGCTCCCCGCTTAAAACGGGGGGCGCCCTTTGCGTAGACGCGTGCAGCCCCTAGATCTGGAGCGGCTCCAACATCATATGTCGCTGTTAAAGGGCCGGAAAGGAATTTCCCTGCATTGGCAGGTTTCGCCTTTCCCGTAGCAAAATGTCACAACTTTGGCGGTATCAGGCCTTGGGCGGAATCCTTTAGTCCATCTTCCTCTTTGCGGAGGCGATACCAGGGTTCCCCGTTAAAGGGGTTTCTGAAGGGAGCTTTGACTGTACGCCGAAAGGTCGTCATTGCTCTCCCCTGCGGCGGCGGCGTAACGGGGGCGGCTATCTCTGCTTGAACATATGTTCTCCAGAGCCAGCCCATCCCCCCTCCACACTGGATAACCCTGATGCTCCCTAGGTTCCCGGCTGGGGACTGGGGAGGGAGAATGCCCAATGCCTAAGCCAAGGTCTACCCACATTTGAAATTTAATAAAGTTGTGGCCAATTTAATCCCATAGCACGTTGTCATGAGTCGTTATTCCACATGACGGGGTGGACCGCGCGGGATCTGGGAACTCCGCCTGTCCACGCAAATGCACAAACATTCTGACCTTGTTTTAGGTGGCTTCCTTTTTTAAAAAAATACTAAACATGCTGTGAACTTCTGAAACCATGTTCTTGACTCCTTTTCACTTCTGACATTCTCTTTCCAAGTGATTCCCCCTCCCTCAACTTGAGCTGGGAAGAATATTAAATCTTAAAGTGGGTGCAAAATGACTTATGGTTTATTTACAAGTTCTTTCCAGAAGAAATAGCACTGTGACCTTTCGGCCATGCTACTAGCTGTTAAATGGTGTTTCTAAAATTAAACTGTTCCTCTCAGCCTGTGGTAATTGGTAAATCCACATTGCTTGACGTTCCTATGCACATTTGCTCAGAAGTAAATCCTGAGTTTAGGATTGTAAACTAATTACTCAAACAGGCCTATAATTCTTATTTTGCATTATATGAACGAAGAGTTGCATGTGGTTCTACAGTCCTGCATTGCGTTAGAATCCATCTGACATTTAAACAGTTATACAAATATTTTCATTTTAGTAATGTCTGTCTACAGTTTTACCAAAGAAGTATATATTTTTTCTTTCTAATATGGTATTGAGAAACAGTCTTTTTCTGTATAGTGTTGCTGATGTTCTAAATAAAGCACTTTTGGGTGAGATGCGTCTTGATGAAGAAAACGCAAAAGCAAAATATCATTTGGCAATTTTACAGGCAGAGATATAACCTGTTCTGAATGCGATAAATGCATCCCACGTGTGAAATTAACTGAAATCTAGGTAAAACATCTATCCATACTGAGCATATCGGCTTCCTCTTCAGTCATTTGTGTACATTTGCAACCTGCTGCTCTTTTATAAGCATGTTAATTAAAACGTGAAGGCAGATGGCGAATCTGAAATGGAACATATTAGGCTAACCGCAATACCTTGGTAAATTACCTAGCTAAACCCAAGCACTTGATGAACATAAATAGGTACTCTTGTTCCTATACTTAGTAGCGGGATGGTCATTGTGGAGAGGAGGCCGTAGGGACGGCCCTCTCAGGGATATTCCAGGCCCCTCCCTGAATGTTCAGTTTTCACTAAGAAAAAGAAGAAAATTAAGTCACCCTTACTCATGGTAATATGAAGGAAAGTGTGCATGTAGTCTTCTACCCAGTTGCCCAATACAAAGTCAAATTGCTCCACTTTCTGTTTTGCACCCTAAAGCATGTTCTCCTTCATGGAGAGCATGTGTTGCGGTGGAGGCTAGCAAGACACCCACTGTTGCTGGGTGGGGAAAAGACTTTGGCCACCATTATCATTGAGCTTGCTGTTGCTGGGGAGATTTAAATGTTGCCATTTCGTGATTGACAGCCATAGCTTTTAAATACCCTGCACACAGCGTTGAGCTTCCTCTTTTCGCTGTGTGCATCGGATCACCCACCCTCCCTCCCTCCCTATTTTCAGGTTGTTTGCTTGACCTTGCTATGCCTGTCATGGGGTCGTCTGCTTTTGGGCCAGGGGCCCAGTAGAAATGTTGTCCATTTGGCTGATTGGCTGGTGCCATTTGGTTTTTGCCTAAGGTAAAGGTAAAGAGGCCACTGACCATTAGGTCCAGTCATGGCCGACTCTGGGGTTGTGGTGCTCATCTTGCTTTACTGGCCGAGTGTGATGGCCTGGGAATCTGATTCAGAGGCTGAACCGGAGGAATCCCAGCCTGCACAGGAGTCCCCGCCTCCAGGGCTGGCTGAACTGGGGCAGGGCCTTGATTCTGAAGCACCTGCACTTGTGCTGGATCCTCAGGAGCAGGCACCAGGTGAATCCACTCTGGCTCCGTAGGTGGTTGAGGACTCAGTGCCTACAGGTGAGTCTCCCCCTGGGTCCAGTAACCCTTCAGCCTCTCCTGAACTGCAGAGGCTCAGGGCAGAGAGGCGGAGGGAACTGGTTTGTCCCAGGAGGAGTGCTCTCCTTAAGGCCAGGAGAGGCAGGTCTCCTGGGGGCCGGGACCACCCCTGGCCTCAGAGAAGATAAAGGCCAGTCAGCCCGGTCCCAGGTTGCGGGAGCAACGTCGTTGAAGAGCTGTTTCGGCCAGCACCCAGTCCTGTTCCCCCAGAGTTCCTGTCCATGCCTGGGCCCTCACTGTGGACCCCGCTTCACCCGTGGAGGACTGTCTGCCAACCCTCGACTCAGGTCCTGGACATTGCCCCACGGTAACCTTCCCCCTGGACCAGCACACCGAGGGAGCCGGCATACAGCTTCTGGATCATGTGGCCAGCATGACTAAGCCATTTCTGGTGAACCAGAGCAGCGCACAGAAATGCCGTTTACCTTCCCGCTGGAGCGGTACCTATTTATCTAATTGCACTTTGATGTGCTTTCGAATTGCTAGGTTGGCAGGAGCTAGAAGTGAACAACAGGAGCTCACCCTGTCACGGGGATTTGAACCAACAACCTTGTGATCGGCAAGTCCGTCACAACTTGTAAGGTTGCTGTTAGGCATTGGCTTAGGAATTGGTTGGTGGAGGGGTATGGATTGGCTGTGCCTACCCCTCCAATGCTGCTGTTGCAAGGGTTTTCCATTAAAGGAACCCAGGGGCTCACCATGCTTTTGTCCGAACCCTGTCAAGGGGCTAGGGCCACGCAAGAGCCCCGGGAGCATTTGGGGAGAGGTGAGGCATGGTCCCCAGTCCCATCTCTCTCCCCAAAATGTTTTCCCTTTCTGACTTTGCGGGTGTGTGAATGTCAGTCTGTCCCTGTGCGGGGTCAGATAGTTGCAACCAATGCCTAAGCAACCACTCACATCGCTTGTAATTTTAATAAAGTTGTGGCCAAAATTCTGCCAAAAACCTTAAAACTAAAATCTTGTGTCAACTGTGATTCATTGGGGGTGTCTTGGGGACCTCGACACGCAACATTTCTAGTTGCGGACTGCCTTAGTAGAGTTCTGCTCCCTTGTGTGAGCTACAAATTCAAGCCAAAAAGCTTATAATATGTGATCCCAATGCTAGCTCATCTCTAGAAAGGAAGGGGGCTGTGTATCCTACGCAGCTTCAGAAATAATAACATCTTTAGGCCCCGTGAACCAGCAAGGTTTGTGCTTGCAGTTCCTCTGAGGGGCGACTCCACTTATGCAGCTTCTTCGACGCTTCCTTCTCACTGACGGAGGTACAATAGGCCCGTAGGGCAGGATCGGAGAGCTAAAGCAGCCCAACAAAGCAGAGGACGACTTTGAACAGGGGCAGCCAGTTACACATCAGCTCTCACCTAGCCTGCTGCAACTTTTAATGAGTGGAGGCAGCGAAATGGTTAGCACACTGTTTGGGCTGGCTAATAGATAGATAGATAGATAGATAGATAGATAGATAGATAGATAGATAGATGATAGATAGATCAGTGTTTCCCAACCTTGGGCCTCCAGCTGTTTTTGGACTACAACTCCCATCATCCCTAGCTAGCAAGACCAGTGGTCAGGGATGATGGGAATTGTAGTTCAAAAACAGCTGGAGGCCCAAGGTTGGGAAACACTGAGATAGATAGATGCATGTGTGTGTAACTGCTGGCTTCTCTGTCATTCTGAATCCTCTGTAAGCCACAGCAAGAGGACTCTCTTAATCTCTAGCATGTTGCTGTTCACACAGCAACACTAACATCCTCAGTGAATCAGCCTACAGCTGAAAATGGCTGGTACTACTGTACTCTCTGAGCTTTCCCCCACTTGACTGTGGCCATGCCTGCTCTCTTTCCTTATACAGTGGTACCCCGGGTTACATAGGCTTCAGGTTACATAGGCTTCAGGTTACAGACTCTGCTAACCCAGAAATATTACCTCGGGTTAAGAACTTTGCTTCAGGATGAGAACAGAAATCGTGCTCCGGCGGCGCAGCGGCAGCAGGAGGCCCCATTAGCTAAAGTGGTGCTTCAGGTTAACAGCAGTTTCAGGTTAAGAACGGACCTCCGAAACGAATTAAGTACTTAACCCGAGGTACCACTGTACAGTGGTACCTCAGGTTACAGATGCATCAGGTTACAGACTCCGCTAACCCAGAAATAGTACCTCAGGTTAATGAACTTTGCTTCAGGATGAGAACAGAAATTGTGCTCCAGTCTAATGATGAGAGTCCAATAGAAGACATTGCCACAGCTGGGCTTTGTTCAGTGTAAAACCAAGTTAGCTAATAACAGAAAGTAGAAACCCCAGTATTTCCCAACAGTGAACAATGGTTAATGACTTTTGACCAATGTAAGGAGCTGACCATATTAAGCATTTATTACCAAGGTGCTATGCATTGAAATTATTCCTCTTCATTGCTTGACACTGGAGCTCTGAATCAAACACTTGCTATTTGCTTTGCAATGTGCAAGCAGTTTCCTTGATATACTGATAATCAAACAACACATCTTTACAAATTGACTGTACATTATTTTGCAGTTGGTTTAAGGGACAATGATAAACTGAAGCCCATTTCTATTTTATATAGTCTCATATTTATGGCACTCTTGTACCATAAATATTGCTTCACAGAAGAAAAGAAAATAACCAGTTTTTCTCCTGGACAGTAAATTCTCTACAGAAGAATATTGGATTGCAGTAAAAACAATGAATTTAGCAACCTTGTTCCAAGGAGAAGAGTCTGTAATGAACATCATTTTACTGTAGTAGCAGAAGAAAAATAAAGTATGGGTACCATCCAGACAGAGTGAAGACCTTTAAGCTGCAATCCTATGACCCATATACAATGGTAGTTCGGAAGTTGAACGGAATCAGTTCTGGAAGTCTGTTTAAATTCCAAAACATTCAGAAATCAAGGACCTTTTCAATTTAAAAAAGTATAAAAGTGTTTTGGAAGCCAAGACATGCACCAAGCTGACAGCATCCATAATGTGGTTGGGCTTCTAAGGAACTTCACAAAAATTTGGTAGTTTGATCACAGTTGTATATTTGAATCCTGAATAATAGACTCAGTGACTCAGTTTTGATGCCATGATTTTCGACTCCAGGGATGCATAGATTCCTCTACCTTTTTGTAGACGGTGTCTTAGATTAAAATGACTAATTTGTTTTTCTCTTGTCTTTATTGACCATCATGGGGCATCAGAGACTTCATTTTTTAAAAAAACCTTCCTTCTAATTAAACCAGTTGGAGCTTTTAAAAATTGAATTCTTTCCTTTCCATCTCAGCAGAAATCAAAAGAAATGGATTTTGCCCAGGGCTACCTATTTTTACCATTACTAATCTGGGGTCGCCAACACTATGTTTTGGACTATGCCTGCTTTCTTATGATATTGTTGTTGTCGTTTAGTCGTTTAGTCGTGCCTGACTCTTCGTGACCCCATGGACCAGAGCATGCCAGGCACTTCTGTCCTCCACTGCCTCCCGCAGTTTGGTCAAACTCATGCTGGTAGCTTTGAGAACACTGTCCAACCATCTCGTCCTCTGTCGTCCCCTTCTTCTTGTGCCTTCAATCTTTCCTAACATCAGGGTCTTTTCCAGGGAGTCTTCTCTTCTCATGAGGTGGCCAAAGTATTGGAGTCTCAGTTTCAGGATCTGTCCTTCCAGTGAGCACTCAGGGCTGATTTCCTTAAGATTTCCTTATTATTTCCTTATGATATAGGCATCAAATAAGACCCATTGGGTCAAATCGAACCTACTAGCAAAAACAAGTTTATTGATGCAATAGTAGGTAATTTGGTATGAGGGGTGATGCATGCACAAATATTTCGCCGATGCAGTGATCCCACAGACCAGACCGTACTTTCCGTCTTAGGCATGTCGTATTGTTGTTACCTACGATTGCATCTGACTTTGCAAGATGGTGCTGTATCTTTATCAGTAGCAAAGGGAGAGAGAGAGTCGGCTGGTTTGTAGCCTCTTCCATCATCGTGGCAGGAGAAACCACAAATTTCTCTGCCATTGATCCATGATGGGCAACCCTGGCTGTTCATGTTGGCTTTCCATCACGACCCCTTTGGCCCTGCAAAATTGCACCGCGGTGATGTAGATTGTCGGAGTATATGCAGGGAGTGAAAGCATGAATGAATGAACGAGACCAGGATTACTGGTCGGAAGTGGAAAAGCTTCTTTGTCATGAGATTCAGCACCTAAAATATGGATAAGAGGATGTGGTTGTGCTAATCCTGGCTCTGAGCTGGATTAACTTTTTCAGAAAGAGAAAGGAAAACGCTGTTTCTGCTGCACAAGGCTGCTTTTTGATGCCGCATGCATAAAAGGCACAACCAGGTTTTGGTTTATACTGCAGGCATGGATGTGCTGCTGCTTAAATGTCTATAAAATAGGCAGGCTTAACATTATTTTGGTTTGGGTATCTGGCTTAGCTGTTTAAAAAAAAAAAAAAGCTGGAGCTGCGGTGACAGTTCTAAGAAAGTCGAGGATAAAAATATAAAGCAACAACGATGAGAAGTTCAGGAAAGCATCAGACAACACAGTAAAACCAGCCAGTGAAACCCCAGATAAAATATATGTAAACAGTGGAAAGCAGGTGATCTATCAGTCGGCATGAAAAGCCACTAAAAGCACGAAATAAAGGCAAGTCCACATGTCTAGCGAAAGAGCTCTACAATTTGGTGCCACTATTCAGTGGCGTAGTGTGGGTTGTCAGCACCCGGGGCAAGGCAAGTAATTTGTGCCCCCTAACCCGTGGATTTGCACCCCCTAACCCGTGGATTTGCACCCCCTAACCCTAACCCCCAGATGTTGCGCCCGGTGCGGCCGCCCCCCTGCACCCCCCACGCTACGCCACTGCCACTATTGAAAAAGCTCTCATGCAGGAAGAAGTCTCCAGAACAGGTTGATATTAGTGTGTAGGTTTGTGTGTCGGATTTCTCCAATGCTATAAAAACTTTTCAAAATAGGCATCCTCTCATCTTATTCAGGTGCAATACCTGGAGTCTGGCTTTTTGCCAGCAATCTGTCTTTCAGTGAGGTATAAGACAAATACTATGTTCCATTTAAACAATGCAAACTTGAAACAGGTACAGTGGATGCTCGGGTTGCGAACATAATTGTGCAGGATGCACGTTCGCAAAACGCAGCGGTGCGTGGGTTGCGATCCAGGGCTTCTGCGCATGTGCAAAACACGATTTAGCACTTCTGCACATGCGTGACCACCAAAACCCAGAAGTAACGCATTCTGGTACTTCCGGGTTTTGGCGGTATGTAACCCCAAAATAATGAAACCTGAAGTGTCTGTAACCCAAGGTATGACTGTATACCCATAAGCGAAGAAAGTTACCAAGTGGCTTTCAGCAAATCATTGCTGCATTACTGAGAAATGCAGGTTTCTTTGTTGCAGTTCACCATAGCCTGGAACAGTTCCAGACTAGGTTTTATATATAAAAAAAGCTCAGGAGCACTAGCTCTGAGGCAATTGAAGAGAGAGATTTCTGGCGGGCTTTTCTCATGCCAAATATGTGTTTTACTACAAATAAAGTGGTTTGGTCACCATCCTTCAATGTAAAGAGTACACCCTACAATGGTGACAGGAAAACTATGAATTCACACTGAGCACTGTGAGGACTTCTGACTGAGGTTTACCTCACCGACCAAAGCCTCTCCATAGTAACTGCTTTCAGCTTAACCAACCTCAGAGGATTGTTACTATGTTATAATACGTGTTTGGTTCCCCGAGATCCTTCTATGTAGAGTGAGATATAAATATATTTTTGACAGAAAACTATTCCCCATAAGCCAATGCTACTTTTTAAAGCTTGGGTGAAGTATATTGTATGGCCTTCCAAAGTTTTGAAGCCTATGCTGAAATTATCACAGAGTTAGAAAATTAGCATTTATCATTCATCATGAATATGAACCACAAGCCATAAATTGCCATCCTTTATCAGACACTCTAATTTGATTGTCTAAGTGCAACAATTACTGTTTTCTCTTGAGTTCAGTCTTCAGAATATATTAGGATAAATAGACATTTTAAAACATGAGGCATTAGTCTTTTTGGAAGAAATAGTGGATGGTCATCTATCAAGAGTCATGATTCAACTGACAGAAGTGTGTTAGCTCACATCTGAAATCATCATTATCGCTGTTCACCAGACTATATAGATTCTGAGATGAGTCCTTAAGTAAAGAAATAATGTGAGGTTTGTGAGGTAGTGAATGGGACAATGGATTTGAAGGGAGATTTGCCTCACAAATTGCCTCCTTTTCTAATTCTCCACACATCTCCCTTATTTGTGTTTGTAGTGATAGTTAAGAAACTCTTTTCTATCTCTTCTAATTCAGTTCTCATTTTTATTATTATGTACAAATAATCAATACTTTTCCTGTTGTCCTGGTGACTTTTTGCTATGTGTGTACTTTCCAGGGGAAGATTAGCATTATAGGCAAGCTGTATTTCAAGGGAAGCTTGTCTGCCATTAATCATAGAATCATAGAATCATAGAGTTGGAAGAGACCACAAGGGCCATCGAGTCCAACCCCCTGCCAAGCAGGAAACACCATCAGAGCACTCCTGACATATGGTTGTCAAGCCTCTGCTTCAAGACCTCCAAAGAAGGAGACTCCACCACACTCCTTGGCAGCAAATTCCACTGTCAAACAGCTCTTACTGTCAGGAAATTCTTCCTAATGTTTAGGTGGAATCTTCTTTCTTGTAGTTTGGAACCATTGCTCCGTGTCCGCTTCTCTGGAGCAGCAGAAAACAACCTTTCTCCCTCCTCCTTGTGACATCCTTTTATATATTTGAACATGGCTATCATATCACCCCTTAACCTCCTCTTCTCCAGGTTAAACATGCCCAGCTCCCTTAGCCTTTCCTCATAAGGCATCGTTTCCAGGCCTTTGACCATTTTGGTTGCCCTCCTCTGGACACGTTCCAGTTTGTCAGTGTCCTTCTTGAACTGTGGTGCCCAGAACTGGACACAGTACTCCAGGTGAGGTCTGACCAGAGCAGAATACAGTGGCACTATTACTTCCCTTGATCTAGATGCTATACTCCTATTGATGCAGCCCAGAATTGCATTGGCTTTTTTAGCTGCCGCGTCACACTGTTGGCTCATGTCAAGTTTGTGGTCAACCAAGACTCCTAGATCCTTTTCACATGTACTGCTCTCAAGCCAGGTGTCACCCATCTTGTATTTGTGCCTCTCATTTTTTTGCCCAAGTGCAATACTTTACATTTCTCCCTGTTAAAATTCATCTTGTTTGTTTTGGCCCAGTTCTCTAATCTGTCAAGGTTGTTTTGAAGTGTGATCCTGTCCTCTGGGGTGTTAGCCACCCCTCCCAGTTTGGTGTCAAGAGTCACCATTAAGTGATGGTCTCGTTGTGGAACTCCTGATATGCTTTTAAGAAATCCAAGGATGTGGTTTGAAAACTTCTGCCTTTAAGTATCTTGCACCTCACCATTTTTATTCCTTGGCTCATAATTTCCATTGTACTGAATTAAATGCAAGTTGCCTAGACTTTTGGTGCCTGGCGTCTAAAACCCTCAGTGGAGACATCATGGAACCAAATCATTCCATTCCTTTTAGGTTTTTCTGTTTCAGGAAGCATTTTCTTCTGGTTTATTCGCTTTCCGTTCACCATTCCTGTAATTTACAAGAGAGCTTTACTACCTGCATTCTCTTAGCAATCTACTTTTTCAGCAGTTTCATAACCCTGCCTAACCATCATTATGGGGGCTTTTAGTAACCGTCAGCTATTGATTTGGCAACTTCTTTCTCTCTTATTAACCAAGCCGTTAGCTACCTTCTGCCAGCCATCATGCCACTCATAAATCTTTCACTTCAAAATAAATTGCAAATGCTTCTGCTCTCTTTACTTTAATGTGATAGCCTAGTAATAGCTTTTGGCTATTTATCAGTTGCATATTGATTTTCCCCCCTGACTTAATTATCTCCTTTTCTCCAACTTTTTTTCTCTAGAACATATTTCCATTCCCCCCTGTGTTGTTAAATAACATCTCATGAGAACTCTTCCTAAATGGGAGCTCTTCCTAAATGAGGAGATATGTTAAGCGAATCCATGAAAACTTCATTTTCATTTCACCAAATGCATTCCTTGTCAAGGGCTTGAGTCTCAATTTGTCAGCCAAGAGAATGTGAACTGAATTGCCAGATCTGCAAGATCAATTCTGTGTACCTTTGATTAACCTTTCTCTCAAACCCCCCCCCCCCCAATAGTACAGCCTTGGGGAAGTGGATAAGGCTGGTGGGCTGGATTCTTATCTCCCCCACTTCCTGTGGTCCCGTGAACTTTATTGGTTGTGCCAACTCTGTATGCTAAAGGAACCAAATCTCCTGCTGCCACCTTTTGAAAAACTTTTAAGAACAGGACAGCTGGGAACATTGCCACTGATGACCCTGAACATATTGTTGTGCAACGCCTCAGTTATTGTAATGTAATGTAATATAATACTAATATATGGTAATATTATAATATAATATAATATAATATAATATAATAATATAATAATATACAGTCAAACCTCGGTTGTTGAATGTAATCCATTCCGGAAGCTCGTTTGGCTTCCCAAATGTTCGCCAACCAAGGCGCAGCTTCTGATTGGTTGCAAAAACTTATTGCACTCAAGCAGAAACTGCGTCAAACATTCAGGTTTCAAAAAACATTAGAAAACCAGAACACTCACTTCCACCAGGTTTTCGGCATTCGGGAGCAGAAATGTAAGATAACGGAGGCGTTTGGGAACCGAGGTTTGACTGTAATATGAGGTTATCATTTTTTTCAAAAGTAATTGTACTGTTATAAAGTCTACTTGCATGAATTGCCTATTTGCATTAATGATATGGCATTGTACAGAATTACTGGTTAATAATAATATATATCCTAATTTATAGGATATGGTTATTATGTTGCTGTTGCTGAAAACAACAACACAGCAATAGCCCAGATGAACCATTAGCTATTGGATGATCAAGAAAATATGTCACCTCTCAGAAACGACTAAGTGACATGCATCTTGATTTTGTAGAAATACAGCTCTTAGTGCGTTGTCATTTATTTTTTTACTGTGTGGCTCAGGTTTCCCATTCATATCTCCCACGTCATGTCTGTTTGTGTGTATTTATTTCTCTCTCTCTCTCTCTCTCTCTCTCTCTCTCTCTCTCACACACACACACACACACGGTGAAGAATAAGATTTGATGTAGTTGTTTCATTTTAAGGGGGTGGGGATCCTTTGAGAAGCTGAGCAGCCTTCTTGCCTAGTATTTAAACTAGGTGAAACATTTGGATCACTGCCTTTGCACTGGTCATAAAAAGGCTTGTAATCTTTCTTTCTTTCTTTCTTTCTTTCTTTCTTTCTTTCTTTCTTTCTTTCTTTCCCTCCCTCCCTCCCTCCCTCCCTCCCTCCCTCCCTTTCAAAAGCAGTTATTGCAAAGACTCTTTGTCACTGCTCAGGTGTTCCTTTTGGCACTATGATTTGTCACTCGAAGGCATTGTGTCGTCAAACAGTCTCTCTCTGCTTCTGTAGAGGAGCCTGGGGCGCATGACTTGGAACATGCGGAGCAAATCCTGTGGCGCCTTGTGTAGTCTTTAATAGCAGTGGTGCAAAGAGGAATTCAGCGTGCCACAAGATCCGGTGCCTTTCCATGCCAGCAAGTGCTTGTACCTGTTGAATATTTACCTGACACGCAACAGTTAAAAGCCCCAAAACTTCCTTTCTTCTGTTGGTTGGTGAAGACTTTCCTATCTTGGAAGGCTTTTGCCTAATGTTGTTTCTCTCCTGAACCTTTCTTTGTTGTGCTTCATATTGTTTCTTTTATAGGTAAAGGTAAAGGTACCCCTGCCCGTACGGGCCAGTCTTGACAGACTCTGGGGTTGTGCGCCCATCTCACTTAAGAGGCCAGGGGCCAGCGCTGTCCGGAGACACTTCCGGGTCACATGGCCAGCGTGACAAAGCTGCATCTGGCGAGCCAGAGCCGCACACGGAAACGTTGTTTACCTTCCCGCTGGTAAGCGGTCCCTATTTATCTACTTGCACCCGGAGGTGCTTTCGAACTGCTAGGTTGGCAGGCGCTGGGACCGAGCAGCGGGAGCACACCCCGCCGCAGGGATTCGAACCGCCGACCTTTCGATCGGCAAGTCCTAGGCGCTGAGGCTTTAACCCACAGCGCCACCTGCGTCCCTTCGTTTCTTTTATACTGTTCTATTAAAAGGTTCTAAATTTAAGTATTGTAACTTGCCCTGAGTAATGAGCATGCATTAGAAAGGGTGGGATAGAAATATATGAATCTGAAAAATAAACTGACTGGTTCTCACCTACTTTGGGTCACAGATAGGTAAAGGGAAAGGGACCCCTGACCATTAGGTCCAGTCATGTCCGACTCTGGGGTTGCGGCGCTCATCTCGCTTTATTGGCTGAGGGAGCCGCCTACAGCTTCCGGGTCATGTGGCCAGCATGACTAAGCCGCTTCTGCTGAACCAGAGCAGCGCACAGAAATGCCGTTTACCTTCCTGCCGGAGCGGTACCTATTTATCTACTTGCACTTTGACATGCTTTTGAACTGCCAGGTTGGCAGGAGCAGGGACCAAGTAACAGGAGCTCACTCCGTCACAGGGATTCGAACTGCCGACCTTCTGATTGGCAAGTCCTAGGCTCTGTGGTTTAACCCACAGTACCACCCACGTCCCATTGGGTCACAGATACTTTGGGGCAATTCATTGCTGTAGCCTGAGATTTCCTCCTCATGACATGCATTTGGTCCCATGGCATGCTCTGAACACATGAGATGCAACAACCTTAGTAAAGCTGAGCAGGTCTGAGTCAGGTCAGTGTCTGGATGGGACCCCAACTGGCAGCCCCATATATACCGTTTGTGTTCCATGCACAACAGATAAGAAAACAAGAAGGGCTCTGCTGAATCAGGGTGGGGGTCACTACCGAGAATGTCCTTTGCCTGGTTATATAATAATAATAATACTTTATTATTTATACCCCGCCCGCCCATCCGGCTGAGTTTCCCCAGACACTCTGGGTGGCTCCCAATCGAGTGTTAAAACAATACAGTATTAAATATTAAAAACTTCCCTAAACAGGGCTGCCTTCAGATGTCTTTTAAAGATAAGATAGCTGCTTATCTCCTTCACATCTGAAGTTGGTTCCCTGTAACTTCACTTCTCGCAGTGAGGGAACTGCAAGAAGGCCCTCAGAGGTGGACCTCAGTGTCCGGGCAGAACAATGTGGATGGAGATACTCCTTCAGGTATACAAGGCCAATGACATTTTGGGCTTTAAAGGTCAGCACCAACACTTTGAATTGTGCTTGGAAACATACTGGGAGCCAATGTAAGTCTTTCTGGACCGGTGCTATATGGTCCCGGCAGCTGCTCCCAGTCACCAGTCTAGATTAGTTGTAGTTTCCAAGTCATTCTAGATTAGTTGTAGTTTCCAAGTCACCTTCAAAAGAAGCCTTATGTGCAGCGCATTGCAGTAGTCCAAGCGGGAGATAACCAGAGCATGTACCACTCTGACGAAACAGTCTGTGGGTAGGTAGGGTCTTAGCCTGCATACCAGATAGAGCTGGACACAGAAGTGACTTGTGCCTCCATGGACAGCTGTGAGTCCAAAATGACTCCCAGGCTGCACACCTGGTCCTTCTGGGGCACAGTTACCCCATTCAGGACCAAGGAGACCCTCACACCTGCCTGTTCTGCCTCCCAAAAAACAGGAGAATCAACCTCAATCCATTAACTATAATGAAACGGGGGGTGGGGTGGGATTTTCTCAAGGACTTTGTGATGGGGTATACGACTCTTCATATCCAAGTCAAAAGGTGAAAAATCCCACCCACCATGCCTAAGCCCTGAGGCTGGGCCCAGGTGGGACAGTGATTTTTGTTTACATCACTTTGAAACTTCTGTAATTAAATATTATTTAAATACCCTGGGGGAAAATGCAATCAATCAGTGCTTTTGGTATCTGAAGTTGCTCTTTGGGCTTTTCAAACATGCTGAAATAAGATTGTTTCAAAGCAATGAAATGCAAATAATTTCTGTTTCAGCATGGTTAATTGCAAAACTCTTGTTGACATAAGCGACAATAGTAGAAGCCCAGGTTTGAGCTGCTTCTGAGCATATAATGGCTGACGTCTGCCTACAGATTGCCAACACGTTGACTGCAATGGCAGGGTTACATTTCAAAATGCATTCATTATGAATAATGCAATATGAACATCAAAGCCTGTTTTTCTTACATTACAGCTTCTCTTCCTAAATTAGAGCTCCTTTGGAGTCAGCCATGACATGACTATGACTGATGCCTCAATAATGTATTATTTAGATTTATTTCATTCTGGAGTTCTCCTAGGTAAGGGCAGTGTCCCAGGCATTCAGTGTTTCATATTTAACCCCTTGTAGAGTTATCGTTTGCACTCAATTTAAGGTGAAGTGGTAGAGTTTGGTAGAGTTAAGAGCATTTGAGTTGGACCTGAGAGACCAGAGTTCAGATCACAACTCAGCCATGAGGCTAGTCACTCTCTTGCAGCCTTGTTGTTGTTGCTTAGTCATTTAGTCGTGTCCAACTCTTCGTGACCCCATGGACCAGAGCACGCCAGGCACTCCTATCTCCCACTGCCTCCCACAGTTTGGTCAAACTCATGCTGGTAGCTTCAAGAACACTATCCAACCATCTCGTGCTCTCTCGTCCCCTTCTCCTTGTGCCCTCCATCTTTCCCAGCATCAGGGTCTTTTCCAGGGAGTCTTCTCTTCTCATGAGGTGGCCAAAGTATTGGAGCCTCACCTTCAGGATCTGTCCTTCCAGTGAGCACTCAGGGCTGATTTCCTTCAGGATGGATAGGTTTGATCTTCTTGCAGTCCATGGGACTCTCAAGAGTCTCCTCCAGCACCATAACTCAAAAGCATCAATTCTTCTTTCAGCCTAGCCTACCTCAGATGGTTGTTGTGAGAATACAATTAGGGAAGCACCAAGTAGGGCACCCTGAGGTCCTTGGAGGGAAGGAGGAGTATAAATTTCCTCAAATAAATAAATAAATAATATTGAGTGGCAACTTTTGCGGAAAGTTTCCTGGTGTATTTTAACAGCCAAAGGAGGAATCTAGACCTGGAGTTATTCTTGCGTCAATCACCCCTCAGGCTATAATTCACATAGAGAAGAAGATAGGACAGGGGAGGTAAGGTTGACCTTCTTCAGACGTATTTCCCTGCAAATGATACTGCCACAAGGTAACATAGTTTCACAGAAATAGAATACTTTCACCCAGTAATCCCAGTGGGATCTGCCAAGATGAATGTGATAAGATTGCTATTTGAAAAGAGGACTTTTGTGACTTTACAAGGCAATACAAGTTCCTGTATTTCCTTCCTTCCTTCCTTCCTTCCTTCCTTCCTTCCTCCCTCCCTCCCTCCCTCCCTCCCTCCCTTCCTTCCTTCCTTCCTTCCTTCTCTAAAATCCACGTTGCTATAGCATTTTTACTTGTCTAAGTTTGTGTTTGAACTAGCAGAAGAAACAGCTTAAGTTGTTCCAGGATGTAGATAAGCTGTTTCTTTGTCGCATTATTTCTTAGCGATCCCCCACCTTCAGGATTGGATCTCACATGGGAGTAGAAGCAGGGTAGTCTTCAGAACATGTGTTTGCCAGAAGCCCTTCTTACCTTTCCTCTCTCAAGTACCATCCTGTTTCAGTGTATTAGTTTCAGCTTATTTGTAGTGGAGCCATAGGTAGGTATGTGGCAGGTATATTGACATTTATGGCACAGTGAAACATAGGCCATATTGAACCAATTATTATTGTTGTTGTTGTTGTTACTTAGTTGTTTAGTCATGTCCAACTCTTCGTGGACCAGAGCACGCCAGGCACTCCTGTCTTCCACTGCCTCCCGCAGTTTGGTCAGACTCATGTTTGTAGCTTCGAGAACACTGTCCAACCATCTCGTCCTCTGCCGTCCCCTTCTCCTTGTGCCCTCCATCTTTCCCAACATCAGGGTCTTTTCCAGGGAGTCTTCTCTTCTCATGAGGTGGCCAAAGTATTGGAGCCTCAGCTTCAGGATCTGTCCTTCCAGTGAGCACTCAGGGCTAATTTCTTTAAGAATGGAGAGGTTTGATCTTCTTGCAGTCCATGGGACTCTCAAGAGTCTCCTCCAGCACCATAACTCAAAAGCATCAATTCTTTGGCGATCAGCCTTCTTTATGGTCCAGCTCCCACTTCCATACTGGGAAAACCATGGCTTTAACTATACGGACCTTTGTTGGCAAGGTGATGTCTCTGCTTTTTAAGATGCTGTCTAGGTTTGCCATCGCCTTTCTCCCAAGGAGCAGGCGTCTTTTAATTTCGTGACTGCTGTCACCATCTGCAGTGATCATGGAGCCCAAGAAAGTAAATTCTCTCACTGCCTCCATTTCTTCCCCTTCTATTTGCCAGGAGGTGATGGGCCCAGTGGCCATGATCTTCATTATTATTATTATTATTATTATTATTATTATTATTATTATTATATTACCATTTATTACCAGCCCTTCACCCTAAGGTCCCAGGTTGGATTACAACATTAAAACACCCTATTGAAAACTGTTTAAAACAACTTACAAAAATAAGGTGGTGGGCATCCAAGCTGAACCTCTCCCCACCTTTCCTCATCATGTAAAAAGAGCTTGTACTCATATGCCTGACAACCTCAGCGCACTAGTTCAGAGGAATTTGAAATTCAACAAATCCATTAATCTTTTCCTGTTTCCCTTCCCTTCCCTGCCCCCTGATCTGATTTGCAGCAACATGGGGGGAAGGCAATCAAGTGCAATTGCAGCTCTATCTAGCCTGTCCACTGCGTTGAAACACAATTGCGGCGTTCCAGGGATATTTGATTTTAATCCAAAGTTTCTTGTTTGCGGGTTCTGGAGATTCTGTCATGTCCTTTTCAGCCTGTCTGAAGTATTAGCGAGGGGTGAATTGCCCTTTAGCTGTCTCATATTAGTCACATTCTGTTCACCACTACAAGTACGTAAATCACTAGCTTTCTTGCATTTTAATTTTTTTAATTGGCAAATAGCACTACTTCAGAAAGAAAGAAAGAAAGAAAGAAAGAAAGAAAGAGAGAGAGAAAGGAAGGAAGGAAGGAAGGAAGGAAGGAAGGAAGGAAGGAAGAAAGAAAGAAAGAAAGAAAGAAAGAAAGAAAGAAAGAAAGAAAACTAGTAATATTGCCAGGGGGAGAGACACTGACAAATTAGGGGGCGAATTAAAGCAACATTGGAAAGACCCTTTGCTAAATGGGACTGCCTTCTGAGTAAATATTGTGGAGGAATATCAGCCATGGGGAAGGGCATTGCTGCACTATATGGTGCTGTGTGGAATTTTTAGTTTAATACCAATTTAAGTGAATTGTTGAAAAGCAATGCCAAGTAGAGCTAAAGGGCTTAGTGAGGGAGCAACCTAATACTGTTACCCCTTGAGAAGTTCTCAGCAAGGAGAAAGGTTATTGTGAAATTCCTACGCTCGTTCCCAGGGCATTGCTACAGAAATGGAGTCCGACTTAATCTCATTCCCTGCCTCTAAATGAATTTTTGCTGTTCATGCAGAGGCCATGCAGGTATTTTGGGGAGGCAGGGTGGTGATAGGTGGTAGCTACAGCTTTATATTAAAGGTAAAGGGACCCCTGACCATTAGGTCCAGTCCTGACCGACTCTGGGGTTGCAGCGCTCATCTCGCTTTATTGGCCGAGGGAGCCGGCGTACAGCTTCCGGGTTATGTGGCCAGCATGACTAAGCCACTTCTGGCGAACCAGAGCAGTGCATGGAAATGCCATTTACCTTCCCACCGGAGCGGTACCTATTTATCTACTTACACTTTGACATGCTTTCGAACTGCTAGGTTGGCAGGAGCCGGGACTGATCAACGGGAGCTCACCCCGTCGTGGGGATTCGAACCGCCGACCTTCTGATTGGCAAGTCCTAGGCTCTGTGCTTTAACCCACAGAACCACCCGCGTCCCTTTATATATTTATATTACCAGGGCTTTATATTACCAGGGAGTTAATTCTCTCATATTGAAATCCTTTTGTTGGGAAAGGGGCAGAAGGAGTTGAGAGAAGAGAAGGCAAGGAGAAAGACGCTCTAGGGAAGGGGTGAGAATCCTTTTTGAGGTTGATGGTTTCATTTTGGGGGCTGCATGCCGGCAGTGGGGTGGAGTCAGAGGAAAAAGTGGGCAAAGCTACAGATGTGACATTTCAGCTGTGTAGAAGGTTTTGCACACTCGGTCTGTTGTGGTCTGGTCTGCTGTTAGGCAAAGAAGGCAAGGGGTTACAGGACCATGGATAGCTCCCAGTGATCAACTTGCTCCAGCAAAGATCAGAGCAGCGGTCAGCAAACTTTTTCAGCAGGGGGCCGGTCCACTGTCCCTCAGACCTTGTGGGGGGCCGGACTATCTATCTATCTATCTATCTATCTATCTATCTATCTATCTATCTATCTATCTATCTATCTATCATCTATCTATCTATCATCTATCTATCTATCTATCTATCTATCTATCTATCTATCATCTATCTATCTATCTATCTATCTATCTATCTATCTATCTATCATCTATCTATCTATCATCTATCATCCATCTATCTATCTATCTATCATCTATCTATCTATCTATCTATCTATCTATCTATCTATCATCTATCTATCTATCATCTATCTATCTATCTATCTATCTATCTATCTATCATCTATCTATCTATCTATCTATCTATCTATATCTATCTATCTATCATCTATCTATCTATCATCTATCATCTATCTATCTATCTATCTATCTATCTATCTATCTATCTATCATCTATCATCTATCTATATCTATCATCTATCTATCTATCTATCTATCTATCATCTATCTATCTATCTATCATCTATCTATCTATCATCTATCATCCATCTATCTATCTATCTATCTATCTATCTATCTATCTATCTATCTATCTATCTATCATCTATCTATCTATCTATCTATCATCTATCTATCTACCTATCTATCTATCATCTATCATCTATCTCTATCTATCTATCTATCTATCTATCTATCTATCTATCTATCTATCTATCTATCATCTATCATCTATCTATCTATCTATCTATCTATCTATCTATCTATCTATCTATCATCTATATAAATGAACAAATTCCTACGCCCCACGAATAACCCAGAGATGCATTTTAAATAAAAGCACACATTCTACTCATGTAAAAACACAGTGATTCCTGGACCATCCGCGGGCCAGATTTAGAAGGAGATTGGGCCAGCTCCGGCCCCCGGGTCTTCGTTTGCGGGTCTTAGTATACACCCTTGTGTATAACTTTAGGATTCTGGCCTGAAGATGGGCCCTTGCATAGCCTTGTGCACTCCAGGCGCTTCTTAACCAGGGAAGTGGGAGGGCTTTGGTTTCTCAGTCTCAGGGGAAGGTGCCAGTAAGATTCTAGAGATTCTAGAGAGTCTTGGTTGTTGTTAAATTCTGGGGTCAAGAGACATGATATATTTTTGCCAGACAAAATGACTCGAGGTCACCCAAAGCAGGGTTGGTGTGGAGTGCAGCCTTCGCAGAGGTTCCCAATCCTTGCTCTGAGAAAAATCTCAGGGTGTCTGATCAACCTGCCTAAAATCCATGTTTGCTTGCTCAAGTGCAGAAATTAGGGTTGTCTTGCAGAATGTATATTTGGCAAGAGGTTTTGGATTCTTGGGCTGGTGTAAAATGTTTGACAAATCCAGTCTTTCTAGAAGGATTGCATAGGGACACTTGGATGACTGATAGTTTTCATTGTAGGAATGGTGAATATCTGATGGAAATTCCTTTGTTATTGTGAGTGACCTAGCTAATGTGGACAGAATATTCTTTGTGAGATTCGATATTAGCAGTAACCAAAGATATTCTCAGTCCATGTGATGTGTTTTGTATACACCGTAACGTTTTAATTGTTAACTGTACTCCTGTGTTGTGCTGCGTAAATTATTATTTTAAATTAATGGAGTATTAAATGGAAGACCAGATCCAACAGATCACAGTTTCTGTTTCTATGGAAATTTCTTTTGAAAGTCATTTGGAAAAAAGCACCAGCATGGCAATGTAATGAAAATGAATATGCAAAAAAAAAAAAAAAAAAAGTCTCTTTGGTTTGTTATACTTAAAACAATAACACAGATGTCTTCCCTATCACATTTATTCAGTGTAATTACACTGAGTACTTGAGACCTTGAGCTTCTGTTAGGGTTTTATTCATAACAACAAAACAAGCTGATGGTTTCTGCTGTGGGATTCTACACTGGAAAGTGGCAACCCAGGAAGAATCTCAATGATTTCTAGCTTTGCAAACACTTGTAACTTTAAATGCATAGTAACTTTGGAGCAGGCCCTGTTGAATGCAGTGGGACTTAGAAGTTACAATCAAGTAGGAGCAGAACCAAAGGAGAAGAAACATTTCTAAGAACAGAGATTGACCATTGATGCACCGCCTCCACCCATCTTTCAGAGTTGGGATACCAAACAACTCACTAGGACCATCCCCATTTCAACTGCCAAAACATGCAGGTGGACAGAAATGGCAGCGGTGAAACATCCTGGGGCATAGAGAAGCTGAGCTGGCCTGTCTCATGGCTAGGATTGGGACTGTAGCCTTAGCCTCCAGTTCAGCTATGTAAAGATTCTAAATATATATATACATTGCAAAACATCATTGGACTCAATAACTCTGTCTCTTTTTCTTTCTCTCTTACTTTTCCAATATTTGACCATTGCCCAAGTTGTCTTGTATTTTAATACTTTGTTGGAAGCCTCCCAGAGTGGCTGGGGAAACCCAGCCAGATGGGCGGGGTATAAATAATAAATTATTATTATTATTATTATTATTATTATTATTATTATTATTATTATTATTTCTATTTAAATGCCAACCATTACCCATCTTGGATTATCAATAAGGTCAGGATGCTGTTAGCGGTTCCTGGCTGGTTGCCCAGGAAAGTATAAAGACAAGGAAAAGTTTCTTAGAGTCCTTTTTTATTTCAAACTTTATAGAGAGAGGCTATAGAACCCAGCCTCTTGGATAATGGCGCTGTCCCGAATGAATGTCCACACCCCCGTCTCTCCCTCTTCCTCATTCGTCGTCATCATCACCTCCTCTACGGGTGCTGCTACGTGCCCTCTGTCTTTAAGCTTTTTGCTCTCCTCCTTTCAAGGCTCGCCGGGTTCTAGGAGATGGAGAGTCTGGAATGCTTTCAAATGACAATGTGTCAGCCGGGGGTTACTATGGCTCTCCCACAGTTTCCCAACTGTCCCCCTCATCTGCCTCCGAGCTGCGACCTCCCTCAAACCCCTGTTGTAAATCTATACTGTCTTCCTCTTCCTCCTCCCTGGAAGGGTCAAGAATGGGAAGCAGACTCCACCATTCATCCTCTGCCCAGTCCCTGTCATTATGAGAGGATGATGTCATGTGTCAGAAAAAGTCATGCTCTGAACAGTACGCCTCAACTCTTAGAGCACTGTAGCAGCAGGAGGTAGGGATGAGCCAGGGATCTCCTGAAACAGTAGGATGGACTTCTTGAGACTGCAGGCAGTGGATCAATTTTTGAATGATACTCTTTTTTTAAAAAAATAATAATCCTCCTGTTCATTCAGGAGCTTTAAATGCATTCTGAAATAGCTAATGAAGTCACTGGACCATAGGACTTGGGGTTGCTTTGTCGTTCTTCTAATGAATGAACACTTGATCTATGTGTTCTGGTCAAGTGAAGCAAAGGTCCACTTTCCATATAACAGCACTGCATTGCAGATTTTACATTCTGAATTTTACATTCTGCTTTAAAGAAGCTTGCCTGCGTTTGTCAAGTCAAATATTGAGAATTCACAAAACGTCCTTTCAAAATTGTGGGTTGTATCCAGTATAAGCACTCCCACATATATGTTTGCAGACTAACTGTTCCTCCATGTGCCTCTTCTGTGTGTTGAAGATTCCTTAGGAAAAACCTGAATTATGGAGTGGGGGGAGGGCATTGGGAAAGGCAAGCTGGAAGAAAATGGGATCGAGGTACTTTAGGCACATGGAGAATTACAAGACTGCATTAAAATACATTTATCTTTCACTTACTGAAGTTAAATATGATATTCTACAGCAATCTGGAAGGTTTTTCAAATTTCACCCTGGCTGTATTCAAAATCCTTTCCCAAACTGGCTTTGTAGTGTGAACAAGAAGCAGTAAACTTTATGCTCATGTTCTATCTTCCTCTTGCCTGCAATAATTTCCTGACTTCTGATTTACTGGCAATGGTTTCTTTGCAAACCATAATTGTGTGTGAATGTGCCAGACTATGGTTTGCTCAAGCCCTAGTTTGTCCACAAACTAGGACCACACAGTTGTCAATATGTGTGAATGTACTCTCTTTGATCACGTAAATGGATAAACGTTGTAGCAGGATCATCATACAGTGGTACTTCGGGTTACATACGCTTCAGGTTACATACGCTTCAGGTTACAGACTCCGCTAACCCAGAAATAGTACCTCGGGTTAAGAACTTTGCTTCAGCATGAGAACAGAAATCATGCTCCGGTGGTGCAGCGGCAGCAGGAGGCCCCATTAGCTAAAGTGGTGCTTCAGGTTAAGAACAGTTTCAGGTTAAGAACGGACCTTCGGAACGAATTAAGTACTTAACCCGAGGTACCACTGTATTGACAAAGAACCCTAACATCTTTCAGCATTTATTATGCTAAAGGAAATTGTGGAGTTTTGTAGTATTCCAGAAATTTCATTCTATTGTTTCATCTATTTTGAGAAAAATAAAAGCTATTCACGCTTGCTAACCCTGAAGCCTCAATTCTCCTGGTTTTGATTATTTAATCTATCTATTCTGATGTAATCGGGCTTGTTGACTTCATTTGAATCTGTTTGATATGTTTTGTAATGAAACTGCTCA
Source organism: Podarcis gaigeae (assembly GCF_964106915.1). NCBI lineage: Eukaryota > Metazoa > Chordata > Lepidosauria > Squamata > Lacertidae > Podarcis > Podarcis gaigeae. Next base: position 54,420,139 of record NC_139688.1, on the reverse strand, counting down.
TGGCATGTCATGTTTTGTATTTATTTTGAGGCATGGTCCACTGGAAAAACAAAGAATTTAAGAAGTTTACCACAGCATTCCACTGTAAGTGGAAACCAAAAGTTACAGGGCTATCATGTAAGACAGATCAAATTCCCATTCCTGTTTGACAGTTTTGAAGCATTTAGCTAGGTTTAAAATTGGAATGATTTTTCACTTCAGCACTGGGGAAAACAGACTTTGAATTCTCGTTGACAATGTATGTGTTCCATTGGATTAAAATGTCAGCTGCTGAAACATGTAGCTGAGCCCCTAGCAAGTTTATTGTGTTGGATTTTTTAAAATGCCAAATTGTGATATTATATATATATATATATATGGAAGGGGCAACATAATATATTTTGAATCAGTAAAGGAAGATGTAGAAACAACAGGTTCTAAAATTGCTTGTGTTTAGAGAGACTCCATGTAATGACTCCTCCATACTAGTTCATGATTTCTATTCTGTTTGTGCCTGTTCCTTGATTGATCACGATAACTGTGCGATGGGGGAAAATTGGCCTATTAAACTGGCGCCTGACAAATAATCTCTGCTCGTAATTGCTTGTGATTTGCAAAATGATCTGCTATTGTAATACAGAGATTGATTTTCACACTTAGAGATGGACAAGGAGCAATTTTCAGAAGAGCCTGTTGAAACTGCACCTGGTGGCTAACATCAGGTTATATTTTATGGTAGAGAAGTGTGTCAAGCTTGGGTTGGCATGCACTAGGGAAAACCCCTCTTTCTCTTCACAAATAAATTTATAGAAACGTAACCTGTACTCGGGTAGCTTTTAGCTGAAGACCCATTGATCTTCATTGTGCGCGAGAGGTCTTGTTTTTCCTGTGCTGTTTAAATGACAAACTTCCCCCTTTTCTACTGTTCCAAATACATATACAGTGCTTTTAATACTGCCAAAGGTTTTGTTTTGTAGATGGCCACATTTTAGGTGTATCGTAAACCAGAGTGCTTTTTCTAATGTTTCTATTTGTCCATCCCTACGTGTAGCATCCCGTGTGACCAAACAGATTTACAGGTAGAGTTGCCCAACAGCTACAACACAGCTGGGATAGCTCAGTCAGTAGAGCATGAGGCTCTTAATCGCAGGGTTGTGGGTTTGAGCCCCATATTGGGCAAAAGATTCCTGCCTTGCAGGGGGCTGGATTAGATAATAATAATAATAATAATATATTATTTATACCCTGCCCATCTGGCTGGGTTTCCGCAGCCACTCTGGGTGGCTTCCAATAAAACACTAAAATACAATAACCTATTAAACATTAAAGGTACACGGGTGGTGCTGTGGGTTAAACCACAGAGCCTAGGACTTGCCGATCAGAAGGTCGGTGGTTTGAATCCCCGCGACGGGGTGAGCTCCCATTGCTCGGTCCCTGCTCCTGCCAACCTAGCAGTTCAAAAGCATGAAATGCAAGTAGATAAATAGGTACCGCTCTGGCGGGAAGGTAAACGGCGTTTCCGTGCGCTGCTCTGGTTTGCCAGAAGTGGCTTAGTCATGCTGGCCACATGACCCAGAAGCTGTACACCGGCTCCCTCGGCCAATAAAGTGAGATGAGTGCCGCTACCCCAGAGTTGGTCACAACTGGACCTAATGGTCAGGGGTCCCTTTACCTTTATTAAACATTAAAAGCGTCCCTAAACAGGGCTGCCTTCAGATGTCTTCTAAAAGTCTGGTAGTTATTTTTCTCTTTGACATCTGGTAGGAGGGCATTCCACAGGGCGGGTGCCACCACTGAGAAGGCCCTCTGCCTGGTTCCCTGTAACTTGGCTTCTCGTAGCAAGGGAACTGCCAGAAGGCCCTCAGTGCTGGACCTCAGTGTCTGGGCAGAATGATGGAGGTGGAGACGCTCCTTTAGGTATACTGGACTAAGGCCGTTTAGGGCTTTAAAGGTCAGCACCAACAATTTGAATTGAGATGGCCCTTGCTGTCCCCTCCAGCTCTACAATTCTATGATTCTAATGCAATTGCTAAGAAATGTGAGCCAGGAAGCCCCAAGTTCATATATTTCCTCATCCTCACTGGCTATGTGGCCTTGAATGGTTTGTCTTTAGCTTTTGGGTTGGCACTCACCACTAGGGTGAAGCCTGGCCTAAGATGGGCCACCCCAGCAATTTATATTATACAGTGTTACCTCAGGTTATATATGCTTCAGATTACATAAGCTTCAGGTTACACATTCCGCTAACCCAGAAATAGTGCTTCAGGTTAAGAACTTTGCTTCAGGATGAGAACAGAAATCGTGCTCCGGCAGTGCAGCGGCAGCAGGAGGCGCCATTAGCTAAAGTGGTGCTTCAGGTTAAGAACAGTTTCAGGTTAAGTACGGACCTCCAGAACGAATTAAGTACTTAACCTGAGGTACCACTGTACAAATATGTGGTATAAAATCGAGTTGCTCCTGGAATGTATTTTGGGCTAAAGAAGGGTCCCGAACCTGAAAAGGTTGAAGACTTAGACTGACCACATTGTGACTCGTCTACCTGATAAGAAAATTATTCAGGTTATGTGTGCGATGTTCTTTAAACACTGCAGATACGCTCTATAAATGCAAAACCATTACTCTATTTTCTTGATACATTATTTCTGATGGGGAATTCTTCTTTATGCTTTCTGACTTGATCCACCGGCTTTTACATTTTCCAAATGTTCTGATGTAGTTCTCAGCCCTAAAATAACCCATATAAAATAGGTACTTTGAGATTTCTTTTTTTTAAAGGGTTGTCTCCAACTATGTTCTACTTAGAATAGATCCATTAGAATTAATATACCAGTGTTAGTCATGCCCATTAATATCAGTTGGTCTACTCTGAGTACAACTAGCATTGGATACAACCGATAATGCAAGCTTTCTTTTTTTATTAGATTTTTTTTACAAATTTCTCTTTTACAAATTATTCAAATATAACCATATATTACAAATTTTTGACTTCCACAGCTCCTCCCACAATCCTCATATTTTATATTTATTACGCATTTCCTTTATAATATATTGCCAGTTAATAATATCCTTTCATCTCGTTTTCTTTTACAATACCCTTTCTCATCACAAAGCCTCTTTAAAACCGACTAGCGTTGTCTGTTCATCACAGATATTTTCCAGATAAATCGTAAACTTTCTCCAGTCCTCAGTGAACTTGTGATCTTTCTGGTAACTAATTTTCCCAGTCATTTTATCTAGTTCTGCAAAGTCCATAAGTTTCATTCCCCACTCTTCCCTAACTGATAATGCAAGCTTTCATACTTAAGTTTAGATTAATGAAGAAATGAGACAGATTGAATCACGTTACGCTGACAGTGCAATCTTGTGCATGTTTACTTGGAAGTAAGGATTATTGTCTTTAACTGGGCTTACTCCCAGGTAAGTCTGCTGGGAACTGCAGACTTGCTGTGCAATCCTCTGCATGTAAGACCCATTGCAAAAGAAAGTCCAACTGAGTTTAGTGGTAGAACTTTCTCCCAAGGTGGAATCCAGACACATATAAGCAACGCTGTGAAATTGCTTTTTTTTAAAAAAAAAGTTTTGAAAAATATATTGAATTTGCCATAGCTCATCATCGCCATCTAGTGCACTTTACAACACACGTTAAATGTTTTATTTGCAACTGTATACCCGAGTCCTAAGTAACCTTAGATTTCCATTTTTGAAGGGTGTACTTATTCTTTGAAATATTTTGCTTTTTTGTGTGTGTGAGAGATAAGGGAAGAAAAATGATCCCCCTTCTAGGAAGGAAAGCATGTAAAAGTACATTTTGCACTTGAATGAATGAATGAATTTTACTTGAATGAATGAACATAAATACTTACACACCCATCTCCTTCTTTGAAGTTCTTTAGAAAACAGGCTTTCAGTAGGGAATATATAAAGAGCTGATTTATAGAAACCCTTCAGTGTGAGAGAGAGGATAAGGGGGAAATCAAAGTAGTTGTTTTTTTTTTTACTATATTTCAAATTCATTTTGCACATTCCCTTTTAAGGCAGTAACCAATTATTGACAGAGTAAGTATATAGGTCTACAGAGAAATTCAGTAAATACAGAAGCTGAAAAGAATCTCCTGCAGCCTTCCTAGCTTTTCCTATATATATATAAAAACAACTAATATTAACTTGCCTTTGGCAAGGAACCTTTGAATGATATATATTACTGTTGCTTTGAACTTATTTGTGAGCTCTTGCGCCCTTTCTTGTGCATTTCCCCTGGAAAAAGTCCTATAGGTTTCCTGAAAAGAATAATAATGTAAGGATCTAACCCAGCAGAGAACTGGTGAGGTTTTTTGTTGGGTAGAATTGCTCTTGAGAGGACTTACACTTCAAGGTTCGGAAAGACAAAAACTTACCATCCATTCTTCAGTGGTTTGAACATCTTCCTACTACAGTGGTACCTCGGGTTAAGTACTTAATTCGTTCCGGAGGTCCGTACTTAACCTGAAACTATTCTTAACCTGAAGCACCACTTTAGCTAATGGGTGCCTCCTGCTGCCGCTGCGCTACTGGAGCCCGATTTCTGTTCTTATTCTGAAGCAAAGTTCTTATCCTGAAGCACTATTTCTAGGTTAGCGGAGTGTGTAACCTGAAGCGTATGTAACCTGAAGCGTATGTAACCCGAGGTACCACTGTATTTCCAAATTTGAAAAAATACAGTCATCAATCTTGTTTAGATACCTATTTGGGCATAGAGACAGCTTATATTAATGTATATATTTCAATTAGAATTCATGAATTATTCTTTTTTTTTTAACGGATTATTCTTATTGTTAATGGGAGGTGACACTGTCCCCCTCTTTTCTTCCCTTACATTTGCAATCAAGTTTTTTAAAAACAAAAACAACATGTTTTTGAATCATGCATTTGTGAAATCTCGTTTACCAAAATCCAGGCTTTCCCTCAATTCAAATCAAGGTCACAGTGCAGAATGAGGTGGTCTTATCCTCCCATGTGCTACCATTTCTTGTGAAAATCACCTGCCCGAGGCTGGTAGTTGTTCCATTTTTTCTCTCTTTACCAAACTCATTTGATTTCAGAAATGTTCTTCCTAGACTAAGGCCCTCCTTGCCTCGCCGCTCAAACAAGTCCTGGAATATACATCGTGTTGCTTTGCTTGTGAGTCAGATGCAGTTTGGTAATGGGAAATAAAAAGGGAAAGGGACCCCTGACCATTAGGTCCAGTCATGGCTGACTCTGGGGTTGCAGCGCTCATCTTGCTTTATTGGCCGAGGGATATGGCGTACAGCTTCCGGGTCACGTGGCCAGCATGACTAAGCCGCTTCTGGCGAACCAGAGCAGCGCACGGAAATGCCATTTACCTTCCCGCTGGAGCGGTACCTATTTATCTACTTGCACTTTTGACGTGCTTTCGAAATGCTAGGTTGGCAGGAGCAGGGACCGAGCAACGGGAGCTCACCCCGTCGCGGGGATTGAACCGCCAACCTTCTGATTGTCAAGTCCTAGGCTCTGTGGTTTAACCCACAGCGCCACCCACGTCCCAATAAATACTTCGTTATTATTTTTATTTTTCTAAATAAAACACATTTAATCCTTGGAGCCATTTAGCATCTGGACAGCAACTTGTTAAAAACATAAAGCACTTCTAATCCTGTGAGCTGCTCAGAGGCTAAAAGAGAAGCTTTCCCCCCTATAGCATGATTAAGTCACATCTGGGGAAATGAACTTTGATGGGGGTGCAATGCCCAGGCATTCAAGGCCTTTTATCCTTCTTGGATGTTCATACTGGGAGCTGAGGTGGCAGGCCTTGCTCTGAACGATTCTGTTATCCCTATAGAATAGCACTAGATTTTCTCTCGGTCCTTTTGCAATTTCCAGATCATTATGGAGCTGCAGATCACAGACTAAACCAAGACATTTTTCACTCTCGCCAGAATAAGCTACTGGCAAAATCTAGACTCATTAATCTGTCTTTATTAAGACTAGAACTGCATTGTGATAAAGTGTTCTCTTTCAAATAACTCTGGCTCTGTGCGAAAGCATTCGTTGAAAGCTGGTGGTAATTTTCTCTCCCATCTGCTTAATAGTGATAGGTAGAAACACCAGTAGGTTGGTATAACCTAGGGAGTTGGTCCAGTGTCGGATTTACGTATAAGCTAAACAAGCTATAGCTTAGGGCCCCGCTCTCTTGGGGCCCCCCAAAAAAATTACATAAAAAAACTGGATGTACATTTCCAAAATATAAGATAAAAAACAAATAAAATAAAACCTACATACAGCAACAGTGTTTTGTGTTGTGTAGGCTCCTATTTGTTATGTGCAAATGGCTTTAGATACCTGTTAGGTCCATAAATTACCATCTAGCATATATTCAACATAAAAAAAACAGTGACAAATTGCTGTTGACAAAGGACAGATGGACATATAAAGGGCCCCATTACCTTCAGTAGCTTAGGGCCTCATCAAACCTAAATCTGGCCCTGTTCGTTGCATTACCTTACTTGTTCATACAATTTAGCCAGTTCACACTAGCACAGGCGGCAACTTTGGGGGGGCCCTGGGCACCCACAAAAAATTGAGCTCTGAGGCCCTGTGAAACCTTGGAAGTAATGTCAGAGGCCCTGCCAGGTCTCCGACGCAACTTCTGGTAGAAGCTGGAAGTCGCATGAGACCTCCGAGGCCCTGCAATGCCTCACACGCTGATGTTATGTGACATCATGGCGTCACGACATCACGTTATGTCACAGGTGCCATTGGGCACCCATAATCTGGGGCCCAAGTTGGCGCTCCTGCACACATGGCACATCTAGTTAAGGAACAAAGGAGGCATGAGTGACATGTCTCATGTAAAGCAGAGGAATTGTAAGCATCCTACATGTCAAGGTGCACATTCTGCCATATTTGTACATGACGCGGGTGGAACTGTGGGTAAAACCTCAGAGCCTAGGACTTGCCGATCGCATGGTCGGCGGTTCGAATCCCTGCGGCGGGGTGAGCTCCCATCGCTCGGTCTCAGCTTCTGCCCACCTAGCAGTTCGAAAGCACCCTTAAGTGCAAGTAGATGAATAGGTACCGCTTTATAGCGGGAAGGTAAATGGCATTTCTGTGTGCTGCGCTGGTGCAGGCTCGCGAGAGCAGCTTCGTCACGCTGGCCACATGATCCAGCCTGTAGAGTGAGCGCACAACCCTAGAGTCTGTCAAGATTGGCCCGTACTGGCAGGGGTACCTTTACCTTTACCTACATGTCAAGGTCACATTCTGCCATATTTCTACATGACCCATAGAAGGCTGATCGCCGAAGAATTGATGCTTTTGAATTATGGTGTTGGAGGAGACTCTTGAGAGTCCCATGGACTGCAAGAAGATCAAACCTCTCCATTCTGAAGGAAATCAGCCCTGAGTGCTCACTGGAAGCACAGATCCTGAAGCTGAGGCTCCAATACTTTGGCCACTTCATGAGAAGACAAGACTCCCTGGAAAATACCCTGATGTTGGGAAAGATGGAGGGCACAAGGAGAAGGGGACGACAGAGGACGAGATGGTTGGACAGTGTTCTCGAAGCTACAAACATGAGTCTGACCAAACTGCGGGAGGCAGTGGAAGACAGAAGTGCCTGGCGTGCTCTAATCCATGAGGTCACGAAGAGTCGGACACGACTAAACAAAGACAACATAGTGTCAGGCAACTTTTAAAAAACATGTCTGGCACTTAAACTAGGACTATGAGACCACCTTTTCTGTAGTTTAAGAACAGTTTCCTGCAGTTTCGAAGAACCTGATAAAATAGTCTCTTTTTTTCATACTTTGTACTCTGTTTTGTTTGCCAGCAACTGCTTGGGGAATGTTGTCCCGCCTCAGCCCCAGGCAAAAGTCTTGTCTTCACATTAATGGGTATTCCATTTTACTTTATAGAGGTGATGTTAAATAGCCTGCAAAAAGTAGTTTTTAGAAATGTCTTGTTCTGGTTACTAATTCAATCAGAGGTTTCTATATCCTCATTTATCCAGCCACAGACAATCTGGCCAGAAAGTCAATTAGCAAGCATTTGTTTCATTAGTAAAGAGGCCTTTTCTTTTTGAAAGATTTAAGGTCAAGTACGATGGCAATATTACTACCTTATACAGTCATACCTCGAATTGAATGTGCTTCGGTTTGAGCGCGTTCGAGTTGTGCTCCGCGGCAACTCGGAAGTAACGGAGCATGCTACTTCCAGGTTTCGCCGCTTGTGCATGCGCAGATGCTCAAAATGACATCACATCCATGCGCAGAAGTGGCCAAAAGTGACACGCACTTGCGCAGACATGCCGTCGCTAGTTATGTTTGCTTCTAGATGCGAACGGGGCTCCGGAACAGATCCCGTTCATATCTAGAGGTACCACTGTATTGAAAGCTGGGACCTAAGAAGGCTGTGCCAGTTGCACGTGCTGCGGTTTTGAGCTACTTTCAAAGGATGGCTGTGCTTCAGTTCACATATTGTTTGGGAAAGTGCAGGTTTGATTTCAGTTTTAATAATAATAATAATAATAATAATAATAATAATAAAATTTATTTATACCCCGCCCTCCCCAGCCAATGCTGGGCTCAGGGCGGCTAACAAGCAATAATAAAAACAAGTTGAATGAATACAACTTAAAAACAAGATTAAAATACAACATTGAAACATTGAAACATTAAAATGCAGCCTGAATTGAAATTCTTTTTTTTTTATAATATTTTTTATTAGTTTTATAAAGTACAGAAAAAAGAATAAAGAACGTATTATAAAAGCAAAAAAGAAAGGTTACAAATTTTTCTTACTCTTTTTTCCAAATCTGTTGGACTTCCACACATCCTCCCAACCCTGCATTCTCTGTGATACATAACGTCTGCAATTTGTTAACTTATTTCAATACTTATTGTATCTTCCTTTTTATCATGTTACCCAATTTCAAATGTATTATAACCCAAATCATGTACATTTTCATTTTAACACAATAAAGTTGTTTCATTATTCTATCTCTGACTCCTTGTACCTTAATTTCCATTTCTTAAATTTAACATTACTGAAGCTAGAATTTCCTAAAAGGTGCATTTTTTAACATTCATACAACTTATAATGTTTTTCCAAATAGTCTTTAAATTTTCTCCAATCCTCCTCGAATGTTTCTTCTCCCAAGTCTCGGATTCTGCCAGTCATTTCGGCCAGTTCCATATAGTCCATCAACTGCGTGTGCCATTCCTCCAGTGTGGGTAAATCTTGTGTCTTCCAATATTTTGCAATCAGAATCCTTGCTGCTGTAGTAGCATACATAAAAAAAGTTCTGTCCTTCTTAAACACTCTCCAGTCCACCATGCCCAGAAGGAAGGCCTCTGGTTTCTTAGGTAAGGTAAATCTCAGTACCTTTTTTAGTTCATTATGAATCATTTCCCAGAAGGCCTTCACTTTCGGGCAGGTCCACCAGAGGTGAAAAAATGTCCCTTCCGCCTCTTTACATTTCCAGCATTTATTATCAGACAGGTGATATATCTTAGCAAGCTTGACTGGGGTCATGTACCACCGGTATATCATTTTCATAATGTTTTCCTTCAAGGCACTGCATGCCGTAAATTTCATTCCGGTGTTCCATAACCATTCCCAGTCTTCAAACATAATGTTATGCCCCAAATCCTGCGCCCACTTTATCATGGCGGATTTGACTGTCTCATCCTGAGTATTCCATTTAAGCAGCAGGTTGTACATTCTCGAAAGTAGTTTACTTTTTGGTTCTAACAATTCTGTCTCTAGTTTCGATTTTTCCACCTGGAATCCAATCTTCTTATCTACTTTAAAGACCTCTTGAATTTGTGCATAATGCAACCAATCTCGCACCTTGTTTTTTAATTTTTCCAAGCTCTGCAACCTCCAATTGTCTCCAATCTTTTCAATAATTTCCCCATATTTAGGCCAATTGGCTTCCATATTAGGTCTCTTACGTGCCTTGGCCTCCACCGGTGAGAGCCACCTCGGAGTCTTACTCTCCAATAAGTCTTTATATTTTGTCCAGACCATTAAAATTGCTCTCCTGACAATGTGGTTTTTAAACAATTTGTGCACTTTAACCTTGTCATACCACAAATATGCATGCCACCCAAAAGCATTGTCAAACCCTTCCAGATCTAGGACATCAGTGTTTTCCAGTAAAATCCAATCTTTCAACCAGCAGAAGGCTGCAGATTCATAATATAACCTCAAGTCTGGCAGGGCAAATCCCCCTCTTTCTTTCGCGTCAGTTAATATTTTAAACTTTATTCGGGGCTTTTTGCCCTGCCAAACAAACTTGGAAACATCCTTCTGCCACTTTCCAAAACATTCCACTCTGGTTTCTCTTCAGATCGTATAAATCTTTCGCCTTTTACTGAATTGAAATTCTCCCCCATCCCTATCTTATCTCGACGCCACTTTACCTGTGCCTGAATCACTTCCCATTCATGAATCTCATCCTATTCATTAGAATATTTGCAAAGTTCAAACAGAATTCCCATGATTCAGCTGTGCTACACAATGTCCTTCAAACCACATCAGTGCTGCCTCACATTGTCTCTGTGTGAGACAATGGATATAGAGCAGGCACAGTGCCGGATTTATGTATAAGCTAAACAAGCTATAGCTTAGGGCCCCACTCTTTTGCCCCCCCCCCCCAATTTAAAGAAATAAACTGGATGTACATTTCCAAAATAAAAGATAAAAAACAAATAAAATAAAACCTACATACAGCAACAGTGTTTTGTGTTGTGTATGGACCTATTAGGTCCAAAAATTACTATGCAGCATATATTCAAGACAAAAAACAGTGACAATTTGTTGTTGACAAAGGACAGCTGGACATATAAAGGGCCTCATTATGTTCGGTAGCTTTGTTGTTTAGTCGTCTTAGTCGTGTTCGACTCTCCATGACCCCACGAACCAGAACATGCCTTTGGTAATTCTCATTTTCTTTTCAAAGCTTCTCCTTTTTTATGTCCATGGAGTTTTCTTCGCAAAATACTGGAGTGGTTTGCCAGGTGCATCACATTTAGTCAAAATTCTCGGCTATGACCTGTCTGTCTTGGGTGGCCCGGCACAGCATAGCTCATAGCTTCTTGAAGTTATTCAAGGCAGTGATCCATGAAGGGGTTCAGTAGCTTAGGGCCTCATCAAACCAAAATCCGGCCCTGAGCAGGCAACACCATGTCTAGGCTACCTCGATACGATATGATACGATATCTTTATTGTCATTGTCCCTTGCGTAACAATGAAATTGAAAAACTACATAAAACTACATAAAAACTACATAAAACTACCACGAAACTACATAAAACTACATAAAAACTACATAAAACATTCAAAAACCCCTAAAAACTCTAAAACCCCATTTTAAAATACACTATGCTACAGAGATTCCTTATGCTGCGTTTAGAACCAGAATTGCATTAGCGTAGAAACTGTTTCTCAGGCGGCTAGTCCTGGCCTTTATTACCCTATACCTTCTTCCAGAAGGCAGAAGCTGAAAGAGATCATTTCCGGGGTGCGTACAATCATGTGCTATCTCTGCCGCTTTCTTATGGCACCTGGCAGCATAGATTTGATCCAAGGTGGGAAGAGTGCACCCAATAATTCTCTCTGCAGTCTTTACAACCCTGGATAGCATTGTTTTTTCCCTGGCAGTGCAGCTCCCAAACCACACGCACAGACCATACATTAGTACGCTCTCCACAGTGCAATGATAAAATGCCATCAACAGGTCCTTTGAGAGATTGTTTTTCCGGAGGATTCTCAGAAAATATAACCTCTGCTGTGCTCTCTTCACCAGGTCTTTGCTGTTTTCTCCCCAGGTTAGGTCGTCTCTCAACTCCATTCCCAGAAAACGAAACACTGAGACCTGTTCCACGCACTTCCCCTCAATAATAAGTGGCTGAATATTCAATTTACATTTCCTAAAATCCACAATGATCTCTTTTGTTTTCTTTAAGTTAAGCAGTAAGTTGTTTTTCCTGCACCACTCCCCCAACTGCTCAACTTCCTTCCTATAGGCCGTCTCCCCCTCTCCAGCCGTAATTAAACCAACCACCGTTGTATCATCTGCGAACTTAATGATCTTATTACTGGGGTATTTGGGGGCACAGTCAGCTGTATAGAGCGTGTATAAAAGTGGGCTCAACACACACCCCTGCGGCGTCCCTGTATTCGTGATGAGATCCACAGAGACGTGGGAACCCAACATGACCCTTTGGGAACGGTTTGATAGAAAGTCTAATATCCACCTGCACAAACATGGTGGAAGTCCCAGGTCTAATAATTTGGGCACCAATCTATGCGGAAGAATAGTATTAAATGCAGAACTAAAGTCTACAAATAACAATCTCCTTGTGGTCTGAAGGGATTTCTTACTGCTTTTCCTCCTGTGTATGACTTTATTTCAGTCTCTGGGACTTTAAGGCAGAGCCCCTTTACCCAGAGCTGAAGTGAAACAAGAAATGTGTCCTGATTTATGGAAGCTTGAACTGGGTTGGGTACCAAATCCATAAAATCAATTTCTTGTCCGGTCTGAAGAATAAGCCACTTCTTTTCCACTGGCATAGCCAGATAGAGCAGATGTAACCCAAATGAAATATTGCTCTTAATTAAGCATCACTAATGTAACCAGGTTTTGCAGTGGATAAAGTAGATGGTGAAATCGGTGAGTGTGCCAGTATTTGGAGAATGCATCATCTTCGGCCTAGCATTTGACACCTGAAGATTTGTCAGTTAATGTTTGGCAATGTCCAACAATTGACATGCAGCAGCATCCGGTATCTGAGAGGATCTGTCATGCAGAACTCTGTGTTCAACAATACATGCCAATTAAGGAGGTTGAATCCAGAGCAAGGTAGCTGCTCTTAAGCCCCATGGAAATCAACTTACCTGTCATGAATTAAATGTAAATGCAGTTGTTTTCAATGGAAGCTAAAAGCACTGAACACTTAGCAAATTTTTGAAATGTTATTATGCTGCTGCAGGAAACAGAAGTAAGTCACACTGAGTTTAGTGGGTATATTTATCGTTAAGGTAAAGTTAAAGGGACCCCTGACCATTAGGTCCAGTCATGGCCAACTCTGGGGTTGCGGTGCTCATCTCGCTTTATTGGTCGAGGGAGCTAGCGTACAGCTTCTGGGTCATGTGGCCAGCATGACTGAGCCGCTTCTGGCGAACCAGAGCAATGCATGGAAATGCCGTTTACCTTCCCACCGGAGTGGTGCCTATTTATCTACTTGCATTTTGACGTGCTTTCGAACTGCTAGGTTGGCAGGAGCAGGAACCGAGCAACAGGAGCTCACCCCGTCGCGTGGATTCGAACCACCAACCTTCTGATCGGCAAGTCCTAGGCTCTGTGGTTTAACCCACAGTGTCACCCGCGTCCCTATACATGGGAATAAATCACATTGATTTCAGTGGAGATGAACTGATTGTATATGACATGTACATAAAGTAGCAATCACCTTTTACAGCATATATAGGAACTGATTTAGATTAATATATTTTGTATGAGCTTGGTTCATCAAAACGTTTTAAAAATCCAATTCAAAAATTTCATTTCAGCTCAAATAAATTTTATAAGGAGCAGATTATACCTTCAGGTGAAGAAAATTAATTAAAGTAGGTTTGCTGTGCAGACATGCCAGTGTTTGTCTTTTATTTAGTAAAGTGAAAAAGATCTAAACATGCTTAATGCCACTAAAATCTACAGACCTAAGTGCTCTTAACTTTGTTCTGAATTGTGACCAGTATCTTAAAAAAAAATATGTGTAGCTTGATGCAATGGATGCAAAAGTAGGGATTAAAATTATGCACTGAAATATTAAAATAATTGATTTTGGTGTGGCATGGCATGTTTTCTAGAAAAGAACACAAGGAATGCATTATGTATGTATATGTATGAAATAAGGTAAAAGTAAAGGGGCCCCTGACCATTAGGTCCAGCTGCGGATGACTCTGGGGTTGCGGCACTCATCTCACTTTACTGGCCGAGGGAGCCGGCGTACAGCTTCCAGGTCATGTGGCCAGCATGAGTAAGCCGCTTCTGGCAAACCAGAGCAGCGCACGGAAACACCGTTTACCTTCCCGCTGGAGCGGTACCTATTTATCTACTTGCACTTTGATGTGCTTTCGAACTGCTAGGTTGGCAGGAGCAGGGACCGAGCAACGGGAGCTCACCCTGTCGCGAGGATTCGAACCGCCGACCTTCTGATCAACAAGCCTTAGGCTCTGTGGTTTAACCCACAGCGTCACCTGCGTCCCATATGTATGAAATAGCTTCACACATAATGATAGGGTAGCTGAATGCAACGCTTCTGGCATGCAGTTATCCTTCGGGGAACTCTGTGCTGTGAAAAGCAGACAGAAGGTTTATTTGTCCTAGTTTTTAATTTCACTCAGTAGGGTCAATCCTAAAAGACTATGACAAACATGGGGATTAGTGGAGGATTTCCCTTGGCACATGGTCACATTAGATCACCCTCCTCCCAAATTGGTGTCCCCCTCCTGCTCCCCCCCCCACTGCCCTATTGCTCTGCAAACATGTTTTCTACATAAGGTTTGATTGTTTTGCCCTGTCAGCTTCTCTGTGCAATTAAAAATTCTGATCCTTCTCCTGTTTTGTAAAAACAACAAGTACAAATTCAACTAAATCTCCAAATCTCATCCTAGGAACTATATGTGTGGCCAGTGCTTTTTTCTAAAAAAATTAAAGTGTTTAGAAGGACAAACCAAACTAATGTATTGGTTAGAATAAAGGACTAGGACCAGAAAGACCCTGGTTCAAATCATCAGTTAGCAATTCGTCAAATCAGTTCTTTAGAGAAAAGCTGGAAAATAAAGTCAATAATAAAAATATAATATAACATCATATAATAATTTGTGTTCAAATTTTTCGGACAGAGCAGGATGAGAGCCAAGCCACTCCAATTCTCTCCCCCAATTTTGCTGGGGAAAGCAGGTGTCAAGTCTTTATTTTGCACTGCATTTTGTATTTTGTATTATCATGGCTATCCAACTCTGCATACATATTTTTATTTGTCAGATGCATAGGTGGATCTGCTTCCGGAATCTGCTTCCAGTAGTAGCCTGGCCTGACCGAGTTCCAGTAATAAACTGTGCGCTACATGACAGATCTATATCAAAAAGGACAACTGATACCTTCTTGGTTAGAGAAAAAGGAGTGGAAGCTTTTGAGTTTGTGCTGTCATTATCTGGTTTTTGGCACTGCTTTAAAATGCACTTCTTTCTCCCGGACTTCTGGGGGAAAGGGATTTGTTGAGGTCTATCTGGTGTATTGATATTTTATAGTTTTCATGTTTGTAAGCTGCTCTGGGATCTTAACAGAAATGGAGGTGATCAACAGTGACAACAATATTTGCCATGGCAATTGAATCAGAAAGATATGCATGTTGTTGTTTAGTCGTTTAGACGTGTCCAACTCTTCGTGACCCCCTGGACCAGAGCACGCCAGGCACTCCTGTCTTCCACTGCCTCCTGCAGTTTGGTCAGACTCATGCTGGTAGCTTTGAGAACACTATCCAACCATCTCATCCTCTGTCGTCCCCTTCTCCTTGTGCCCTCCATCTTTCCCAACATCAGGGGCTTTTCCAGGGAGTCTTCTCTTCTCATGACGTGGCCAAAGTATTGGAGCCTCAGTTTCAGGATCTGTCCCTCCAGTGAGCACTCAGGGCTGATTTCCTTAAGAATGGATAGGTTTGATTTTCTTGCAGTCCATGGGACTCTCAAGAGTATCCTCCAACACCATAATTCAAAAGCATCAATTCTTCAGCGATCAGCATTCTTTATGGTCCAACTCTCACTTCCATACATCACTACTGGGAAAACCATAGCTTTAACTATACGGACCTTTGTTGGCAAGGTGATGTCTCTGCTTTTTAAGATACTGTCTAGGTTTGTCATTGCTTTTCTCCCAAGAAGCAGGCGTCTTTTAATTTCGTGGCTGCTGTCACCATCTGCAGTGATCATGGAGCCCAAGAAAGTAAAATCTCTCACTGCCTCCATTTCTTCCCCTTCTATTTGCCAGGAGGTGATGGGACCAGTGGCATCTTCATTTTTTTTGATGTTGAGCTTCAGACCATATTTTGCACTCTCCTCTTTCACCCTCATTAAAAGGTTCTTTAATTCCTCCTCACTTTCTGCCATCAAGGCTGTGTCATCTGCATATCTGAGGTTGTTGATATTTCTTCCGGAAATCTTAATTCCGGCTAGGGATTCATTCAGCCCAGCCTTTCGCATGATGAATTCTGCATATAATATACAGAGACAATATACAGCCTTGTTGTACTTCCCCAATTTTAAACCAATCAGTTGTTCCATACCCAGTTCTAGCTTGCATTATTTTCTATACTAGGGTTTGTTAGCCTGGCAGAGAAATGTCACACCGCCCTTCATGTCAGTTGCCGAAAATAGGAAATGTACAGTACTAAAATTTATTGGGTTGATTCACCCCTCCTCCTTTCACAGTTAAGCAGAGTCCATGGATAATTTCCATGTCAGATATGCCGCCAGGGCAAATTTAATTCACACATCTCTTAATCTGCCCTTACTTTTCTCTGCAAGTAAGCAGACGCCATCTTATTTGATAATAACACTCATATATTAAGAGTAATTTGATATAGCTGGCCACCGATGCTAATAGCAACTTATCTTGTTGAATATTTGCTGGCAGAACAAGGAGCAATGTTTTGTTTGCAGGGGTCATTGTTCAATGACTTTTTAATAATAATAATAATAATAATAATAATAATAATAATAATAATAATAATAATAATTTGTTGTTTAGTCGTTTAGTCGTGTCCGACTCTTCGTGACCCCATGGACCAGAGCACGCCAGGCACTCCTGTCTTCCACTGCCTCCCGCAGTTTGGTCAAACTCATGTTTGTAGCTTCGAAGACACTATCCAACCATCTCGTCCTCTGTCATCCCCTTCTCCTTGCGCCCTCCATCTTTCCCAACATCAGGGTCTTTTCCAGGGAGTCTTCTCTTCTCATGAGGTGGCCAAAGTATTGGAGCCTCAGCTTCAGGATCTGTCCTTCCAGTGAGCATTTAGGGCTGATTTCCTTCAGAATGGAGAGGTTTGACCTTCTTGCAGTCCATGGGACTCTCAAGAGTCTCCTCCAGCACCATAATTCAAAAGCATCAATTCTTTGGCGATCAGCCTTCTTTATGGTCCAGCTCTCACTTCCATACATCACTACTGGGAAAACCATAGCTTTTACTATATGGACCTTTGTTGGCAAGGTGATGTCTCTACTTTTTAAGATGCTGTCTAGGTTTGTCATTGCTTTCCTCCGAAGAAGCAGGCGTCTTTTAATTTCGTGGCAGCTGTCACCATCTGCAATTCTTTGGATATGTAGTAATGCAACATTGGGTTGCAAATTCATTTGCCAGAAGGCAAGTTTCTCCTGGGTGGGTGGGATTTTGTGCTGGTCTGGGACAAGTCAGTTAGGTGGATGGCGCCATTCTGTGGTACCAGGAGCCAGTGGCAGATTTATTGCTACATGCAGTAGACACAGTTGGTAAGGCCTTGTGTAGCTGAGCCCCCAACTGCACCCCAAGTTCTTAGTATAAACCATGGATGGAAGCTGCAGGAGGGCCAACATGAAAAACTGATGTGGGAGGATTCTAGATAAGACTGCCCAATCTACCGATTGCACTACAATGGTATGTTGGTTCTCAAACGCCTTGGTTCCCAAACACTGAAAACCCGGAAGTGTGTGTTCCAGTTTTCAAACGTTTTTCGGAAGCCAAACATCTGATGCGGCTGTTGACGATTGTTTCTGGGGCTCCTGCACCAATCAGAAGCCATGCCTTGGTTTTTGAACATTTCGGAAGTCAAACAGACTTCCGGAACGGATTAAGTTTGAGAACCAAGGTACCACTGTATTTGGCGCTTTTGGTTTTGCTATTTAGTTTGTGTTTTTGAGGCTTTTTCGGTTAATTTGTTTTGGGGGCTGTGTGGAACCCAGTTCAGCTGATTGATGGATTGATTGATTGATTGATTGATTGTGTGACTGCAGAAATAGATAAAAGCCCCCCTCCAAACAATGACTATCATCAGAGCAAGTAAGAAAAAATAAATAAATTTAATTTTCATCATCTACAATACTGTCTTATTTATTTTATAGTACAGTACATTGATTATTGCTTTCATTTTATGGATCATTGGTCTCGTTAGAGAGTAAAATTCACGTTAAATTGCTGTTTTAGGGGTTGTTTTTAAAAGTCTGGAACGGATTAATCCGTTTTGCATTAGTTTCTATGGGAAAGCGCACCTTGGTTTTGGAACGCTTTGGTTTTGGAATGGACTTCCAAACGGATTAAGTTTGAGAACCAAGGTGCCATTGTACTGCCTTCAAGAAAGCAATCGCCCCAGTAGCCTTCTCCCTGGACTCCCATGCAACAGCCGTGTCAATTGCCACCTTAATGTCCAAAATGAACAGAAGGAGACAGAGCTCGCCTCCCATTGGCTGAGTGATTGCTAGCCAGTGGAAGTCACCACCTTCTGCTTTCAAGGTGGTGGCTGACAACTCACTGAGGGCTTTGTGGGCTGTGTTGACCTTTAAAGCCCTAAATGGCCTTGGCCTAGTATACCTGAAGGAGCGTCTCCACCCCCATCATTCTGCCTGGACACTGAGGTCCAGTGCCGAGGGCCTTCTGGTGGTTCCCTCACTGCAAGAAGTAAAGCTACAGGGAACCAGGCAGAGGGCCTTCTCGGTGGTGGCGCCCTCCCTGTGGAACACCCTCCCATCAGATGTCAAAGAGATAAACAACTACCTAACATTTAGAAGACATCTGAAGGCAACCCGGTTTGGGGAAGTTTTTAATGTGTGACATTTTAATGTACAGTGGTACCTTGGGTTAAGTACTTAATTCGTTCCGGAGGTCTGTTCTTAACCTGAAACTGTTCTTAACCTGAAGCACCACTTTAGCTAATGGGGCCTCCTGCTGCGGCCGCGCCGCCGGAACCCGATTTCTGTTCTCATCCTGAAGCAAAGTTCTTAACCCGAGGTAATATTTCTGGGTTAGCGGAGTGTGTAACCTGAAGCGTATGTAACCCGAGGTACCACTGTATTTTTAATCTTTGTTGGAAGCCAGATGGTGGGGTACAAATAATAAATTAGTAGTAGTAGTAGTAGTAGTATGGTATCATGGGGGCAAGTGAGGAAGGGAAGGTTTCTTTCCTTCTGGGAGTCAAGGGCGTTATAAATGGACCCATTGGCATCTTAGACCAAATAAGGATGGTATGGGTACTTGGTGCCTTCCATGACTGATCCTGTGGTTTCAAGTCTTTTTCTCCAACACTGCATCAAACACTTTGGAGAAACGAGGGTGCTGCGTCCTGTTGTTATAATTCTCCATTACTTAGTAAATGCCATTGAACTTAATAGGATTTACCTTGCCTAGCAATGTGCGTAGCATTACAGCTGTGTTTTGCAACACACACACACCATTTATACATTCCGATTATTTCAGTGGATCTTGCTTCCAATTTCAGTGTGTGAAGGACTGCAGCCTAAGGCATTTTACTGTCCTTTAAATTGAGAAATCAAATATTTGGGCTACAGTCCAGTACGATCCACTAAAATCAAATACACCTAACATTGTTTTACAGTGGGCTCTGTGACCTCATAGTTATATATTGAAACTATTATGGCCAATGGCCATAGCTGGTCAGTATTAGAGGATTAGGGGAGGCAACCCGTTCCAGTCTTTGCAGTCCAAGAGGACTTTGCAGTTCACTTATTCCCCTCTTCCAAAAACTGTATTTTTTTTCTTAAGAGAAAAGAATTGTTTTATTTCTTCCTTCCTTTCTTAAATGTTTTTATTGATTTGTTACCCAAAAAAGAGAAAAGTGTGAACATAAAACACACACACACACACACACAAAGAAAACAGAGAATAAAAAATGCAAACCATAAATTTTCCCAGCCTTGAAGGACAAAAGGACAAAAATAGAGCACATCTACAAAGAGATAGTGAAATATTAACTCATACAAAGGTTTCCTTCACAAATTATAAAGATATATACAAATAAAAGTATTCTCCACCCGTGGGTTCCATCAGTATTGAGGATAAAGTTTCTATATAAAGTGGTACCTCGGGTTACATACACTTCAGGTTACATACACTTCAGGTTACAGACTCTGCTAACCCAGAAATATTACCTCAGGTTAAGAACTTTGCTTCAGGAAGAGAACAGAAATTGTGCTGCGGCGGCAGCAGGAGGCCCCATTAGCTGAAGTGGTGCTTCAGGTTAAGAACGGACCTTCGGAATGAATTAAGTACAGTGGTACCTTGGGTTACATACACTTCAGGTTACAGACTCCGCTAACCCAGAAATAGTGCTTCAGGATAAGAACAGAAACCAGGCTCTGGTGGTGCGGCGGCAGCAGCAGGAGGCCCCTTTAGCTAAAGTGGTGCTTCAGGTTAAGAACAGTTTCAGGTTAAGAGCGGACCTCCGGAATGAATTAAGTACTTAACCTGAGGTACCACTGTAGTCTTAAATGAGACACACATTTGCATATACTGGTGGCACCTAAATATTTGTGAGATATATTTTCAAGAAGGACAATTTCCCCCACCCCAAATACATTTTTGGCACATTCTTAAAGCTGAATGGCTGCAAGTTTTTAAGTCGCTTTCCCTTGCAGCATTGTGCAGAAGTTAAACATGGTTTGTTTTAAAATAAAACTGCACAGATGAGGCAAGAAAACATATGAAGTACCTCACAGAATCCATCCGGCCTTTGCTACGACTATTGATTTTCTATCCCCAGCCAGCCTTATGAAGGCAGGAGCCTGCCAACAATCGTTGCAAATTTGCTTCTGCTTCCTTCAAATATTTATACCTCGAGGCGCAAATTCAATCTCCATCCAACAAAAAGCACCTTGCAGTTGCTTAGGGTACTATATCAGGCTAATTGGACTGAGGTAAATATTCCTGTAAAACGTGCTGCTGTTTAAGAGTGAACTGAATACCGTGGAAGCTGCAACTTTCTGCCTCATTCTGCGTTGTTTTCATTTATTAAATTAAACATTTAGGGGGGTTACAGAAGCAGCTTCAGTTAGGCAGAGCCACTTTTGCACTGGGATCTCAGCTTGCAGAAACTCTTATTGGCTTTCAAAAAAGATACTTCACAATTTGGGTCTCCCGAAATCCTCGGCATTGTCATTCGCATTCTCTGACTGGATCTCACGACACCCTTGCTTCTGAAAGGCCCTGCTGGATCTCTGGTCCTGGGTCTATGCGATATCACAGATAGCTTGTATGCTACCATGCAGGTGGTGGAAAAAGAAGAAAACCGCCATACACACCAGAAGTTTTTCTTTTTTTGTGAAACGCTAGGCTGGCGTACATCCCGTAGCAAGGCCTGGGTCCCTACGAAAGCGTCCGTTCTCTGCAGGATGTTTTGAACAAAGCTCAATAATGCAAGGAAAATGTAGGCACTAACAAGCCGCAAATATAGTGATTTATTTTCTGTTACTGTTCCCCTACCCCCCGTAAACAATTTATGGCAGTCTGAAATGCCAGGCAGCTGAAATATTCATTGGTGTTGTCATTTTGTGGGAAGAAGCAAAGATGAAAGCTAGATGCCGGGAAGTTGATTATCTTTGAAAATGGAATGTTACAAGCTGGGGAAAAGAATCTGTGGAAAGTGCCTGGCATGTTGTGTTATCTGTGCAGAATAATCTTCTGCTTCATTAATACCGCTGGTATGCTTTCATTAAAATAATTAGAATCTTGCGCATACCTGCCGATATCAGAAAACCCCCAAAGTCCTCGGCATAATATTTTCTGCCTTTCTTCATTCATACCTGGCCTCTCCAGGTAGGGTTGAGAGAGACTCCTGTCTGAAATCCTAGATAGCTGCTTCCTGTCATTGTGGACGGTATTGGGCTTCCTATGTTCCTAGGATCCCCAGCTACTAGTATATAGAGACATACTAGTATGAAGGACATGAAGGAGCGTCTCCACCCCCATCGTTCTGCCTGGATGCTGAGGTCCAGCGCCGAGGGCCTTCTGGTGGTTCCCTCCATAGCTGTGAACTTACAGATTTGAAAATAAGGGACCAGCAGCCTTGAAAATAAGGGACCAGCAGCCAAAATAAGGGACCTGCAGCCTCTCCTGTTCCAGGCACTCCAGTCTTCCTGTCCTCCTGCAGTCTGGTCAAACTCATGCTGGTAGCTTCGAGAACACTGTCCAACCAACTTTGTAACCAGAGGTTCAACTGAATAGAATCTGAATCACATGCACCACAAGGCCTATGCAGCCTCAACTTAAGATGGCTCCCCGGCCTGGCTTTGCACTGCAAAGTTTGCAGCAGCACGTACAACAAAATGGCGTCCAGCATTCAAAAACCTCCTCAGCTTGCATTAACTAGCCACACGCAAGGCATGCAAGCTTCACTCCCCAGTCGTTCTTAGACTTCTTATTGGGTGAGCAACACAGCCAAGCAACACAGTTGGAACCTTCCTCCTCCCTGGCCGGCAGGGAGGGAGGGAGTGGAGCTGCTTCCTTTGAAATTTAAGGGACATCATTTAAGGGACATTCTTCAATAAGGGACAGCAGCGGGACATGGCACTGGAATAAGGGACTGTCCCTTCAAATAAGGGACACTTGACAGCTATGGTTCCCTCACTGCGAGAAGCAAAACTACAGGGAACCAGGCAGAGGGCCTTCTCGGTAGTGGCGCCTGCCATGTGGAACGCCCTCCCATCAGATGTCAAAGCGATAAACAACTACCTGACATTCAGAAGACATCTTAAGACAGCCCTGTTCAGGGAAGTTTTTAATGTGTGACATTTTAGTGTATTTTTGGTCTCTGTGGAAACCGCCCAGAGTCGCTGGGGAAACCCAGCCAGATGGGCGGGGTACAAATAATAAATTATTATTATTATTATTATTATTATTATTATTATTATTATTATACTGCCTCTGATACTCTGGGGTAATATAGCAACCATGCCTAATTTGTTAATTCCCTTATAAAGTCGTCCAGGTTGGTGGCCATTACTATAACTTCCATAAACTTAATAAATATTCCCCTTTGCCTGTCCTGAATTTCCTAACTTTCAGGTTTATTAGATGAGTCCTGCTTTTAATATTATGAGAGAGAGACAGAATCTCTGTTTACTCTCGACTTCCTACACAAGATCTCATCTCCACAATCCAGACTTCCCAGTGAAAGAATAGGTTAAGCGCTTTCAAATACAATATGTTCAATTTCTGTAAGTTCTTTTAAAAGCAAAGTTGAATCTTTGATTTTGTTCTAATTGCAGAGTAACAGGTTGTGTTCAAAGTGAGGTTAATTGGGTTCGCCATGCTGGAATGGCTATGTGGCTGGAATGGTTCATAGCTTTTTTGGGGGGGGGAACAAACAAACACAAGAGAGCCTTGTTGACACCTTAACATGGCAGACATTTTCATGGACTGGAATCCATTTTGTCAAATCAATGATGTGCAGAGAGAAAAGGCAATGTCAACAGGAAAGTCAAATGCCAATGAGATGCCAAAAGCACAATTTGTGACAATGCCCAGAAAATATTCAAAAAAATCTAAGGGGTTTTATGAACACTCAAGAAATTCCACTGCCTCGGTGTCCTGTACCCAGTGCCAGATTACCAAATAGGCAGAGAAGGCACCAGCCTATGGGCACCATGCCTTCTGAGGCCCTGCAATAATGGATCAAAATTATATTGATTTGATCTTGAAATAAAATCAGAATGAAGCTTTCTTAGTTCCATGTTATCCCACAAGCATATGCCCCAGAGATTTTGACAGTCTAAGGGCCTCCACAGGGTTAAATCTGGCACTGCCTGTACCCCCAGCCTTCCTGGCGGCAACTCCCACTGCTGTATGAAGTATGTTAAGTCCAAAGTTCAACAGTCAGGAAACACAGTCCAGACTCAGTCCCTAAGAGGTCTTGGAACATCCAAGCTGAGGTCCATCAACATGGACATAATGAAATGCTGGGTAGAGTTAGAGCAGCCTTTCTCAATCTTTGGGTCCCCAGATGATGTTGGACTACAACTCCCATCATTTATAGATAGCAGGACCACAGTGGTCAGGGGATGATGGGAGTTGTAGTCCACCAACATCTTGGGACCCAGGGTTGAGAAAGGCTGAGCTAGAGAATGTCATAGTGCTGCATTAATTCAGCCTTAGGTTTATTTTGGCATTGATCTCATGAACAGGCTTTTGAATTTAGTATTTTTCTACTTGCATAAGTAAGCTATAGCAGCAACAAGGAAGCCAATTCCCAATTCTCTAGCTTGTGGCTTAGTTGGAAAGAGTCCCTGTTTTTGTGCATGAAAAAATATATGACCACAAACAGTAAGTTTGGGGCTTCATATTCTGATGAACCATTCTGCTAGCTGAGAATGAGGCTTGTGATCAACTGGTATCTCTGTTCATATTCATGATCTGATATGATTTTTTTAAAAATTTTAAAGCTGAACTGGAGTGTTTTGTCACTTTCTGTTTTGGCAGAATTCAGTGTTGTTGTTGTTTTTCCCCGAAAAATTGCCTGTTGTTGTTATTGATCTTTGGAGCACATTTTCATCGCTAGGTTGTCAGAAATTTCTGGCACTGTTTCTTAAGCAGCAAGCATCTAGCATCTACAGGTCCAGCATGCGCATTAAACGAAACAGATGGCGACTTGATTTACAACCCCACGGCAAGTGACAATATAATGTTTACTAATGACATTTAATAGGTACCCCACAAAAATACAGTTAATTGCATGCATGAAGTGGGCTGGGTTTGAGAAAGCACAAATTAGTTACTGCTGGGAATGTGCTGTGCAACGATGTGGAAATGGATACATCTTGTTTTCCTGTAGAATTCTTATTTTCCTGTACAATTCAAAAGCTGCCCAAGTGCCGTAGCTGATAACATGTATATAACCTTGGCTTTGCAGAAGACTGTTGGGCTTCAGCAGACAGGCAGAAGGCAACTGGTCTTGGCAAGTCGTAACTGGTTGCTGTGCCAAGGTACTGATTTTGAAGGTGCTGCTTGAAGGGGGCATCTGCAGACACTACAGAAGCAGAATTTAAATAGGTTACCATGAAAGTCTAGGTCATATGTCTTTTAGCAAGTTGAACTTCTTGTGCTAAATAGGATGCCATCTTTCGTCATAGGACTAATGCCTCAGTTTTACCACTTTTCATTGGTTAAGGAAACATTCCAACAGCAATTTCTCCAGCACAGCCCCTCCTCGTGCTCCCTTCTCTCTTTCTCACTGTAATGGGCAAGAACTGGACTTCGCTTCACACTCCATCGTGACCCGAATACAGCTAGCTACAATCTTTCCCTCTCCCTCTCTCTTAACTTTTCTTCTCAGTCCATCGCTGCCGTTATGAGACGCCCAACAACCATTCCGCTCGACTAGCTGTTATCACGATACCATCTCAGAGAATGGTGTTGCTTCAGCAGTTGGAGAGTCATCTAGGAGACAAAGAAGCTGAGAAGACATGGCAAATACAAGAAGCTGATGCGGCTCGTAAAAGAAATGTAGCACTTTTAAATGAGGGGAAAAGCTACAGTTGAGAGACCACTTACTTCTGCACCCTGACATTGTTAATCTTGAGACTCTTTACTGGGCAAAAGTAGAAGAATCCATTCCTAAGTGGGAGCCATTTTTTTTAGGAAGAACACAAGCCCCTATTGGGGTTAGAAAAATCAAGCCAACAAAGCAAAACACAAGTCCCCCCAAGAGATAAACGAAAATCAGGTCTGTGGGAAGGATTTGCTCATTCTTCCAAATGGTGGGTTATTAAATGGTTCTTTAATTTTTTGTTGGATAAGCTACATGAATTCTGAATTGGCAATGAAGAGTTCTCCCTCATCAGCCTGTTTATCTACAGGAGAGTGACCTTTGTATCAAACATGGAAGACATCAAACATCAAGATGAAAACTCAGCCGTTCAACTGTTTAGTCAAGATGAGCAAATATGGAATCTTATCCTTCACTTTTATGAAGGAGAAGCATCTTTTCCTAATAATAAAAGTGGAAGCATATGCCAATCCGACTGCCCCATGAGAAGATTTATTTCACGAGTAAGGCATGCATTTCCCATAATTTCGGCAAGCTGGGTTTAGCTGGTGGCTGGGGACTTAAACAGAACCCTGAGTGACAGAGGCTGAAGAAGAAACCCAAGGAATTTTAACATTCCCACATAATTTAACCATGCCCACCTCCCCAGTCATGTTTGGTCTATAGGCATATCTTATGTGGCTAAATATTGCTCTGCTCTCATACTGTATTTCAGTTTGGATCCAGCTGATGTAACAGGATTTAACCACAGGATTTTAGAATTTTCCAGCACTAAACTCAGCTTTGTGTTTGGGATAGATTCTCGATCAAAAGCATACAGCAATAAAAGGCCATATTAAACTTAAAAAAAAAGTCTAGGTCATAGCGGGAGGGGGAAGCATCTTTATGGAGCTAATGAATATGTATAAAGGTTTTCACAGTCTCCCCACAAACATCTAGGCCTGGAGAGGCAGAACTTCTAGGTAAAACTATCTGCCTTCCAGCTAGGGCTGTCTTAAGCATATGTGGCATTGGGGTGCAAAGATCTGCCTGGCGCGTCCCCCCAGGTTGCTCAGTCCCAGGTGCGAAGGAGGGCGGAGCTGGCTGGCCACCTCAGCTTCTCACTGGCTCGGTCGCCCCCGAACTCATGGCGCAGAGCTGCCTGCAGCAGAAGAGCCCACGGCGGCACTCCAACTGATGGGTGGGCTCTGTTGGGATACTGCCGGGGAGACGGAGGCATCAGCTGGCTCTGGACAATCACCGGTCTCCCATGGAACAGCATCAGTCAATTAGCGACATGAGCCTCAGGTACGTTCCGAGACCCGTGCACACTCTGTCAGCAGAGGGTATAAATCACCCACAACGAAAAATGCAGACAGAGAGAGTTGTGCAAGCATTTTTACACCATTTATTCAGTGGGTTCAGGAACAAAGAAGACTGCTTGCCTTCGTGTCCAGCAAAACAATCTCTTAGCAAAAGCAACATACAGAGGACGTTCCCAGCAGTGTTGGGAGTAAACGGGTATGTGATACACAAACGTCATGCCTGTACCCTTTTAAGGTGGAATGGAACTATATCCTAACAGGCTCTTCCCCGGACTCAACTCTCAGGCTCTCAGCCTGGCGCCCCTGAAAACCCATCACCCAGGTGCCCGGCACCCCTAGCACCTATGGGTAAGACGGCCCTGCTTCCCTGTACGAGTGCCAGTCCCTCTCTTTTGAGAAATAAATCCTTTGGCCAACTACCTTCCATAGACATTTAATGCAACAATTGTTAAGCATGTTTGCATGTAAGTTAAGCTTATCTAGTTCAGCACCACATGCACAAACACATTTGGGATCTTTAAATGTGCCCAGGCTAAAACCACATTCTGGGTTGAGGTAGGGGTGGAAGGGGTAATGAATTTTGACAGAACTAAAGAATTGATGACTTGTACATCCAGAGGCATAGGAAGGGGTGTGTGTGTGTGGGGGGGTGCAGACTGCCCCAGGTGTCATCCCTGAGGGGGTGACAAAATGGTACACCATGGGGACAGCACTTACTGCGGAGCCTGGCCTGCAGCACACCTGAGCCACGTGTCTCTCCTGGAAGTGACGCAGGGACTCGGGGCCCTGTGTTGCCAGAAACAGCAGCGTGGGACTTTCATCCGCGAGGCAGACTCCATGGGGAACTCACCAGGTGCCCCCCTGGGTGGAATGCTGCCCCGCCCCCACCCCTCCAGGTGCTGGAGCAGCTAGCTACACCCCTGTGTACATTGGTGAACTTTTACATCCCACCAGACTTGTTTAGGTGTGCCCACTGTCACACAACATGGGGGAGGAAATGAACCTGACAGACCCAAGAATTTGATGGCCTGGCATCAGGGAACATCACCAGCCCTGAGATGGTTAGGTGGTATCTGTGTCATGAATTTTGACAGAAAGAAAGACAGAAATGTGGTTGTCTGGATATCAGCAAAGGTTATACCCGTGTTGAAATATGGCAAGACCAGAAAAATGATGTTCAGGAACCATCAAGAAAAGATCAGCTGAAGATATCAGAGGGAATAAGGGGAAATGAAGTTCCACCAGATTCAGGAGCCACCTTAGTATTGCTGTTTCGAATTAATGCAACGCTTATAGCTTATGCCTCTGGATTCAAGCAACAAATGGGCTTTGGAGCTCATTAGTGTGAATAAGAACATATGTCACTCAGAAGAATATGAAAACTGGATTTAGTTGTTATCCTGAGCAGGGAGGCATGCGCTAGGCTTTCCAATTTTCACTAGGGACAACTTTGCTGCTTTCTGTATCTTGGGTTGCCAAATGTTGGGCTTGCCTGCTAACAGTAAGACTTTGGCAGCTGGCAGGCCTATCATGTATTCCTGCAGTCCAGCTGGATTCTGCCCAGATCCCTTTTCTTCTCTCTTTTCCCCATGATTGGATGCAAGAGATCAATGAGTGGAGACTATAGAGAACCAGACTTAATGGAATAAGCTAGGTGGGAATGCCATATTTAGCACAGCACATGGTGTCTGCGTTTTGCAATCTTGCACCACAGATATAAGGAGCCAGTTCCATAGTGAATCGTCATCCCCAGTGGAAACCTTATTACTATAGTGAGGAACACAATTCCATCACAAGGATATTCTGTATTCTTCCCATATTCCCATAATATTGAGGCCAAAACAGGTGTCCATGCACCTTACATACAGTATGTTGTTCAGAAGTTGTTCAGTGCACTTTCGCCGCTGAAAGTGGAAGGAAATATGTGTTGTAATATTGATGTATTACATGCTATTTATGAGATATATGGTGGCTGTAATTTTTGTGTGTGTAAAGAAATATTTTCTACTGCAGAATAACAGTGACATACTTTTTAAAAAGGGGGCTTTAAAATAATATCGTGACACAGCCATTTCATACTGCTTCAAAACACTCAGGACATGATGGTGGGAAAGTTGCTTTTTGAACATCTTGAGAGATTTTGCGACAAGTTGCAGCCTGGAAATCTGCCAGGCATCGTACTCCTGCAATGTAGAGATAAAGGGTTGCATCCACCTTTGGGCCTGAGTTGGTCATTATTTTCATTGGGGTTTTTCTGTTGGGTACCATTCATTCATTTTTCTGTTGGATACTTTTGGTGCATGCTCGAATTCCCAACCATGCTTAGGCATGTTTTGCCTTAGCACTGAACGCCTTGCTTATCACGGTCCTTTGTAACACTAAAAGAAACGTGTGTTTATAAAACTCTCTGGAAGTAAATTCAGGAAGTAGCTATAAGGAAAAGGACATGCCAACACTTAAGCCTTTGAAGGCTTTCAATCGCTAGTGAGCCTGAACTTTTGCTTAACCACAGTGCATCTGCGCCCATTTGCCAGACCAAGCTGAAACACAGTAAAGACTTGTTGCGGTCATTTGAAAGAACTGCAGGCACGAAAATCTTTGATTTATTCTGAGCAGCTTCACTCATGCTTTAAAAGCATTGATCACACAAAAGAGACAATGGCAGTCGACTCTCTTTCACTGAAGGCACATGGCCACTTCCAGCACCTCTACCAGATAAGTCATAAATAACAAATGACAGACAAGTGCAACAACATTTTTGTGTGTATGTGAAGCACACGGTTCTATTCCGAAAGCCCTCTTCTTTTGCCAGATGATGGATGGACTGTGTGCCACATCTAATATTGTATGATGGATGCTAGCGCTGCAGTGTTAGAGCTATTCATTCTGCCTGAATTGTATATGGATGTTTGAACACTGCAGAACAAATGTGCAGGGTTATGTTTAGCGAATTGAATCAAAGGCACAAAATACAAACGCGAGAGTCTCTATTATTCCTTCACTTCGCCCATGCTACATTTCATGCATTTTAAGATCCAGTGTATTCATTCTTAAGCAAAATCAATAAAGGGCAGGATCCACAGAGCTGTGGGGAGAGGTTTCATGTCTACATCAGGATCCTGGAGGTCCCTTTTTCATGCCCCCACATCTGCTTCCGAAAGCTAGGAGAAAATGCAAAGTTGTGCCCAATGCAGTGAAAAGCGTTCTAATTAGAAAAACAAATCGCTTACACGACTATTTGGCAAACCTGGAGAGGCATCCTTTTATAACTAGTCTTTACAACTAGTTAACTCTATACATGTTGAACAGAATTCTCTGTATTAAATAAACTCTGCTAGAGAGTGCATTCTCCTGGAATGCTGTGTTGAAACTAAGATGTTCCTGTCCCTCCTTTTAGAATTTCAACACTGTTTGATGATACAAAACATCCTTCATGCCTGTACTTTCTGTTAAAAAGCCATATTGGGAGAATGGAAATGCTTTTATGAAAGGCAGCCCTCTACCAGGGAGCTAGGAAAGCAGGTTATATAAGATGGTAGATTAATCCAAACTGTTCAGTCTGTCTTCTGCAGTAGCCTAGATAACAACACCCTGGTGGAATCTACACACATGTAAAAAAAACGCTGTAAAAATGCTTTTAAAAAAACGTTTTTAAAAATATATAGAATTTGCCATAACTCACTGTTGCCATCTAGTGTCAGATTTGTATAGTGCACTTTACAAAACAAAAGTTATTTGCAGCTGTATAGCTCAGTCCCCTTTTATGAGTTGTAACCATCATATACTCACAGCCCTCATATTCTGTTAATAGGATGGTGCAAGAAAGTTAAGGATTTGGGGATGTTAATCTGAACTCCTTTGGAATTCCAGATGTGGATTTGTGCTAATCAAATTCTTGTTTTCTTCTCTTAGGTTACGATCTTTGGTGAAGCAGCTAGAGAGAGGAGAGGCTTCTGTTGTTGACTTGAAAAAGAACTTGGAATATGCTGCTACAGTACTTGAATCTGTGTACATTGATGAAACCAGGTGAGACGATTGTTTCAGTGTAGTAATGGTTTATTTTCATCATTTATTTTTTAAGTAAACAAGCTTAATACCTCATCCTATTTCTTGGGATTAGTGTGAGTCACACAAAGATTCACAAAATGTTTAGGGGTCTGCATACCCCTGAGTCCCCCCAGAAAAAGCACTGTGAATAACCCTGCAAAGATCTTCCTTCGTTGTTCTCACACTCCAGAAGTGAGCTACTTTACAATCTGGGGGTTCTGCGGTTGTCCATAGAAATAACTAAATGTCAATAATTTTCTACATTAAATTCACCTGAAAGAAAGCAACCACCAACCAACAAACCAGCAGATTTAATTAGGGGCTGGGCATGTGTAACAACTTGTAAACAGGCGAAATGTTGCAAGAAAAATGCCGTCTCTGTGGAAATCTTTATTTAACGTATCTCCCCTGTATCTCTCCCAACAGGCGTCTGTTGGATACGGAAGATGAACTCAGTGATATCCAGTCAGATGCTGTGCCCTCGGAAGTACGGGATTGGCTGGCTTCTACTTTCACACGGCAAATGGGGATGATGCTGAAAAGGAGCGAGGAAAAGCCACGATTCCGAAGTATTGTGCATGCAGTTCAGGCTGGGATATTTGTGGAGAGGTAATGGATCAGGCAACTGCTCTGCACCAAAGAATAGTCAGATGTTGCAGTTTATAGCTATTGGAGCTTTGTAGGTAAACGTGAGCGACCAATGAAGGCCCAATAGTTCTTCTGAAGAACTGGCCAGAATCATGACTTCACTTTCTCCATCTCTAAATCCAAATATGAGGGCCCTCTGTCTCCGAGGGCCTTCTGAGCACAATAATTCAGAAATGGCTAGCACTCATGATACCATAACAACTCTGAATCATTTCAGTTAACCAGTTTTAGTCTTTGCATCACTTTGAGATGAATTGCATCTTGGGCTAATGATGTCTGAGAGGAAACAGGATCCTTTTGGTCACCAGGCAAGGTTGATATTCTGATAACACAGAATGGTGCATTTTGCAATTATGTTTGGGGTGGCAGGAAAGCTGTGGCAGTGTTTTGCATTGAAGCATTAACTGTAAAGACAACTTTGTCTAACCTTGCCATTGAAATAACAACACACATTTACTTTGAAGTAGTAGTAGTAGTAGTAATAATAATAATAATAATAATAATAATAATAATAATAATAATAATAATTTTTATTTATACCCCGCCCTCCCCAGCCAAGGCCAGGCTCAGGGCAGCTAACAAGCAATAATAAAAACAAGTTGAATGAATACAACTTAAAAACAAGATTAAAATACAACATTAAAATATTGAAACATTAAAATATTAAAATGCAGCCTCATCACAGGAGGAGAAAGGAAAAAGAAAAAAGAAAGGGGGGGGGAGTCAAATTGGCTCCAAGCCAAAGGCCAGGCGGAACAACTCTGTCTTACAGGCCCTGCGGAAAGAAATCAGATCCTGCAGGACCATGGTCTCATGAGGCGGAGCGTTCCACCAGGCCGGGGCCAGAGTTGAAAAGACCCTGGCTCTGGTTGAAGCCAATCTAACTTCCTTAGGGCCCGGGACCACTAGGGTGTTGCTGTTTATGGACCCTGAGGCTCTCCGTGTTGCATACCGGGAGAGGTGGTCCTGTAGGTACGAGGGTCCTAAGTAAGTCGAAGCGATGCCAGTGCTTCCAAGTGAGCATACTGGATCATCATGATCCAGTGATCCTCTTCCACGTGTGGTTGGGATCTTTTACATTGGCTACAGCTGTTTTGTATAGGCAACATCCTGCGGGATCTTGTTCCATGTGGAGGACAAGAACAGAGCTAGTGCTCTGCCTTCTGAGCACGAAAACGTCATGGGGTCATTGTGTACCTTCACAATAAAGGAAACCTGTGCAGGTTGGGCTGCTGGTGGTTTTACAGATTTAAACCAACGTGTGCAAGGCATGAAATGGTGGCAGTGGTGAAGCAGTACAGGCAGCCTATATTCTGGGTGTAAACATTTTAAGTAAATGCATACCTTCATCAAAGCACAACAAATGGCAGCAGTTCTGCAGAGAGCTCTTTTGCGTGAAGCTATCTCTGGATCTGAATGGAACATTTTGGCATAGAAATTAATGCCAGTGGGAATAAAGGAAGAAAGGCAATTTGTTTGGCTTGGGTAAAAACGATGTATTCTGAAGAGAACTCTGTCATGTGTGTAATTAATTTGTTTTATCTTGACAGAATGTACAGACGGACATCCAATATGGTTGGACTTAGCTACCCACCAGCTGTCATTGGAGTGCTAAAGGTAATGCCAGTGGTGGATGTCTCTTACGAAACACTGAAATGATACAGGGATGCATGCTCTACCTTTCATTGTGTCTGAAAAATAATTTAGCTTACATCATACAAGGAGACAAAATGCATCAGAGAAAAACAGTCCAGAACTTACCTGATGATCTTCGGCTCATTTCTATTGTTAAAATATCACCACTAGAGTAAGGTGTGATACCATCTGTAGATAAACAGGAAGTAGAAAATGAAGTCTTGAACAATACCCTAGGAATAAAGGTAAAGGGACCCCTGACCATTAGATCCAGTCGTGGCCGACTCTGGGGTTGCGGCGCTCATCTCGCTTTACTGGCTGAGGGAGCCAACGTACAGCTTCCAGGTCATGTGGCCAGCATGACTAAGCCGCTTCTGGCGAACCAGAGCAGAGCACAGAAATGCGGTTTACCTTCCCGTCAGAGCGGTACCTATTTATCTACTTGCACTTTGACGTGCTTTTGAACTGCTAGGTTGGCAGGAGCAGGGACCAAGCAACAGGAGCTCACCCCGTCGCGGGGATTTGAACCGCCGACCTTCTGATCGGCAAGTCCTAGGCTTTGTGGTTCTGCCTTTAAACATCCCACTGTATTAAACATCCCCTCCAAATGCATGTTGGGAAGAAGGACCCAAGGCCAGCCTTTTGCTTGATAGGATTCTTTCTGCCTCCCACCCCTCAGTTCTTTTTTAATACAGTATTATTGGATGTCCATTAGTATTCTATTCTACACTTGCAGTTTGAAGCAGTACCACCTGACCTGCTATTTATTTAGAGCACCTCATATGGGAGCTTAGCTGTTAAGTGTTTGGTTCAATCCTCAGCACCTCAGGCTGGCAAAAGGGATTTCTCCACAAAACCCCAGATAGCTGAGATTGCACTGATACAGTGGTTAGTACAACTTTTCCTGTTTCATTTGGACCAGGCTAATAAAACTCAGCACAGAGGAATTTTTCGTTGGATTTTTGTTTATTCCACAGCAAGCGCCTACGTAAACAAAAGTCAGTAAAAATCAATCCTATAGAGCATGCCAATAGTGCAATGTTAACACATAACTAAAACATCCATCCCCAAAGGCCCCCTTATTACTCATTCAAGGAAAAAAGTTTTGTTTTTAAAAAAGGACCATGCATTTTGTGACTACATATGAGTTTCTGGAAATCAGTACTGGATAACAGTAGCCTTGCAAAAATGTGGTGTAAATCTGAACTAAGCAATGGTAAGCTGTCATTTAAGTTTCTCAGTGTCCCTGATGGGGCACGGTGGGGAGTTTAAATGGCTACAAGTCACTTCCCCCGTTGATGTAGGAGAAAGCCCAGCAGAGGCTCAGCAAATAGGAAGCACTGCTCTTCTCCTTCCACCCCTAGGGAGGAAATGCTGGTGTCTGCTTTTTGGGGTCTCCTGGGCTCTGCACACACACCTGGCATGAGTCAGAGCAGGCTCCTTTCTCCCCACGAAGGTCTTTAACCACCAGGTGAGGTTGATTTGATTCCCAGCCTTGTTCCCGATTTAGATCTTAGCTCATCCCTTCTTTCCTGGCAGAGTTGCCCCCGGCATGGTGACGTCACTCTTGCACGTATTGGGGCATGGTGACATGTCCTGCCGCGTGCCTGCACTTTTAGTTTAGAGGTCTTGGGCCCTATGGAAGTCAGATTATCCTCCACCAGGGCCAGGGCCTTCTCAGTGATGGCTCCGACCTGGTGGAATGCTCTGTCCCATGAGACCAGGGCCCTGCAGGATTTAACTCCCTTCTACAGGGCTTGTAAGACAGAGCTATTCCGCCTGGCTTTCAATTTGAACTTAGCCTGATCTTTTATTCCCCTTCCTTCCCTCCCCCTCCCCTTTTTATGAAGATTACCCACTCTGGGATCCCACAGCTAATTCTCCCCTGGTCTTCTCACTGGCCCAAATAGGACTAATTTAGCCAGCTAGCCCTGGTGATCATCTAATGTTTATTGGATGGATTTTCCCCCTAAATTGATTTTTGAATTCCGAATTTATTGTTATTCACGTTTTATATGGTATTTTATGCTGTTTTTGTTGCATCAAATGATTTAAATTTGTTGTTAGCTGCCCTGAGCAGGAAGGATAGGGTATAAATAAAATTATTATTATTATTATTATTATTATTATTATTATTATTATTATTATTATTTTGTGGCTGCCCAGCCCCTTCATTTAAAATATTGTGGGAGCCAGGGCACCCACGGCCCCGGGGAGTTGGTGCATATGTTTCCTTGCCATGGTGGGGGCACCGTTTGTGGTTTGCCTCAGGTGCCAACATGTTTTGGGCCATCCCTGAGCTATTGAAATGAATCTACTTGGTAGACTGTTGCCTGTCTAAGTGTTCTATGAGATGCCAGGCAGGAAGCCTGTTGTGCATCTGATTTGAACGTGGATTAGGGAGGGTTCTAATTGATCATTTTATTTGGTGGGCTGTCCTACTTCCCAGTGTTAGCATCACCTAGAGTCTAAAGGTGTACTTCAGCTCCATGCAATATCTTTTCTTTTCTGCCACTATTTGCCTCTTCTGCAATGGAATGAAAGTGATTTGCAAGTTGGCAGAAGTGGCACAGGGAAATTTCAGAGCACACTGAATAATAATAATAATAATAATAATAATAATAATAATAATAATAATTTATTTATACCCCACCCATCTGGCTGGGTTTATTAAAAACAATACAGCGTCAGACATTAAAAACTTCCCTAAAAGGGCTGCCTTCAGTTGTCTTTTAAAAGTAAAATAGTTGTTTATTGCCTTGACATCTGCTGGGAGGGCGTTCCACAGGGCAGGGGCCACTACCGAGAAGGCCCTCTGCCTGGTTCCCTGTAACCTCACTTCTCACAGCAAGGGAACCACCAGAAGGCCCTCGGTGCTGGACCTCAGTGTCCGGGCTGGATGATGGAGATGGAGACGCTCCTTCAGGTATACAGGACCGAGGCCGTTTAGGGCGTTAAAGGTCAGCGGTAACACTGAAGCTGGACAGTCCCATTTTTAAAATGTTATCTTCACATCAGGCAATTGATGCAACGTCAGTGTATGTCGCTCCCACTGTTCTGCTTTTCTGGCTGCTTGAGGAAATGTCACTTAGTCTGAAAACACATCAGGGGAAATTACAGCCCAAGTGCATGTAGGATATTCATGCTATAATCAAATGTATAATGTATGAGTTGTGTCGACGGAAATTGCCTTGTAAGTCTGATTTGCAGCACACTTGGGTGTCTCTTTTTTCTGCCACCGTTCATTACATTTGTACACTAGAATTTACATTGATTAAAAACGGCAATAAAAAATTGCTTGGCAGTGGCCTACTTAGGTGGACGCGTAATGATATATATCAAATGGCCCTAAGTACCATTAACTTCTGGTACACGATTAACAACATAACAGTGAAGGGACTGAGAATTGTATTTTCAATTAAGTAATTTTAAACCATTCCATGTGGCAGCCATCACTGCATAGGAGACAATTTGCGTGCACTTACAGTCACCAGACATTTTCTTGACATTATAATGAAAATAAGAAAAGAAAAATGAACTGAAAGAGCTTTCCTTCCCCCCAAAATTAAAGATGCACATAGCGCTTGCTACATGTGGTTGCCTATATTTGTGCAGATTGAATGATTTTCTCTCTGTCACTGCATTCCTTTCTTTTTGGAAGCATAGGGTGGCTTGGAGGAAACTGTCCAATCAAAGTGGTGCAATTTTCATTTCAAATGGTTGCCTCACTATTGTGGTAGCATCTTCCACTGGGGGCAAATCCTGCATAACAAATCAGCATTGTGACTGCACAGTACATTGAGTATCCATTGGCTGTCTTCTCTATTGCTGGGTTGTGTTTGAGCTTAAAAAAAACCAAAACACCTAGCCAAGTGGCTACGATATGAATGGAACCTCAAGACTTGAGATCATGGGGAGGGTAACCTTTTTATAAACGCGAACTTTTGCCAAAGTTCAGAGATGGGCATGCTACCCTGGTCTCTGCTTGGTGTGACTCAGAAATCACTTGACTTGCGTGTGAGTTTGAAAACAACAGCAACCAGAAACAAGTTGGCTCATTCTCTGAGTCAACCCAAAAGGGTTGGGAAGTGTGCACCTTGGCTCCCAGTATTCAACACATTCTTCCCAACGATGTTTTTCTTCCCTGCTTCTCCTATTTCTTTCTGGTGCACTCTGCAGCGTGTCAAGAGTAAAAGAGCAGTAGTGCTTGGGAACCGAAAGTTTCTCAAGGGCAATATCCCTTGAGAAGACTTCAGTTCCTAAGCAGTCCTATGCCTTTTGTCCAGATACAAAGGTACCTCGGGTTAAGTACTTAATTCGTTCCGGAGGTCCGTTCTTAACCTGTAACTGTTTTTAACCTGAAGCACCACTTTAGCTAATGGAGCCTCCTGCTGGCGCTGTGCCGCCGCTGCACGATTTCTGTTCTCATCCTGAAGCAAAGTTCTTAACCTGAAGCACTATTTCTGGGTTAGCAGAGTCTGTAACCTGAAGCGTATGTAACCTGAGGCGTACGTAACCCGAGGTACTACTGTACACTGTGAAGGATGCCAGGATGATGGAGAGGAAGGAGAAAAACTTTCCTCCCCTTGCCCTCTGCTTCAACTACTACAGCATCTCCCAGGTGGAATCTACACACATTTAAAGAAATGCTGTGAAAATGCTTTTAAAGAAACGTTTTGAAAAATATGTTGAATTTGCCTTGGTTCACTGTTGCCATCTGGTGCCACATTTGTATATTGCACTTTACAACACACTTAAAACGTTTTATTTGCAGCTGTATAGCTGAGTCCCCACTCTCTACTTGCAGTTAAGAAAAGAGGAGGGTAGAGAAGATGCATTGGGGGCAGGTGGAGATAGGGGTGCACTGCAGCTGAGAACCCTTTCCCAGCACAGGAATAAACAGAAACAGCCATAAATAAATAAATAATATTTTTTTATTTATACCCTGCCCTTCCTGGTTCAGAAAACTGGGCTCAGGGCGGCTAACAACAAATTTAAAACATTTAATTGATACAACAAAAAAACAGCATAAAATACAGTATAAAACATGAATAACAATAAATTCAGAATTCAAAAATCAATTTAGGGGGAAAATCCATCCAATAAACATTAGATGATCACCAGGGCTAGCTGGCTAAATTAGTCCTATTTGGGCCAGCGGGGAGACCGGGGAGAATTAGCTGTGGGATCCCAGAGCAGATAATCTTCATAAAAAGACGAGGGGGAGGGAAGGAAGGGGAATAAAAGATCAGGCTAAGTTCAAATTGAAAGCCAGGTGGAATAGCTCTCTTACAGGCCCTGCGGAAGGAAGTTAAATCCTGCAGGGCCCTGGTCTCATGGGACAGAGCATTCCACCAGGTCGGAGCCATCACTGAAAAGGCCCTGGCCCTGGTGGAGGATAGTCTGACTTCCTTAGGGCCCGGGACCTCTAAACTATGATCATTCATGGACCTTAAGGTCCTCTGCGAGGCAGACCAGGAGAGGAATGATCGTCAGGGGTTCATAGGGGCAGATTTCTCTTTTGAGAGGTCCTTTTAAGAAGTTCATTTCCAAGATAGTCTTGAACAAATTTCTTCTACACCTCTTGGGAAAAGGTTTCATTTATTAATCTGTTATCACGAGAAATTGTGGAGGGAACATATAGAGGAATGCACCGCAGCAAAAATAATAATATCATAAGCACAATCTATTCATCACTACTTAATTCTTCAATTTCTCTCTTTGATGTGTATGATTTTGAAGACACATGACACTTGCTGGAGCCCAGTAGGTCTGAATCTGAGTGCTTGGATGAGAGATTAGCTAGCACCACTAGCTAATCTGAGTGCTTGGATGAGAGATTAGCTAGGAACACCACTTTTTCTTCCATTATAAAAGAAAGACAGTAAATGAAAGAATGAAAGCATGAATGAAAAAGAATGAAAGAATGAAGTTCTCTCTAAGCAGTAAATGCTCCAACCAAAATAGACGGCTCTCTGGTGTTTCTTGAATTTAGAGCTGAATTCTGCATTCTTTAACTTGGTTGCTTGTAGCTGCCACAGGATTTAATTTGACTGGTTAAAATTAAAAAGGTAAAGGTAAAGGACCCCTGACAGCTAAGTCCAGTCGCAGACGACTTTGGGGTTGCGACACTCATCTCGCTTTACAGACCGAGGGAGCCAGCATTTGTCCGTAGATAGTTTTTCTGGGTCATGTGGTCAGCATGACTAAGCCACTTCTGGCAAAACCACAGCAGTGCACAGAAACTCCATTTACCTTCCCGCTGGAGCGGTATCTATTTATCTGCTTGCACTTTTTGGCGTGCTTTCGAACTGCTAGGTTGGCAGGAGCTGGGACCGAGCAACAGGAGCTCACCCCATTGCGGGGATTCAAACTGCCAACCTTCTGATCATCAAGCCCAAGAGGCTCAGTGGTTTAGACCACAGCGCCACCCACGTCCTCTGGTTAAAATTGCTAGCATCTTAATATGCCAAACAAATTCAACTCAAAAATTTACTGACTACCTTACATCATCAAAGCAGGTATAGGCTTTGTATTTCTCAGTCGTTGCTTTCCTTCTGTCACTGATGAAAAACACACACACTAATGCTGCCTTTTCTCTCACAGAACGTCGACAAGTGGTCCTTTGACGTATTTGCACTAAACGACGCTAGTGGGGACCATGCACTGAAATTCATTTTCTACGAATTGCTCACACGTTATGATTTGATTAGCCGCTTCAAGGTCAGTAATCCTGCAGTGCCCTTCCTCTCTGTTCTCTTGCAATTTACTCAAAGAAGAAATATCACTAACCTTGTAATTCTGCTTTATCTGTGCTATTGGCCATGAACATGTGGTTGGTAAACCCTGCCTGTCGCATACTTGGATTTAACTAGGATGTTATTACTACTGCGATGAACGAGACCAAGTAAGAATCAGTCAATATGGCAGCATATTGAAATGGGGTACATTTACCGGCTTCAATGAAGGAAGGGCTCCGTGCTGTATTCAGTAGCGCTCCTGTCACAAAAGTTTTTGATGCCTGTTATGTACTGAGCTGAATAGGATCCAAAATGCAGCAGTCTGATTGGTCCTAGAACAATAGGATTCAGAATGCAGCAGTCTGATTGGTCCTAGAACAATAGGATTCAGAATGCAGCAGTCTGATTGGTCCACAGGAGCCACCCAATCCAGCTCCAGGTGGAAGGGAATCCGCAACCTGATTGGCCTACAGGAGAATTCCGGAATTAGCCAATCATGTGGGGCCCATTGTGTAAATAATGTATATAAGGTAGACATTCTGGGGGAACTTCCATTCCTCCTCACCACTATGAGCTGAATAAAGAGCATGGAATCCACTCTCGACTCCGAGTATATTACAATGCCAGTCACACTAACCTTCCTGGCTTTACGGCATTATCGTCTTCCAAAGCAACTACTCTGTTCCAAACTTAAAAATGGAAAGTGTAATATGCTGGTGGTCAACAAAAGAGGTTTAAAGACTGTCTCAAGGCAAATCTTAAAAAATGTAGTATAAACACCGACAACTGGGAAACACTGGCCTGCAAGTGCTCCAGTTGGAGAACAGCCTTTACCAAAGATATCATGGGCTTTGAAGACACTCAAACTCAGGACACAAGGGAGAAACGTGCTAAGAGGAAGGCACACCTGGCAAATCCACACCGTGATCAACTCCCGCCCGGAAACCAATGTTCCCGCTGTGTGGGAACGTGTGGATCCAGAATTGGCCTCCACAGTCACCTACAGACTCATTGTTAAAACCGTGTTTATGGAAGACAATCTTACTCAGCTATGAGTGATTACAGAAGAAGAAGAAGAAGAAGAAGAAGAAGAAGAAGAAGAAGAAGAAGAAGAAGAAGAAGACAATCCTACCCAACTACAGCCAACACCCCCTTGTTTGGTTCTGTGGTTTAACCCTTCCTGTTCAAGTTTCTGAGCAATACCCACTGGCCCTAATCAGCTCTTTATTGTTCATCTAGCATGGCTTTGGTTGTGGTAATATGGAGGCGGCAAAAATATGTTGCACTTCCTATCTCTGCATCATTGTTACAATCCCTAGTAAAACATTTGTATCCTCCCACTAAGAGAGCTAGAGGAAGAAGCTCTCCTTACACCAGGAGGCAGCTCAGGACTGCTGTTCTTCCCCCTATATCCTTCTGACTGGGATCTAGAGTCTGGTATTGCCTCCTCCATCTTGTCTCTTCTGTCTCCTCCGCTGTACCTGAGCACTTAAAAAATACAGTATGAACCTCCCTGAACAAGAATCACAAATGTTAAAAAGGAGGAAGAAGCTACAGGAAACTATCCCTTGTTTCTCCCTTGAAGATATGTGATATTTGGTGAGGTGAAGTCTGTATGAAAGTATATCAAAATCAAAATATATATGAGAAGTCCTGTGATCCACACATGGATTTGGAAGTGGCACAGTCCTGTAGGATGACATGACTTCTGAATACTTGAACTGGCTTTGGGTGATCTACCCAAGGCCACACTGAGGTGTATTTTGAGTCTCAGCTTATAACCCATGCTCAGTTTTCTGTATTACACTGATTCCCATTGTTTTAAAAGAAGCTAACCAAGCTTAATTCTGAAAGCAGTTACCTTAGTAAAACCAACAACACCCCCCCACCCCATTGGGATATGTATAGTTTTAAAAGTATATAGGCTATACTATGCCCAATAAAGTCATACTCAGAGAAGACTACTGAAAAAACTAACTTGAATAGGTCTACACTGAGTATGACTTCTTCTTCTTCTTTGGCAGTCCCTCACAGTTGAGTAGGATTGTCTTCCATGAACACGGTTTTAACAGTTAGTCTGTAAGTGAGTGTGGAGGCCAATTCTGGAGCCACACAGCCTTCCACAGTGGGGACATAGGTTTCTGGACAGGAATTAATCACAGTGAGGGTTTGCCAAACGTGCCTTCCTCTTAGCACGTTTCTCCATTTCGTCCTGAGTTTGAGCGTCTTCAAAGTCCAGTAAAGGCTGGAGCATTTGCAGGAAGTGTTTCCCAGTTGTCGGTGTTTATACTACATTTTCTTAGATTTGCCTTGAGACAGTCTTTAAACCTCTTGTTGACCACCAGCATTACCTTTTCCATTTTTAAGTTCAGAATAGAGTAGTTGCTTTGGAAGACGATCATCAGGCATCCAAACAACATGACCAGTCCAACGAAGTTGATGTTGAAGAATCATTTCTTTGTCACTGGTGATCTTTGCTTCTTCCAGTACACTGGCATTAGTTCGCCTGTTTTCCCAAGTGATGTGTAAAAATTTTCGGAGACACCATTGTTGGAATCTTTCAAGAAGTTGGAGATGGCGTTTATATGTGGTCCATGTTTCACAAGATCTATAACCCTTTGTGTTCCAGTAAATTTCCAAAACAAAGAGGCAATAGAAAACCAAAGGAGAATGCAGTTAATATTTCATGCTAGTGGTGAACATCTGAAATCACACACATTTTGAACATTAAGGGTAAATGATAAGTACATCTGCCATTAACTTTGGTTGATATTTATAACAGAGTAAGACAATTTGAAGCACCATCCATGTATAAAAAGTTTTCCAAAGTCTTTCCATTGGATTATTTTTTTTAATTGAGAAAGAAACCATATTTGGATGCTAAGGTCTTGATGCTTAAAATTTCAACAAGCTTTGCCAAATGTACTTCCCTTCCTGTGTTTTTGTTTAGATTCCAATATCTGCTCTTGTCTCCTTTGTGGAAGCCCTGGAAGTTGGGTACAGCAAGCATAAAAATCCATATCACAACCTAATGCATGCCGCAGATGTCACACAGACTGTTCATTACCTCCTTTTTAAGACAGGTGTAGCGGTAAGTAAATGAATCCCCTTTCTTAGGAGACCCAAACAATGTTGTGCATTTTGGGTAGATTTCCTGCATGACCCACTGGGGAAACCCAGCCAGATGGGCAGGGTATAAATAATAAATTATTGTTGTTGTTATTATTCATGGCTTGTTTGTGGGATTTAAATTACAACAAACCCCAAGATTTACGAGCACCAAATTGGGTCTCTGGTTTAGTCCCCTTGGATTATAGTCTGTTACTCAGATATGTGTTTGGGATTCTAACTTGTTCCTTCTCCAATGCTTAGAGAATGTAGTTCCCCTTGGGACTGTGGGATTTTGAAACTGGCCAAAAGGTCAGGCAAAAGGAGATTATAAACAGTGGCAGCTGTTTTGGGCAATGGTCCCACAAGTGCAAATTATCTGCATGCCACAGAATATATAATGCCTCAGAGCTTCAGTACGGTTTTAGCCAGTGGCCATAATGTAAATATTGCTATCTTTTTTTCTACTAACTTGGCAAATGCACCCTAAATCCATGAGTTGATCTACTCCTTTGGTATTCAGAACAAAAAAACTTAACTGCATGGCAAAATGGCACAAAATTAGGACACAGAAAGAAGAATAAAGTGAAAACAAATACAAAATAATAGTAACAGCCATTCTGAGATAATTACTGTGTTTCGTGAAACTGTTCTAAAATTATTTACATTTAAGAAGGCCCCAAATTGTGGCTTTGGAAGATTTGGAAATCGTGGAAAGACAAAAATATAAGAAAATATTTTAGGCAGTGTTCTTTTCTCCTGCATAGAAAGCATATGCACTTTATCTTTTTCAAAGCTGACACAAAAAACATAATATTTAATTGGGCAAGTGTGGATGATTCATGGCAATCAACTTCTGGCAGTGCTCCTTGGTTGATGTTTGGCAAAATCATGATGCGTCAAAGCTGAGTACAAACAGCTACGTGACCCTATTCTGTAAAACTGCTGTCAGGGGCACTGTATATTGCTAGCAGTCAATTTACCTTCACCTCACACAGATTATAGGCATAACAAGTGACCCACTTCTGAGGGGGCAAGAGGTGTAATGCCAATAAGTGAGCAACGTTATTGAAAATGCTATTGTTCCGTTTTGGGACCCGGGTGGCGCTATGGGTTAAACCACAGAGCTTAGGACTTGCCGATCAGAAGGTCAGCAGTTCGAATCCCCGCAACGGGGTGAGCTCCCGTTGCTCGGTCCCTGCTCCTGCCATCCTAGCAGTTCAAAAGCATGTCAAAGTGCAAGTAGATAAATAGGCACCACTCCGGTGGGAAGGTAAACAGCGTTTCCCTTGCGTTGCTCTGGTTCGCCAGAAGCGGCTTAGTCATGCTGGCCACATGACCCAGAAGCTGTACACCGGCTCCCTCGGCCAATAAAGTGAGATGAGCACCGCAACCCCAGAGTCGGTCACGACTGGACCTAATGGTCAGGGGTCCCTTTACCTTTATTGTTCCGTTTTAGAGGTGGATTCGACCAGCATTGCAACCAAGCACCTGTTGTTAACCAGACTGGCCGCATTTAATGGTTCAGAAGCTATTTAGTAAGGGTGCAGAGAACTTAGAACCTGCGTGTGAGTGTTTATTCAAAACCTGCCAAGGAGTCCAATTCACTTTGTTGCATCTTTAAGTACTTTGTAAAAGGTTCCCATTCATCTTTAAAGTCACAGTTATCCTTGTCCTGTAGTTTATATGTCAATTTTGCCAATTCTGCATAATCCATCAATTTCTCTTGCCATACTTCTATAGTCAGAGTTTCCCCGGTTT
The DNA here is from genome assembly GCF_964106915.1 of Podarcis gaigeae. Lineage (NCBI taxonomy): Eukaryota > Metazoa > Chordata > Lepidosauria > Squamata > Lacertidae > Podarcis > Podarcis gaigeae. The sequence goes on along the minus strand of NC_139688.1, from coordinate 54,375,328 downwards.
TCCATCCTTGTGCTGTTAAGACTCTCGCCGCCGTTTTCGCATACCTAAAGATGTTTCTCAACTTCTTTGGCAGGTCTTTTCCTACAATCCCTAACAAAAATGCTTCAGGTTTTTAAACAAATGTTAGATGGAACATTTGCTTCAATTCATTGTATATCATTTCCCAATTTTTTAAAATTACATTACAATCCCACCACATGTGATAAAATGTCCCCTCTTTTTCCTTACACTTCCAACATATATTTGAGCTAGTTTTGTACATTTTCCCTAACTGCACTGGTGTCGTATACCATCTATACATCATCTTCATATAATTCTCCTTCAACAAAGAACAATCTGTAAATTTTAGATCAATTTTCCATAACCTTTCCCAATCTTCCGTCATAATGTTGTGACCTACATCTTGTGCCCATTTGATCATGACTGATTTTACCTCTTCATTGCTTCCTTTTTTAACTAGTTGCAGTCTAGTGTTATATCCAAAGCCAGGCAATCTATGGTTAGTCTTAACCAGGCATAGGCAAACTCGGCCCTCCAGACATTTTGGGACTACAACTCCCATCATCCCTAGCTAACAGGAACTGTGGTCAGGGATGATGGGAGTTGTAGTCCCAAAACATCTGGAGGGCCAAGTTTGTCTGTGCCTGGTCTTAACTATGGTTTACTGAAACATAGGAGTTTTGAAGCTGGCTTGTTACAGTCAACCAGACTGGCCGCATTTAATGGTTCGGAAGCTATTGAGTAAGGGTGCAGAGAACTTAAAACCTGAGTGTGATGAATAAATGCAGGTTCTAGTCTAAGGTCTTGGCTGCATGAAATCCGGATTGATGTTAGTTAACAGGAAAGCCAAATTTGATTCATGTGCAAAAGAAACAATGGGGCAGACTCGACAGGCCTTTTCCTCTTCCTTTTTGCTGAAAACAGGGGCTTTGTTAATAAAATTTTGAAGGGATAAGCCAGCCTAAGGGCAACGCTACCCACGCATGCTATGATTACACAAACCTCGACATCAGGAAATGTAATGAAGGTCCTGCACTTTTCTCAAAACAGTCCAAAGAAACATTAGCAGTGCCATATAGTTTTCTGCAAGAGCTAATGTAGCAAATCAGAGAAAACTTGCTCCCTTAATAGGGATTTGAGGGAAAGGGCTCAGTGGTAGAATCTATTGCAAGTGTGCTTTCAACCTCATTTCTCTCATTAAGAACCCTTAAAAGAAATCTATTCATTTCAACCCAACAAGCAACCTAATAACATTTTGCCCGGGGACATTTTTATGTTACTGTTGTAACTTCCGAGTAATACTGCCAGTCCATCATAATTATATTATCCTTAGCGCTAGTCCAAAGGGTCTGGTGATATATCATAAACAGGATTCAAGTAAAAATTACAAGGATCATCATACATAAAATCACACCAAAAGTAGTACCACCTAGCAGTGACTATATTAACAACAACAAGCAGTCGCTTGGGGGGATATAAATGTTTTGTTGAAAGGTTTTCTTGAATTAAGATATTATTATTAATTTGGTTTTTTTAAATCTCCTTTCCAGTGTTTGCTCAAGGTGACAGACAAGGCTGATAAATACATTAACAATAAACTCACAAATTCAGTGGGTTGGATTCACACAAAGACTGCAAGTCTAACAAATTAACCTGGGTTTAAGTCTCCTTGAACTCAGCAGGGCATATTTCTCTGAAGAAAAGCATTGGGTTGTGCTGCAAATTAGCTGCACTTGGTTCCAGCTGAAATCAGTGGGACTTAAGAAATGACTTAAGCAACTACTGAACTCAGTGCTGCTAAACTTAGCCTCGATTCAACCAACTAAAATTAGTTCATAAAAGAATGAACATTGTCAGCAAACAAGAGCAAGTGATCTCTGGGAGGAGTGGAAAGTAAATACAGTCACACCTCATGTTACGTCCGCTTCAGGTTGCGTGTTTTTGTCTTGAGTTCCGCAGCAACCCGGAAGTACCAGAATGGGTTAGGGTTAGGGTAAATCGTGCTTTGCGCATGCGCAGAAGCACCAAATCACACTGCACACCTGTGCAGATGCGGCGCTTCGAGTTGCGGGCTTTTCATGTTACGGACGGGCTTCCGGAATGGATCCCGTCCGTAACACGAGGTACCACTGTAGAACTATGACTTCAAAAGGGTGTTCATCTCCATCTCTCAGCATTTATACCAGGCACCCCCAACCTGTGGCCCTCCAGGTGTTTAGGCCTACAACTCCCATGATCCCTAGCTAACAGGACCAGTGGTCAGGGATGATGGGAATTGTAGTCCAAAACATCTGGAGGGCCAAAGGTTGGGGATGCCCGATTTATACTGTTCCACAAAATGGGTACAACAACACAGGACTCAGCTATAGAGCTGCAAGTATAACGTTCTAAGCACATTATACAAATGCGACCCTGGATGGCTCTGATGAGCTAATGGCAAATCCCATATATATTTCATAACGTTTTTCTTCTTTTTTAAAAAGCATTTTCACAGCAATTTTTTTTGTATCTGTGTAGATTCATGGAGAGCTCTATCCCATACACTAGTGCCATGTATGTTGCCAGTGTGGTGTAGTGGTTAAGAGCAGTGGACTTGTAATCTGGTGAACTGGGTTCGCTTCCCCGCTCCTCCACATGCTGGGTGACCTTAGGCTAGTCTCATTTTTTTTAAAAAAATAATTTTTATTCAATTTTTAAAACACATAATTAAAAGACAAACACATCACAAAACACAAACAAACATAGACAAATCAAACAAAAATAAATTCATAATCTTATTTTCTTGTAACTTCTTTCAATCGACTTCCCCATACCTCCCTTTCGCTGCATCCTTATTTTAGAAAATAATTTTTAGCAACCCTTTAATCAATTTATCCATTTAGTTCCTTTTCATTAAATTCCCATAAATTTATTAGTTACAGCTGTAGTTCTCTGCTTCTTACCCCTTGACATCTTAACACTCCTCAAGACCTTAGGCTAGTCTCACTTCTCTGAAGTCTCTCAGCCCCACTAACCTCACAGAGTGTTTGTTGTGGGGGAAGAAGGGAAAGGAGATCGTTAGCTGCTTTGAGACTCCTTAGGGTAGTGATAAAGCAGGATATGAAATCCAAACTTCTCCTCCTCCTCCTCCTCCTCCTCCGCCTCTTCTTCTTCTTCTTTGGTCCCTAAAAGCCTGGACCCCCAATCCAGCAGTGTTCGTGAATAGCTCTGTGCAACAAGCTGTTGATTTGGGAGGGAGGGAAGAGCAGAGGCAGCTACACATCTGCTCTCCTGATCACCTTCTGAACAGCTGGTCAGAAGGGACTTTCCTCTTTGGGGATCCATAACTAGCTACAGAGCTTTGCGAGTCTAATCTGCCTTTTTAAAAATGTAAAAATAAAGATTATATACTGCTTGTTTGTTGCATGTGAAGACCCCCGAAACCACCCCCAAATAAAACACAATAGACACAGAAAATTTTGTTTAGGGTTTTTGGCAATAATTTGGCCACAACTTTATTGATTACAGCATGTGAGTAGTTGCTTAGGCGTTGGTTCGGACTACCTGAACCTGCACTCAGGCAACTGGGCGCCACCAGAGGTCAGTAAGGGAAAACATACTGGGGGAGCACAGAAGCAAATTCCATCTCTTAGTTCACCCCAGTTGCTCCCGGGGACTCTGGCATGGCCCTAACCCCTGGGAGGGGATCGGACAAAAGCAAGGCGAGCCCCTGGGTTCCTTTCATGGAATTCCCTAGCAGCAGCAAAAGAGGGGCAGGCCCAGCCAACCACATCCCCTCCCAGTGGCATAGTGTGGGTTGTCAGCACCCGGGGCAAGGCATGTAATTTGCGCCCCCTAACCCGGTAGGGCCAGAGAGCTGTGAGTGCGAGCGCCCCCCCCAGATGTTGCGCCCGGTGCGGCCGGCCCCGCTGCACCCCCCACGCTACGCCACTGTCCCCTCCGCAAAACACTGAACCAATGCCTAACCGTCAACCTTACAAAGTTGTGAGGATTTGCATGTCGAGGTCCCCCAAGCCACCCCTAAATAATTCACAATTCACACATAATTTTTGTTTAAGGTTTTTGGCATAATTTTGGCCACAACTTTATTAAAATAGATAAATCTGAGTGGTTGCTTAGGCATTGGTTATGACTATCTGTCCCCACGCCCAGGGACAGAACTGAGTTCCGGATTCCAGCAAAAGCCAGTAAGGGAAAACAATATTGGGAAGAGCATGGAGCCGGGCAGCAGACCCCCCCCCACATGCTCCCGGGGGCTTGCGCGGCCCTAAGCCCCCTTCAGGGGTACGGACGAAAGAATGGCAAGCCCCTGGATTCCTTTAACGGAATTCCCTTTCTGCAGCAGCATTGGAGGGGCAGGCACCGCCAATCCTTACCCCTCCACCAACCAATTTTTTAACCAATGCCTAAGCGCAATCTTACAAGTTGTGACGATTTGCTACGCAGTAGGCAAAAACCAAATGGCACCAGCCAATCAGCCAAATGGACAAAATTCCCACCAGGCCCCCGCTCCAAAGCAGACGACCCCATGACAGGCATAGCAAGGTCAATGCAATAGCCCCAGATTAGCGAGGGTGGGCGAGTGATCCGATGCATGCAGCAAAAGAGCCCAGTCAGTGCTGCGTGACTTGATTTTATAACCTTTGGTCCACCCCCCAAAACGGCAACACCAAAATTTGCCCAGTAACCCAACCGCCTAATCACTGTGGATGGTCTTCCATACTAACCTGCCCAGCAACAGAGGGGTAGCCTGTCAGACCCCACCACAACACGTGCTCTCTATGAAAGAGAACATGCTTTGTTATGCGGTAGGCAAAAACCAAATGGCAGCCACCAATCAGCCAAATGGACAAAATTCCTACCAGGCCCCCGCTCCAAAGCAGACGACCCCATGACAGGCATAGCAAGGTCAACGCAATAGCCCTAGATTAGCGAGGGTGGGCGAGTGATCCGATGCATGCAGCAAAAGAGCCCAGTCAGTGCTGCGTGACTTGATTTTATAACCTTTGGTCCATCCCCCTAAACGGCAACACCAAAATTTGCCCAGTAACCCAACCGCCTAATCACTGTGGATGGTCTTCCATACTAACCTGCCCAGCAACAGAGGGGTAGCCTGTCAGACCCCACCACAACACGTGCTCTCTATGAAAGAGAACATGCTTTGTTATGCGGTAGGCAAAAACCAAATGGCAGCCACCAATCAGGCAAGTGGCAAAATTCCTACCGGGCCCCCGCTCCAAAGCAAACAGGCATAGCAAGGTCAGAAAACACAACCCTAAAAATTGGGAGGGAGGGAGGGAGATCCGCTGCACGACACGAAAAGAGGAAGCTAACACGACGTGCAGCAGCATAAATAGCCCCACGGTTGCCAATCAGAGCCCAAACAGCCACATTTTTTACCCCGGCAAACGAGGGGTGGCCAATGGGATGTTGTGGCCATCGAAACGGTCCCGCCCCAGCAACAAGGAGGCACTTTGGGTGATCTCACTGCAACACTGTTCTCCATGATGGAGGATACAATTTAACAAACAAAAGCAAACCTCAAAGTGGTTCCTGTTTGATGGAATCCGAGGCCCAACCTGCATGCGATGGGAGACATTGTGATGTGAGAAATCTCTGGATATCTCTCACGACATCTGTAGTGTATGGGCTGGAGAGGATTCTCAGGTCAGTGATAACTGGAAAAGGGGCTTCATAACATGCTCTTTTCCTGACTGAAATATTGTGCCTCTCCTTTTCCTGCAGCGAGGCTATTTTCAGCACCAGTGGGTTGACTTTGAATTGGAATATATTGCAGTTCAGGCCTTCTCCCCAAACTTCTTCAAAGCTTTTAAAAAGACATTGGCAAATCTGGATTGGCCCTTATTAGCAGACCTTAGTGCACATGGAGATTCTTCTCTCAAATGCTGCAGAGTATGTGTATTGTGATGAGTTTGAGAAGCCATGGTTATCTTTCTGGATCTGTTTGTTGGTGCTGTGGTTGCAAGGAAAGGCCAGAAAATGGACCAGATTAACAGCTAATCCAGTTAAACTGAATTATGCATGATAGTGATAAAAGGCATTAATAAGGCTTAAAAATAAAAATAAAACTTTTCCCCCCTAGAGAAGCTTGGGATTCTCTGTGCAACTTGCGCAGATCATCATTGTGATGTACACAGTCATAGGGACAAATGGGAAACGAAATTATTGCTTCTTCTTTTTAGCATATTTCTCTTTGCTATTTTCAACACATTAATTCAGTTTGCGATGTGGAAACTTCTCTTAGTCATCCCCTTCGCAACACAAATAGTAAATCCTTTGTTTCAATTCAAAATGCCTTGCTTAGTAGCTCAATTGTAAGAAGATTGCAATTCTTTATTTTCTCACTCCCCCTTGACAATTTCTTTATTCTCCTCGCCATCTAGTAAAAACTACAGATAATTTTCTCTTCCAAAAAAAGCAAAACCTGTTCTCTATGCCAGCGAGAATTATGTTTCACAGTCCCAGGTTTTTGTTTTAAAAAAGCTTATAACATGTTCCTCTATGAGGAATTTAGTAATGGTGAATGACCTAACCTGAAATACATTTTGTATTTCTTTTCTATACAGCTGCCAAAAAATGTTTTTAATTTTGTTAAAATTTTTTTGACTGGGCTAGAATGACTCTTGTAAAGATAAATAGTAGAAACAGTGGAAAAGATGGTAAATAAAATATTAGATACAATTGCAAAGGCATATAACATAGAATCCCATGGACCCAAGTACGAGGTGGAAGGAAGTCTGGTGCAAACTGCAAACAAAGTAACAACAAAATAAGTAACATAATATTTATTTTCTTTTTTGTTTATGCATGCATGCTAAATGCTGAAATGTTTATTGTGTCAAACTGTTTGTTGTGAATATTGATGTGTATGAAAAGGATGGTTGTAATCTAATTGGAAAACCAATAAAGGTGTTTTTTTTTTTTAAAAAAAAAAAATGAAATACATTTTGCATTTCACTGTGGATCAGAAAGGTGTGCTTTCATGGCCCAGGACAGTTCAATATTTGAAGGGCTGCCCAGTGACATCTGAAAGTGTCTTCAGTTTGAAAAGCAGCCGGTCCACATCTGATTTAAAGACTGATAAGAAGAGAGAGCTGGGACGCGGGTGGCACTGTGGGTTAAACCACAGAGCCTAGGACTCGCCGATCAGAAGGTTGGCGGTTCAAATCCCCGCAATGGGGTGAGCTCCCGTTGCTCTGTCCCTGCTCCTGCCAACCTAGCAGTTTGAAAGCACATCAAAGTGCAAGTAGATAAATAGGTACCACTCCAGCAGGAAGGTAAACAGTGTTTCCATGTGCTGCTCTGGTTTGCCAGAAGCGGCTTAATCATGCTGGCCACATGACCCAGAAGCTGTACGCCGGCTCCCTCGGCCAATAAAGTGAGATGAATGCTGCAACCCCAGAGTCGTCCACGACTGAACCTAACAGTTAGGGGTCCCTTTACCTTTACTTTAAGAAGAGAGAGCAGGGAGCCTGGAAGCTGTAGATCAGCAGTTAGTACCCAGACAGCAGAATGAGCAGGTCCATAGGTCACCTGAGCAAAGTCATCCCCACTATGGTGAGATGTTGTTGGGAAACTGTGTACGTGCAGCTACTCACACAGAGTCAATTAAGGTTTGGCAGCCAGCCAGAAGGCAATCTGAAGGAGTAAGTCTGCCTGGTGATAACAGAGGCATGGAGACAGCTCCCTGATTGGCCAAGCTCTCTCAAGGGAGTGATAATTATTGGCCTACTAACTGTAATGTGTTAGTTCTGGAGTTCAGAGGTTCAGAGTTCTGTGTGTCAGTGTAGGAGTTGTGAGTCGTGTCAGAGAGAGCTAGCTAAAGATCCGTGTTCTGTTCCTGTAAATAGTCCACTGTATATAATAAACACCTAACTACAAGTTCCTGGTTCCTGCTTTGTTTATCCTGTCTGCAGCCAAGTCGCCAATTGCTTCCATGGATTCTGCGTTTACTCTGCTAGGTCTGGCTAAGGTCCTGCAACTAGTCAGAAAGTTGCGAAACACCAAATAGGTTTTGCTAATAGATGTATTGCATTTCTAAATTACCATAAACAAACTCTAGTCTTCTTTTTTTGACAATGCATAAGTGGCTGCTGTAGTTCATTGGTAGAGTGCATGATTTCTACGATGAAAACCCCAGGTATAATTCATTTAAAAGAATTTCTAGTAGCAAAGTTGCAAAGCCAACTGCCTCAGATCTTGGAAGGTCTGCAGTGAAAAGTGCACCAGAGTGTAGCGTTCTTGGCTAACAGGTAGAACATGGCTTACAAAACAAAATGCCTGTCAAAGTTTAGAAGGGGTGCCATGTGGTCTGACTGATGTTAGATCTTTTTCTTTTTCTTAGCACTGGTTGACAGAGCTGGAAATCTTTGCTATGATCTTTGCTGCTGCCATCCACGACTATGAGCACACCGGAACCACAAACAACTTTCATATTCAGACACGGTGAGTCCATTCAGAATCATCGATAAAGGCACAAAAAGTTGTGAAGGAAGAAACAGTAAGAAAAATCCGTAAATGAAAACAAAGCGTTCATATAATATCTATATGAAACTGCTTTGGGGGTGTGGGGGCAAATTAAACTAGAGTCTGCAAACACTTGTATGTTGATTTAATACTTCTTGTTGAAAAAAATCAGATTACAAATCCTAAATCTGGCACATTTTGTTCCCAAATCATGAGGCTATTTTTTCCCCCAAAGAAGAGTGAGTGTTGCTCTTCACAAATAATCAATTTTCTAGTTGATGTTAAACATTTCAAATGTTAGGTCTCTTTTGGCTTAGGTAAATTTTGATCTCTTACTGTCAGGTATTTAAATTAATAGTGTAGTGGTACAACAAGGAGGACAAGATGAATTAGAACTAGTTCATTTTTTTTTTATAAAAAAATAAACTTTCAAAGCACTGGAGGAGCATAACATGGAGCCTCTGGTTTTGACAGCAGCTGCAAATATTAACAGATGGATGGAAAGAATAAGGTATTCGTGCCTGCATGTGACTTTAAACGTTAATAAATTACTTAGGAAAAAAATCCAATGGGGAAGTTTTGAACTGAACTATTACTAAATGAGAAATGGATAAGGTTGATTATTTGGAATCTCTGTGGTATTAATGTAGCATTTTGTTATGAATCAAAGCTCATAGTTCGTTCATATTATGGAATGATGTGTGTGTATGTTTCAATGCAAGGTTCCAGTCTTTAAATCAGAAGGAATAAGAAAAAGTTCAGTTTGATGGAGCTAATCACTTTGGAGCTAATAATGAAGAAAAATAATCCTCCATAACTTTAGTGCAAGATTTTCAATATTTCAGTAAGTGGTGAGAACTGATTAAGAGTTGAATAACAGTCTCATGATTTCAGCCTTATTAGTATTACCATGCTTACCTTTCAATTGCTGCTTAAGTAGGACTTAAACAATTAAATATCCTTGGTTTAAGTCAGAGGTGATCTTTATCGTTAATAAAAATACTACTTATTATGGAGTGAAAAGGTTAATTAATATCATACTAAAAAGGAAGAGACTTTGAATTTCTGATGAGTTTGTGAACAAATAGGCTCTTTACTAATTACTGGATTATACTACTGTGAAGAAATAATTCTAGAAAGACTTTTAATTATTTTCAGTGGAAGACATTAACCACAACAAATAACATCGTCTCAAAACTCCCTATAAAGATATGTACTTTTCCTGACACCCTGCCCTGTTCTGTTCTACTTCTCTCTGCCATATTTCTTGGGTTCCCCCATTTTCTTTTGTGCTGTTTGCAGTGGCATTGATGGAGGCACTCATTTGTTCAGTCATTTCTGGCAACAGCTATTTTATTTAGCCATAATTCCCTAGGCATTGAATCTTATAGTTGAATATTCTAGAGAAAGATGATAGCTATCATTTAAAAAAATGGCAGCTCCCCCAGTGGCAGCCATAATATTTTCTTAAAATGTCCCCAAATTACACTATTAAGGCATTCTGGGTAAATAAAATGGCAGCCACCAGTATAATGAGCCCTGCTGCTTCTGGAACAAGGCAAACCACTCCTCATCTCTGAATGCCATGAATGTATCACTTTGTACATTCATTTTGTACTTCAGCTCAGTTTTTCATTTATTCCACACCAGTATAACATAATTAGAGCCAATGAATAGATACTGAAATGTGAAGCAAAGATATTCCCTTCATTGGAGGAAGAATAAAAATTCCAACCTATGTTTATAGTTATGGAACCTTTGTTTTATAGGTCAGATACAGCCATTCTTTACAATGATCGGTCTGTGTTAGAAAATCATCACCTCAGTGCAGCGTTCCGCCTTCTGCAAGATGACGAGGAGATGAATATCCTGTCTAACCTCTCAAAGGATGATTGGAGGTAAGGATCCCTACTGACCTTGATGGCTGTCAGCCTGATTGCTCCAAGTGTACCCCTCAAGTGTACTCAGTGGGAATCTTGGTACGTGGGTGATCAGCAGAGGATGAAATCTGATAGCAAATGATGAGAGGAGAAGTGGTCCTCAATTTGTACCGAAGCAATTATGTCAAAGTTGTAGCATAAATCACGTTAAAAGACATAACATTTACATTTTTCTTTGGTGCTGTCATGAGCTCTGCAGAGTGCTGACAAGTGGAGCTGTTCCACTCCAAGAATGGTACAAGACAAAGAAGTAGAATCTGAGTTCCAGTAAAAAATGCATACCAATCCTTGTCAAAACGTTGGATTCACACAATGTGTTGATTCCCAAAAGTTCATTGAGACATATTTCAAAGACTCTCACCAATATCAAATTCATTTTGACTGGTGTCTTCAATGGCCATTGTTGAAGCAACAATTCCAAACTGAAAATTCTTCAGCTCCTCAATTTACTACAGAACCATAGAAAAATCTTCTGTCTGTGCTGGAATCAAGAGCATCATTTTCTGAAAGCAGTCTCAAGCAATAACACAACAAGAAGGTTTTGTTTAGAAGAGTGTTTTTGTGCTCAGGTTCCGCTTGCAGGCTGGCCACTGTGAGTACTGGATGTTGGACTAAACGGGCCTTTTGCCTCATCCGGAAAGCTCTTCTCAAATCCAAGCAAAGCCTGTCTCTTTCTGAGAGTTCAAAAATATTGAACTTCGGCCTTAATGACCTTAAACATGACACCAGGCAGCCTAAAGTATCTGTTCCACACATATTTGGCTTTAGGTGTGAATTGGGCTACAGCATTAACAAGTCAACACACATTGTAAGCTGGGGCCGTAGATCATTTGCTGGTGGGCAACACTGCATATGTAGCAAGTAGCAGTCGATTAACAAGAGAGTACAGGGACACAGGTGGCGCTGTGGGTTAAACCACAGAGCCTAGGACTTGCTGATCAGAAGGTCTGCGGTTCAAATCCCCGCGACGGGGTGAGCTCCCGTTGCTCTGTCCCAGCTCCTGCCAACCTAGCAGTTCGAAAGCACATCAAAGTGCAAGTAGATAAATAGGTACCACTCCGGCGGGAAGGCAAACGGCGTTTCTGTGCACTGCTCTGGTTCGCCACATGACCCGGAAACTGTACGCTGGTTCCCTCGGCCAATAAAGCGAGATGAGCGCCACAACCCCAGAGTCGGTCACGACTGGACCTAATCTGAGAGCCAGTGTGCGGTGTAGTGGTTAAGAGCGGTGGACTCGTAATCTGGTGAACCGGGTTCGCTTCCCCGCTCCTCCACATGCAGCTGCTGGGTGACCTTGGGCTAGTCACACTTCTTTGAAGTCTCTCAGCCCCACTCACCTCACAGAGTGTTTGTTGTGGGGGGAGGAAGGGAAAGGAGAATGTTAGCCACTTTGAGACTCCTTAGGGTAGGGATAAAGCGGGATATCAAATCCAAACTCTTTTTCTTCTTCTTCTAATGGTCAGGGGTCCCTTTACCTTTACCTTTACAGTGCCTTAGCATCAGTTACCATAAACGTGCAACTTGGACCCCTTTTTCCCAGAAAAGGGTGAGAAAGAGACTGGCTCCCACATACCTCACAATATCTGGCAAGATGTGGGGTGCCCAATATTGTTTTGTTGGCATCCATCTGCCTCAAGACGCAATGGAGTGTGCCTCCAGGAGTGAAGTCAAACCTCTGTGTTAGTAGCACCAATGTGACCTCTACAGGGCACAAGCCTGGGCAATGTATTTGGGGATCCTGGGCTGCTCTTGGCTTTACTGAAGTGGACCAAAGGAAAGCAGAGCAATATGTTTGGCACCAGCTTGGCTGCAAACGATACTGGAAGAAGGCATACAAGACGCCAGCCAACTGTCTTAGAGACTCCACTCTAGATTTGTGTAGGATTCACTCCTTGGCCTTTTCTTCTCCAAATGATATCCAGCAAGGCAGCGGAGGTTTAGGATCAGAGTTGTCCTTCTCCTAGACAGGCTACCTTCCCAGGCTGATGCCCCAACCTTCCTTCTAGAGCATGTGCATAAACTACCTTCTTGACGTTGGACCCACTTCTGGTCCCATCCACTCAATCTGCCAGAGCTTGTATTTGCATGCAGGGGAAGCCCCTAAACCAATGAGGGTTTGAGACTCATCGGCTACCCTCACCCGATTTAGCTGGCTAGTCAAAGCCATTCCCAGGGTGTGGCCGCTGTCACATGCTGACAGATTCTAGGACATTCGTAAAACTACAACAACAAACCAATGGTTACATGGAACATACTCAATAAACACACAAAATGTAACTGGCTGTACTTTTGAATAAATAAGGTATACTATTCATTGTATCAAATTTGTAGATTTCAACAGAAGTCTCATAAAGTTCAACAAAAAAAGCAGAAGACCCAGTGGTTCAGTTCATTCTCTAGTCCAGGGGTGTCTAACTCAGATTCATCGGGGGCCGCATGAGCAGTTTGGTCACCCTCAAAGGGCCAGTTGTATCTGTAGGACTTACAGTACAGGAGAGAAGGGTTCAGGCAGCCATTGGATCTGTCACATCACAGGATGGCATGCGCTCAATATAAAAACAAGTGGAGGTTTCCTGAATGCATGTAAAGTGGAGGTTTCCTGTGTAGAACGGCCGGCGCCACTAGAGGGCAGACGTTCTCTGGCTTGTAGGCTGCCGCGCATGCGCTGAAGAGGCGGCTTTCTTGTGTCAAAAAAAAAAGCAAGAATAAAAGGTGAAGGCTGGCAGCCGGCGGCGGCTACACGGGCCACATGATAAGGTCTGGCGGGGCGGATTCGGCCCGCGGGCCTTGTGTTTGACACCCATGCTCTAGTCAGTTCATGCATAAGATAGATACATGTATAAGTATCTATTTCGGCTAATATTAAGGCCAATATTCCGGAAATCCTTGTCTGAGACTCTGTGAAAGGATTCTGTGGAACTGCAACAACCCTTCATGTGGATTAATGGCCTATTTGAACAGACAGGTGGAATAGATACTTATACATGTATGGACCTCTTCTGCTTTTTTTGTTGAACTTTATGAGACTTCTGTTGAAATCTACAAATTGATACAATAAATAGTGTACGTTATTTATTCAAAAGTACATCCGGTTACATTTTGTGTGTTTATTGGACAGATTCTAGGAGTCACAGGTGCGAGCTAAGTGCAGGGTGGGGAGAAAAGGTACGTAAACTACAACAGAAGGAGCGTGATGTGCCCCCCCCCCCGAGAAACTACCCCTCTCCTAACACCCCCCACACCCTGGGTGCCCAGTATAGATAATAGGGAAATGAAATTGTATAAAGTCCTCAAGTACAATCTACAATTTAGCCTCATTTTTTTTAATCTGGACCTATTAGATGAAGCCCCTCTTTCCTTCCCAAATTTAGGCCTTCTGTAAGTTTACTTTCTGTAAGTTTCTGTAAGGTGGCGCTGCGGGTTAAAGCCTCAGCGCCTAGGACTTGCCGATCGAAAGGTCGGTGGTTCGAATCCCTGCGGCGGGGTGCGCTCCCGCTGCTCGGTCCCAGCGCCTGCCAACCTAGCAGTTCGAAAGCACCTCCGGGTGCAAGTAGATAAATAGGGACCGCTTACTAGCGGGAAGGTAAACGGCGTTTCCGTGTGCGGCTCTGGCTCACCAGAGCAGCGATGTCACGCTGGCCACGTGACCCGGAAGTGTCTTCGGACAGCGCTGGCCCCTGGCCTCTTGAGTGAGATGGGCGCACAACCCCAGAGTCTGTCAAGACTGGCCCGTACGGGCAGGGGTACCTTTACCTTTACCTTAAGTTTAGCCTGCTCAGCATCATATATAAACAGGGCCTGGTGATTCAGGAGCTTTGTGTTTCAAAGAAAACAGAGTGCCCTGATGTCAAGGTTATCTCCTAGCAAGAGCGGCTGCATCATCTGACTAACTTGCTCACTTCAGGTCTGGTATCTGCAGCAGATATTCCTCTCTGCCCTTAAGCCCCAGGGGGAAAAAAGATAATGTGAAGTACTCAGTGACGCACATCGGAGTGTACAGCGAGAATGTGATAAATAATTTGTAGATAGAGAAACAAAAGAAGTGTTTCTTACATGTTTCTGTCTCCCTCCCTCCCTCTTCTTCTCCACCTCTTCTTAACTGGATATCTACCCAAAAGAGAATTTAGGACTCTGGTGATTGAGATGGTGTTGGCCACAGATATGTCCTGTCACTTCCAGCAAATCAAAGCCATGAAGAATGCGCTGCAACAGCCAGAAGGGTGAGCCACCTTGTGACACTGTGCGGAGGGGAGGGCTGTGTTCCAGCTGGTACTTTGCCACTTCATTAAACAAGCTTCAAAAGCATCTCTCTGAGGGGGAAGACAGCATCCTTTCATGTCCATGCCTATTTCTTTTCACAGCGAGTGAATTCACACATGCGCACAGACACACTTCGTTCCAGATTGGCAAGGATTAAAACTGAGCATGGATAAAACAAATCCATCCCTTTGTTGTGGAGAAGAAGCATTAAAACAGTGATGGCTGGTCCTTTAGGGCACCGCGCCACTAATGCCAGCTCTGCCTGCCAGAGTCTTACTTGAAACCAATGCCCATCAGCCTCCTCCTTACTCTTAGTCTTGCCCTTGTAGGACTCAACAGGGAGAATGATGCAGGCAAAACTACAATGGGTTGGCTCTGCCTGTCAAAGGTTTTAATAGCCTCATTTCCTTGTTTCACAGTTGGTTTCCAGTCTTACGGCACGACAATTAATTTATACCACGGTTTGCATTTGCAGAATTGACAAACCGAAAGCCTTATCGCTGATGTTGCATACAGCCGACATCAGTCATCCTGCCAAGGCATGGGACCTCCATCATCGCTGGACCATGTCACTGCTAGAGGAGTTTTTCAGACAGGTAACTTGCAAAAATGAAGCTGCTTTTCTTTCTTTCCATGTTATTTGGGTAGCACTCCACTTAATATGTATGGAAGTGAGAGCTGGACCATAAAGAAGGCTGATCGCAGAAGAATTGATGCTTTTGAATTCTGGTGCTGGAGGAGACTCTTGAGACTCCATGGACTGCAAGAAGATCAAACCTATCCATTCTGAAGGAAATCAGCCCTGAGTGCTCACTGGAAGGACAGATCCTGAAGCTGAGGCTCCAATATTTTGGCCACCTCATGAGAAGAGAAGACTCCCTGGAAAAGACCCTGATGTTGGGACAGATGGAGGGCACAAGGAGAAGGGGATGACAGAGGGCGAGATGGTTGGACAGTGTTCTTGAAGCTACAAACATGAGTCTGACCGAACTGCGGGAGGCAGTGGAAGACAGAAGTGCCTGGCGTGCTCTGGTCCATGGGGTCACGAAGAGTCGGACATGACTAAACGACTAAACAACAACAACCACTTAATATTTACATATAATAATAATAATAAAAATTTTTATTTATACCCCGCCCTGCCCAGCCAAGGCCGGGCTCAGGGCAGCTATGTAGGACATATGTAGGGTAGCATCTTCTTACTGCCTTTGTTGACATCGCAATTGCATGAAATATTGCTGTGGGGGCAGGGGCACCAACTATAGGGGAATCTGGGCCTGAGCACCCATGAGAAATTGTTGTGGGTGCTGTGCACCCACACTGCAGGGCCCTCAACGCAACTTCTGAAGTCTCACAAGGCCTTGGAGAGCATCTCTGAAGCCTCACCACCGGAATTAAGGTTCTATGGTCTCAAGGCCTTGTGAGACCTCAAAACCTGACTGTGGAGCATGTGTGACCTCCCCAAGTTGGCTCCCCTGTGCGGGGGGATGTCTACTGTCCTTTAGAAAGATGTGGAGGGAAGAGTTTCTCTCCATCCTTTCGCAGCGGAATTCAACACAGGCATCTGTGTGCTTACATCGGATGATCAGTAAATACAGCAATGAAAATCCTAATAACATAGCGGATCCTATGCCCAGTTCAGATGTGGCAAGAGGGCATGATTTGTTGCTGTAAGCTGGTGTGAGCCAGCATGAGCTGTGGGCTCACATTCTTCCCCTCCCCTTGAAGGGAGGAGATTTAAAGCTTTTGTTCCTGGCTTGTTCTACATCACAGTTTCCCATTTTGTTTTACTCCCAAGCTTGTCCTGAAGGCATAAATCTCCTCCCTGCATGTGCAAAGGGGAGAGTATATAGCTCCATCACTCATACTAGTTTGTCCTAATAGAAGCATTCTATTGTTGTTATGTCTGAACCAGGCCAGAGTGTGTTCATTTCTTCACAGAAAGCCCTGTTGCAGTTAAATATCCTTTAGAACATTCCAGTAGTTCATAAAAGGCCAGAGTATGCTCATTGTACCGTTGATTAGTCATGTTTCATGTGTAATATTGTGATGGAGTATTTGTGTGGGCCAAGGCAAGAGTGTCTACACCCCTCCCACAAGTCAGTTGGCAATTTTGCCTCTCTCCCTCCACATCCTCAGGCTTTATGGCAATCTGTTTTGGAAACACAAGACTGTTTCTAAAGCACCATTCGATAGGACATTGGAATAAGGAGAGAGGGAGAAATCTGCTGCCCCTTATTTTTTAAAAAAGAGCCAAAGTCTCACTGAATATATCTCTGCTTCTAGGCTGCAATCTACATGAGCAGATGAAATTGTAGGCAGTCTTGCAGACAACATGTTCCTCTCTTTTTGCATCCAGTGTCAATATATTGGCTAAGATCACAGTGCGCCGGGAGTTTTTTCTGTGCAAGTCCCATGCAAATGGCTGCAAAGTGAGCATGACTTATGCCTTTTACATTTCTGGTTTGTACTAATCTTCTTTTTGTTCTTTCTCTTTCTTCTTCAGGGTGACAAAGAAGCAGAGCTAGGGCTTCCTTTTTCCCCTTTGTGCGACCGTAAATCCACCATGGTTCCTCAGTCTCAAGTAGGTAAGTACATCCAGAAAGACTACATTTCCCAAGTGAGGAGGAAGGAAAAGTGGCCACAAAGACACTGCAAAAGGGAAAGTAAGAAGGGAGAAAATGGGAATTGCCTAAAGCACAGTACAGTGGTACCTTAGTTCTCAAACTTAATCCGTTTCAGAAGTCCGTTCCAAAACCAAAGCGTTCCAAAACCAAGGCGCACTTTCCCATAGAAAGTAATGCAAAATGAATTAATCAATTCCAGAGTTTTAAAAACAACCCCTCAAACAGCAATTTAACATGAATTTTACTATCCAACGAGACCATTGATCCATAAAATGAAAGCAATAAACAATGTACTGTACTATAAAATAAATAAGACAGTATTGTACATGATAAAAATAAAAATTCATTTTTTCCCTTACCTGCACTGATGATAGTCATTGTCTGGATGGGGGGCTTTTATCCATTTCCACAGTTACACAATCAGTCAGTAGCTGAACTGGGTTCCACACAGTCCCAAAAGCAAATGAACCTAAAAATCCTCAGAAACAAAATGCAAAATAAATAGCAAAAACAAAAGCGCCAAACTTAATCCGTTCTGGAAGTCTGCTTAACTTCCGAAATGTTCGAAAAGCAAGGCGCAGCTTCTGATTGGCTCAGGTGCCTCAGAAACAATAACCTTATCGGACGTTGGGCTTCCGAAAAACATTCAAAAACTGGAACATTTACTTCCGGATTTTCACATTTGAGAACCAAGGAGTTTGAGTAGCAAGGTGTTTGAGAAACAAGGTACCACTGTATGTATGTTCTTGCTTGGGTGACGCATCCAAGGAATTTTGATGGAAGCCAGGTCATATTTCAGATCTGGCTACAGTTCAGTAGAATTTTTGTGCTTTGTATCAATAAAGACCCAGTTATATCCCTGGAACCTGTGGCTAAAACGGTCTCATGTCCTGAGACCTGAGAGAACTGCTATCAGCCACAGCAGGTAATACTGTACGCAGAATTGGCTGGAACGACTTGTCACAAGACCGCGAAGGAGAGAACTTTACCCCTTGGTCTTCTTTTCTTGGCAGCATTTGACCTTTAGTAAAAAGGCTTGTATCCATTGCCCAAATCAATGGAGAATTAATGGCAAATTATGCCATTAGCAAAGGCAATTATGGCAAACGAAGCAAACACTCAGTCAGTACTAAAGGCTGATTTATACAGTCCTGTGCTGCTTCGCATTTTATTTAATTTGCGGAAGTTTACTGCATCTCACCGGCATTAATAATTACGTTCTCTTTGTAAATCTCATGCTCTAACATTTTAAAATATTCATTTCTCAGTCTGCTGCTCACTGGGCAATTGTCTAATGACTTTATATAGCGGCTGCGATTGAATCAAGAACTATCATATCCACCTCCATCCCAATTTCCTATCCACCAATGCAAGTTTCCCACCTCAAAGCTGAAGTCAGAAGTGAATGTTGTTGTTGTTTAGTCGTTTAGACGTGTCCGACTCTTCGTGACCCCATGGACCAGAGCACGCCAGACACTCCTGTCTTCCACTGCCTCCTGCAGTTTGGTCAAACTCATGCTGGTAGCTTTGAGAACACTGTCCAACCATCTCATCCTCTGTTGTCCCCTTCTCCTTGTGCCCTCCATCTTTCCCAACATCAGGGTCTTCTCCAGGGACTTATCTCTTCTCATGAGGTGGCCAAAGTATTGGAGCCTCACCTTCAGGATCTGTCCTTCCAGTGAGCACTCAGGGCTGATTTCCTTAAGAACGGATAGGTCTGATCTTCTTGCAGTCCATGGGACTCTCAAGAGTCTCCTCCAGCACCATAATTCAAAAGCATCAATTCTTCGGCGATCAGCCTTCTTTATGGTCCAGCTTTCACTTCCATACATCACTACTGGGAAAACCATAGCTTTTACTATACGGACCTTTGTTGGCAAGGTGATGTCTCTGCTTTTTAAGATGCTGTCTATGGAAGAATGTTATTGTTCACCTTATGTCACTGATAGAAATTTTCTGATGAAGCGTAGTTGCTGTTATTTTTCTTACAAGACATACCATACAATCAAGCATTTGGGGCTGAGTTACCCTCTGCATCGAGACAAATGCTTTCACAGGTGAAATGAAGCAATTTAACTGTCAAGGCCTGTTTTTAAAGACCAGCTTATTTTCTAAGGACGGTATTTCACCACGAGTCCAGCGCCAATATCTGAAAATCCAGTCTGCTCTCTTGTCAGCCAGGCCAAATTGCTGCAGAACACCAAGCCAAGAATTTTCGGTTGCTCAACAGGAAGCTTTAAAGATGCAAACGCTTTTTCTTCTCTCGGAGGCTGTGGGAGGCTTGTTTGATTGGAGACTTTGCTCCTTGTTGTCATCAGTGCCTTTTTTCACTGATCAGTGTAGTGACATCCTTTCATTTTTGCCCTTTGCTTGGCAAGGAGAAAGCCCACACTTTCTGAACATGCTGGGCAAACACTGATGATCACATGGAGTTTATACCACACTGAGAAATCTGAACCTGCTGTGAATTAACTAACTGGTCCCTGGATTCTTTTTAAAATGTTGATCAGGAACAAAGGCCTATCTTAGGTGATTCCCAAACCGCACTACTAACCTCCTACGGTGTTTCATGCGCTCTAAGCTTTCACGTTTCTGGTTGGCGGTGACAGCAGTGGCCTCTCCCTCCTCCTCTTCCTCCTGTTCATGCACTAGACACAGCTGTTCTCAACCTGTGGGTCCCCAGATGTTGTTGGACTACAACTCCCATCATCCCTGAGCTCTGGCCTTGCTAGCTAGGGGTGATGGGAGTTGTAGTTCAACAACATCTGGGGACCCACAGATTGAGAAAGGCTGCACTAGAGTGTCTTTTCTCCCACTTAGGGATGAAGAGATGGGAGCCTCGCTGCTTCCATTTTGAGGAATGCAGATACAGTTGAGCCACTGCTAGAATTTCCCAACAGGTGGGTCACTGCTGCTTAGCTTGGAGAGAGAGAGAGGGGTAGGGGAGAGAAGGCAGGGACGCTGGCGCAGTGCAAATTCGCCAACAGGAGCACTGGATTTGCTCCGCCAGTGCATCTGCTAGTCACCAACCTCCTTGCTGCCTGTGCCCTACCCCTTTCCCTCTCAATAAGTGATAGGCCCAGGAAGCTCTCAGTTGCTCCTCCCCACCTAGTGAACTGCTTCAGTTGGAAGGAAAGATGTTGAGACAGGGACAAGATTGCACACAGGAGCTCTTGCAGGCAGGCCATTTGTGATCACTTACTGCACTTTTGCAGGCTGTCACTGTGTTGGTATGTATCCCCCCCCCCACCAAAGGAGCCAACTCCTAGGAGCTGAGGGGTCTTCGTCCCCCCAATAAAATATTTTAGGGGGCTGGGCCCCCCAAGGTTGATGGGCATTGCCATTCAGATGGTGTGCATGCACTGCTTCATGTGATCGATTTTGTGGGGCAGGGCTTACCTGCCCCCCAATAATTTAGTCAATTTGGCACCTCTGCCAATTAAAAATGCAATAGGGTGAGAAAGCCTTTCCTCTTCAAGGAAGGGAGGAGGTGTGAGAGGGAGGCTGGAGGCTTGGGGGCAGGGTTTAGCCGCTCAAACGTGGCCACCGCAGCATTTTCCAGCCATTGTGCGGCTGCTTCTCTTCAGATCACCCACTCTCCCTCCCATAGTTCATTGCTTGGTTCTTGACATTGCTATGGCAGCTAAAAAAGCCAATGCAATTCTGGGCTGCATCAATAGGAGTATTGCATCTAGATCAAGGGAAGTAATAGTGCCACTGTATTCTGCTCTGGTCAGACCTCACCCGGAGTACTGTGTCCAGTTCTGGGCACTGGAACGTGTCCAGACGAGGGCAATTAAAATGGTCAAAGGCCTGGAAACGATGCCTTATGAAGAACGGCTAAGGGAGCTGGGCATGTTTAGCCTGGAGAAGAGGAGGTTAAGGGGTGATATGATAGCCATGTTCAAATATATAAAAGGATGTCACATAGAGGAGGGAGAAAGGTTGTTTTCTGTTGCTCCAGAGAAGCGGACACGGAGCAATGGTTCCAAACTACAAGAAAGAAGATTCCACCTAAACATTCGGAAGAACTTCCTGACAGTAAGAGCTGTTCGACAGTGGGATTTGCTGCCAAGGAGTGTGGTGGAGTCTCCTTCTTTGGAGGTCTTTAAGCAGAGGCTTGACAACCATATGTCAGGAGTGCTCTGATGGTGTTTCCTGCTTGGCAGGGGGTTGGACTCGATGGCCCTTGTGGTCTCTTCCAACGCTATGATTCTATGATTCTATGGACCTGTGGTTGGTCGCCTTGGTTGGCCAAGGGTGCCTGGTTGGAATTTTTATCCAACTGGCAAATTAGCACCTGCCACTTGGTTTTTCGCCTACCTCGTAGCAAATCATCACAACTGTTGGGTATTGGCAGTTAGGCATTGGAATATGGTTGTGTGTTGGAGGGCAGGGTGTGGCCATCGCCTACCCCTCCACTTTATGGGTATTCCAGTAAAGGAATCCGGTGGTCGTGGATCCTGTCCGATGCCCTTGCTGGTGGCTGGGGCCATGGCACGACCCCCAGTGACATCAGAGGGAGCTTTTAGTTGTATTTGCATCAAGAGGCTCCTCCCACTGGTGGTTAACCCTTGATAGACTCACCCCTCCCTGAAGGGGTGGAGTCATGCTCTGTTGTTTTATCCAATGCCTAAGCCAATACCTCTCACATGCTGTAATCAATAAAGTTGTGGCCTTTTTTAGCCCATTAACCTAGTATAATGTGTCCATGTGTCTTTCTTATCCTCAAGCGGGTGGCGGGTCCTTGAATCACAACTGGATGTTGGACTAAATGGGACTTTGGGCTGATCCAACAGGGCTTCCCTTACATTTCCATTTTACATGTCAGCACTGGATTTAGGCGCACAGGGTGCCCAGCCGAGGGGTGTGCGCAAAATTGAGAAGATCCGTTTGGAGGCACCAAATTTTGGCCTCACATAGGGCGCCATATTACGAAAGATTACCAAAGCCCATCCCTGCACACTTTTAGGTGTACATTTTTAAAAGTATGATTGTATACATAAAAAATATAATGTGTGGAACAGACCTTAATGTCTGCTGGATGATGAGTACTTCTGCAGAACATCCTCTGAGGTTGTTTGTGGACTGGGAGAAAGGAAGGAGGCAGAATGGGACTGCTAGTGTAGGCGTTATACCACAGATGATACATGGAAGATGATTTAGGAACCACTGCTCAGTCTAAATGGTTGTTCTGATTACTTTCATTTCCTGATATAAAAGCTAAGATATAATGACTCCTAGCTGATGGAAAGTGGGTTCCGTGTCCCATGCAAACTAAATTAAATAAGTGGATTATGGGAAATTGTAATTACATTTGACATTAGCGGTCATATTTTTTAACAAGGATGGTGTTTCTTTAGACATTTCTGTAACATAGCACCCAATTTGTTTAATTTGCTCTGCAAATGGTGAATAATACATAAACAGTGGTTTCCAATTTTCCTGCTCTGAAATATGCACCCTATACCACAAGATACTTACTTTTGATAATAAGCCTTCCTTAGTAGCCAATTTATGTTATTATATTATTCATCCAAAACGACCTAATAGCTGAACATCAGGTTTGATTTACAGAAAATACATGAAATTACCTCTGATAACTCTTGCTGGTAAGTCAAATGCAAAGTTTAGATGAACAGAGTGCAAGGGAAGCTTCCGTGCCACTTTTCCTTGCACACTTCACGACCACGAAGCATTCCTAGCTTTGTTATTAGAGCATTTCCATAAATTTCATCCTCCAAGCTGGGTCAGACTCATCACCAGATGTACTTGGAATTTGACTCAGATTCTCACAAAGCCCACACAAAACAATCTCAGTCCCATCTGCCGTGTGTCGAACTGCAGCAAATTATTTTCACCGTTTTAAAGAACAATCTTACAATTTGATGTTAATGCCTGTGCGAAGATTCACACTGTGAGCTTTTGACGCATTTCCTGCAGGTATTTCTTTATGAATATTGACAAACACATTGATGCCAGTGTAGCTGATCCTCTTGCCTTTGTGTGTCTTTTCCAGGTTTTATTGATTTCATTGTGGAGCCCACTTTCACTGTGCTGACTGACATGACAGAGAAGATTGTAACACCTCTCATTGAGGAAGCCTCCCACTCTGGCATGACAGGGTTTAGGCGTTCCAGGTTGGTATCTACGTTCATTTTCCATTGACAGCTCACCTCCCAATTCTCTTGAACTTAATGGTTGGAATCTGGAGCCCCATTCAGGGCCACCTCAAGACTTCTGCCGCCTGAGGCGGAACAGAAAATGGTACCTCCTCCTGACATCAAGTCAAGGCCAACGTTATTCTGGTACCTAAGGCAGAAAATCTCATCCTGCTATAGTCGTAAACATGCAGCAGCAACAAATTAAATTAAACTAACAACTTCATGACACTGAAAAATGGTTGCCTGATATAGCAGCCTCACTCTGTCCAATGATAGAGCTGGCCCTGTTTCCTGCGCACTGAAGCTTCTCAACTACGAGAAGGAAATGCAGAATGTTCATGCCATGTCCCAAAGTTTCTTTTCTTATAGAAGACACACATGGAGCTTGGGAGAACCTTTTTATTTATAGTAAACATGGCTAATAATCTATATGTAATTAACTTTATAGCCATAAAGAGGGAAGAATGTAGCTATGCTTGATAGACCATGAAATGTATTCAGTAATTGTCCTACTGGAGTAAATCTAGGCGTTAAGACACGATCATATAGCTTATGTCCCAATGGCTGGATGGGGAATATTTACTTTGTGAAGAGAACTTCATCATGGTGGGGATGTGTAACATGTAAGAGATACATTAAGATCCCCTACCGTTCCAGATGTTGCATACAGTGGTCAACCCATGTTTTCTAAAGTGGCCAGGCAAGGTTCCAAATTTACACATATAACAGGACCACTAGAGGACCATTAGATGAATAAAATTAACATGATAAAGGTTTCGGTCAGATAGCAATAAACTCTTCTAGATAAAGTTCTACACAACCTTTAGATACTGCAAGTTTGCTACATGCAATAGTTGGACTTGCTGGATTTAGAAAATCGTTGATTTATATGACCTTCCTGGTGCGTCAAGTGGCTTGGCAAATCCAGATTGCCATTGCTCATGTCAAAATGGTTTTCTGAGTTTTTCACTTCAGACATTCATCACCAATGAGCCCATTTGCCACGTCTGACCCATCCTGGCTCTTGCTTGGAAACTGGCCGGCATTGAAAAAAGACTCAGGACCAAGGCAAAATTGCGACTCCAAAGGATTTAGTTTCCCACCCCCACCCCCCGACCTACTGATCGGCAAGCCCTAAGCCAGTGTGGTGTAGTGGTTAAGAGCGATAGACTCGTAATCTGGTGAACCGGGTTCGCT
This sequence comes from Podarcis gaigeae, assembly GCF_964106915.1. Taxonomy (NCBI): domain Eukaryota; kingdom Metazoa; phylum Chordata; class Lepidosauria; order Squamata; family Lacertidae; genus Podarcis; species Podarcis gaigeae. Next base: position 54,350,653 of record NC_139688.1, on the reverse strand, counting down.
TCCCCGCTCCTCCATATGCAGCTGCTGGGTGACCTTGGGCCAGTCACACTTCTCTGAAGTCTCTCAGCCCCACTCACCTCACAGAGTGTTTGTTGTGGGGGAGGAAGGGAAAGGAGAATGTTAGCTGCTTTGAGACTCCTTCGGGTTGTGATAAAGCAGGATATCAAATCCAAACTCTTCCTCTTCCTCTTCCTCTTCCTCTTCCTCTTCCTCTTTGGTTTAGACCACAGCACCACCCACGTCCCTCAGCAGGAGGATGGATAGAAAAGCTCAATAGGAGAAAGGGTCATTTTAGTGGATGAAGAAAATGGACATTTTGCTCCTAAAGTCTCTTTAGCATCTATGCTCTTGGGTCTATCTGGATATAATATTAACGCCTTTTATCTTGTGCTCTCCCAGTCTGAATAGCATTAGCCCTTCAGAAGTTAAAAGATCAAGCGTCAAGAGTACTGGATCAGAAGGAAGTGCCTCTCTCAACTGCTCCATTCTCACTGTGGACTTCAAAGGTTTCAAAAGCACCTGGACTGAGGTGGTGCAACAAAACCGGGAGAAGTGGAAAGCACAAGCAACCAAAGGTAAGAACAAGTGAGCTCATTGCCTAGAACTTTCAAAATACTCAGGATTTTGATGGTGTCTGTGTGTGTGTATGGGGAAAGCTTCTATGTTGCAAAGGACCTTAAGAGTTCAGTGCATCTCTAAGTGAATACTATTGTAAAAATGTGATTATGCAGCTGGCAGAGCCTGTCAGAACAAAAATGTCTCCAGCTGTTTCCAGAAACTGCAGAGAGTGGATGCCTGTCATATCTCTACATCAGTGTTTTGCAAACTTGGGTCTCCAGCTGTTTTTGGACTACAGTTCCCTTCATCCCTGACCACTGGTCTTGCTAGCTAGGGATGATGGGAGTTGTAGTCCAAAAACAGCTGGAGACCCAAGTTTGGGAAACATTGCTCTGCAGGAATGCTTTTCTACAGAACAGAAGCAGTCACACTAAATGCCCAGCTCCAAGTTGCTGTGGGGTAGGCTTCTGAGATCTTTGGAACTTGCAGGAGATACTCCCCCCCCACATATAGTGTTCTACTGGGTATGATGTGTGTGACACTGTGGTCTAAACCACAGTGCGGTCAGGGGGGAAGCGGCAGGGCAAGTGGAAGTGTGAAGGGGGCCTAACGTCCTGTGATTCTACAAACATGCTTAGGATTGTGGCAGTGGCATAGCGTGGGGGGTGCAGGGGGGCCGGCCGCACCGGGTGCAACATCTGGGGGGGGGCGCTCGCCGCCTCCGGAGTCGCCGAAGAGCCTCGGGCGCAGGCTGTAGCAGAGCCCCATGTCTCGCGGAACCGACGAGCTGTGCACACGTCCGGGCTGAAGGCGTCCGGCAGGCAGCAGCTCTCAGCGCTCGCCGCGGTCCCCGCGGGTCAGGGCCACAGAGGGCACGCCAGGCAGCCCCTCCTCACAGCCCCGCCGCCGCTGCTGCAGCTGCTGGGCCATGTTGCATTTTCCTCGCCTCTCTGCCCTCCTCGTCCTCCGGGCAAGCGGCATCGTTTGGGCGGCAGCGCCAGCGGCAACTTGCCTCAGATCACCTGACACGGACCTGCCGCCGCCGCCGCCTTGGCTACCTTACCATAAATACCCCAGCCCAGGCAGCGGCAAGAAGAAGCTGGCAGCGGCAGCAGGTTAGGGGTTAGGGGCGCAAATTACTTGCCTTGCCCCGGGTTAGGGGGTGTAAATTACTTGCCTTGCCCCGGGTGCTGACAACCCACGCTACGCCGCTGGATTGTGGTCTTAGTCACCTGATGAGATGGGCTGGACCTGTGAGCATATTGCTGAACTGCAACCTCCATCATTCATGATCATGGGCTATGTAGGATGCAGAGAGGAGAGTGGCCCTTCTGACTGATGTTTTCTCTCCCCCTCCTGCCATTCATTATTGTCCTTGCTTTTGCCGAGGATGCAGAAGAGAAAGCCAAGAAAGAGGCTGAGGAGAGTGCTCAGCAGGGAACGGATGACAAGAAAACGGAAGAAAGCGACGGGAAAAAGCCGGCTGAGGAAACCACTGCCCCCAAGTCAGACAGTAGTAAAGAAGGCAATTCGGGAGAAAGGAAGAGCACGGAAGCCAGCAAGACTAATGTGAATGGGACTCGCCAAACGGCTGGTAGCAAACATGAAGCTTCTCAAGGGAAAAATGCAACTCAGGTGGAAAAGGAGTCGGAGTCCAAGGCGACGGCAGGAGAACAAAAGCGGCTTTTACAGAACGGTGAGTCCTTGTGCAGAAGCAAATGTACTTTTCATTTGTATGCTGCTTTGAACAACTCCTCTGTGGAGAGGAAAAGTGGGATAGAAGTGTTTTAAATAATAATCAAATAATGCAATGCTGAGCTGATATCTTTGAGAGATTTGGAGTAGGCGACAGGTGGGCAGATGAGGTGCTTATAGCCGTGCCACCCCAGTCTTGCTTTCTAATATGCACTCTAATGATATCCTAGAATGAGTGAATGAAAAATAAGTGTCTGTGTGAGAGAGGTATCTCTCTCTCTCTCTCTCTCTCTCTCTCACACACACACACACACACACACACATACAGAGAGATACATAATGGACATGCACACACACACAAAGGTTAGAGCTGTCTTTTTCCGTTCAATTTGTTGCTGTTGTCATTGCAAAAGATAATGGCTCTCGATATAAATGAATTAATGAGGGAATCAAATGAGACGTCTCATTCAGCTGGATATTGCACTTAAGTGCACTTTTGCAGCCGCTGCTGGCTCGTTTCTGCTGTGTCATTCCCTGGGACACTAGTTTAGTGGCCTGTACAGTTTTAGAAAGGAACTTTAATGTAATGATACACAACATTAATCTCCTTGGATGCATAAGAGTGCTTTTCTTTGCTGGACTTAGTCTATCTCATTCTGGGGGATTGTTCCTGTTCTCTTGGGACAGTTTCATCATTTCTTTTCGGAGTTCATTATACTCGTCATTCCACCATGCAGCTAGAAGAACAGCTCTTATAAGTCCCTTAAGCTACCCTATTCATTAGGAAATTCAATTCTGCAAATGTGCACACTCTCCTTGCCTTAGGAAAAGCCTCTGTGTCTTTGCAGAGGATAGACTTTGTGAGTGTAATATTCATGGGGATATTCCAGGTCCTTGCCCTTTTGCAGTCTTTTGTCTTTGGTTGTTGAAGGGAAATATTAATATCTCATTAGCGTTGGTCCTGCTGATGACACAAAACATTCAAATTAGTTACAGCTCAGTTACAGCTGGTGAACGATCTCTGGAAGTTTTGCAAGTTGGTGTTCACTGAAGCCTGGGAACTATTTCCTCTTCAGAGAAGGGCATATTATGTTCAGCTTGGTACCGACCCTATATAAAGTCATTTCAGACAGAAAGACATATGAACGCAACTCCAAATCTTTAAATGACATGAAATTAATATGTTAAAGAGCTGTGGTATGTGGATTTGACACTTCTGTACTGTGAAGTGTGGCTTGTCTCCACACTGGTGTTACCAGTAAGGCGCTGCTGCGCATCTTCCCTTTTCATTTTTCAGGGCAAAGTTTTCTTTCAAGAAAACACCAACCCAAAACCTCCCGCTTGTTCACCATATTTGTTGCATCTCTTTCCCCTGCTGCCCCAACGGCTGTGGTTTCATTAGCTTTTTGGTTATTCTCAGCAAGAGTAAAATGGAGGCCACCCATGCAATCAGTAGTCACAAGGGGGTGTCTTGATGTAAAAGCGCTGCATATTTGCATAAACAAGTTCAGCTGTGCGACCATGTCACCCAGCCGACACAGAATGCAGGAAATGGTTGCTAGATCAGTAGCCCTCTTGCTCCGAATGAGGAAACACTTGTGTGTGCTCTCTGTTCCAAATTGTAGCAAAGGAGCAGAGTAGAAAGCATGTATCATTTCAGCTCTGCACACATGTGCATACAGACAGTCGTACCTTGGTTCCCGAACGCCCTGATGTTTTGACTCCCAAACGCCACAGACCCGGAAGTGATTGTTCTAGTTTGCAAACGTTCTTTTGGAACCTGAATATCCGACGGGGCTTCCGTGGCTTCTGATTGGCTGCAGGAGCTTCCTAGGTCCATCCAAAGGTCTATAAGTTTCCCCTTTCATACTAAAACTGACCCAGGCTTATGAAAATCATGCGAAAATTGAAGGTGTCTCTTTTTTTCATCTAAGCCCAGGATACATAGCAGGGCTTCAGGGAGCTGATTTTAAAAACCCAAATGGTGAGCATCCTATACCCTAAAAAAAGGTGGGGGGAGAGAAACGACCCTTTGCAGCTTCCTACAAGTAGTGCTGTATGTCTTGGAGTTGGATGAAAAACAGACATATCTTGGTTAATTAAGTGTTTTTCACTCCAAAACAACAATAGATAATTTCAAGTCAACTCTAGCCAGTCTCCCCCACCCTTGTTTAGAAATGTGCGCCCTCTTATCAATGACTTGAAATCTGTGTGAGAATGGAACGTAGGAAGTGGAACATATGGATATGTTCTTGAGAGAAGCAGTCAAACATCTGGGCCTGATTCCATAGCTTTGCCCCATGCACAGCTGCTCTCAGAAAACAGAACATTTGCTACCCTTTCCATGCAAACACCATTGTTTGCCAATGTTTTTCTTTCAAAGGCAGCGTGTAACGTGGCCACCAATGAAGTGGAATTATCTCATTTTGCAAATTATATCCCCCCGGGAGTTAATTAGACTGCTTATCATGATTCTAATTTTAAAATAGCTAGCTCCTTCTGTGCACCGTATCATTAGAAATTAAGTTCCGCGCCATCAGTTTCGGATTCATTTTGTTAGTGCCTCGCATTGGCACTACGTACCATTGGAATGGCAAAAATCAGTGTTGGAAGGAGTGGAGGCTGGTTTACCTGGGCAAATGGGGCACTGCCCCACCAATATCTCTGCCCTCAGCCAGCCTCCAAACCTGCCATCCTCCTACTTATATCCATTCCAGGCGGTGACATTACCTGCGGGCTTAATAATTATAATAATAATTTATTTATATGCTGCCTATTTGACTAGGCTGCCCCAGCCACTCTGGGTAGCTTCCAACAAATGAAAACATAGTAAGAGTATTTGGCTCTGGCTTCAACTACTGATGAACTCCCTGCTTTCTGCCCCACAAGTCCTAATGGGCACCAACCACCGCTGCGGTTGGCACTGTGGTCTAAACCACTGAGCCTCTTGGGCTTGCCGATCAGAAGGTTGATGGTTCAAAACCCCACGACAGGGTGAGCTCCCGTTGCTCTGTCCCAGCTTTTGCCAACCTAGCAGTTCGAAAGCACACCAGTGCAAGTAGATAAATAGGTACCGCAGCAGTGGGAAAGTAAACGGTGTTTCCATGCACTCTGGTTTCCGTCATGGTGTTCTGTCGTGCCAGAAACACTTTAGTCCTGCTGGCCACATGACCTGGAAGCAGTCTGTGGACAAATGCTGGCTCCCTTGGCCTGAAAGCAAGATGAGCACCACACCCCACACTTGCCTTTGCCTGGACCTAACCATCCAGGGGTCCTTTACCTTTTCTTTTCTTTTCAGTAGGTATACCCGGCATCTACATACCTGGATGAATTTTTTGGGAGTAGGGGCAGACATATGGTCAAATATTTTGTGGTACCGGAACAGCGCTAGCGGGTTTTATGTTTTGTTTTCATTCCAAAAGCATTGAAGTGATCCTCCACACAACCATGTGAATGTGTGACGCCTGAGGGGTTTTTAAATAGGCTTTTAATGAGCTGCTCTGAGCTTCAGTTGGTGACTGCATGGGCTCAAATGGTTGTGTGGATTAACAGACTCCTTTGGGAGGTGGTGAACTCTCCTTCCTTGGAGCCAGTGTGGTGCAGTGGTTAAGAGCGGTAGTCTTGTAATCTGGGGAACCGGGTTCGCGTCCCCGCTCCTCCACATGCAGCTGCTGGGTGGCCTTGGGCCAGTCACACTTCTCTGAAGTCTCTCAGCCCCACTCACCTCACAGAGTGTTTGTTGTGGGGGAGGAAGGGAAAGGAGAATGTTAGCTGCTTTGAGACTCCTTCGGGTTGTGATAAAGCAGGATATCAAATCCAAACTCTTCTTCTTCATCATCTTTTTAAGCAGAGGTTGGACAGCCATCTGTCATGGATACTCTAGCTGAGAGACTAGATGGATGCTCTAGCTGAGATTCCTGCATGTGGGGATTGGACTAGATGACCCTCAGGGTTCCTTCCAACTCTACAATTCTTTGATTATCCAGATTAGGCCACTACTCAACAGCAGGCTTCCTCAAACTCGGCCCTCCAGATGTTTTGAGACTACAATTCCCATCATCCCTGACCACTGGTCCTGCTAGCTAGGGATCATGGTAGTTGTCGGCCAAAAACATCTGGAGGGCCGAGGTTGAGGAAGCCCGCTCAACAGTACCCTCAATGTGAGGGGTAAGTGCATATTATTCCAGCCAACTGTGCAGAAAATTTGCCACGTTTGTGCAGAGCCATTTGCTGCATTTGAATAGTGTATTAAACTATGAATCCGTGTTCTTGGCGAAGGAAAACTAGAGGCTAGGAAAAACACTCACAGCATGTGGTAAGGAAGCAAACAATGCTTCCATCTAGTGGCCATAATGTATTTCACAAACTTCAACCGGCAGTTCACAGCTATTGCACAATGTCACCAAAATAAAAACAACCAGCTGAATGAATTGGGCCCGTTGAATGATCCCTGCCATTTGGAAACGGTCAGCACGCAAGGTCCAAGGAGAGATGGAACTGGGTGATGTAGGTGGAAAAGGGTTCAAGAAAAAGGGAAGAGACAGTGATTTCAAATGAAGGAGGGACTGTTAGTCTGTGGCAGCAATGTATTGGGTGCCATGCAAATGACTTGTGTGAGCTTATGAAAACTGTGTGTGTGTTCCTTGTTATTTACACAGCACTTTCAGTGTCAGTAAGACATTTTAAGTATATGAAGTCTTTAATTTTCGTTGTCTTCACGAAAGGCTTTTGACGTGTTACTAATCTCTGATATGCCATGGCTACTTTCAGTTTAAAGCTCTTTACATGAGGTTGAAAGACAGATGACTTTGCCAAATGACGCCCCCCCGCCCATGAATGTGAGGCTTGGTCCATGTTTGAATCCTCCTTAGTTCTGATCCGCCAGTTTCTTTGCTGGATCACAGTCTCATGCTCTCGCTATTTCAGATCAACACATTTCAAGGCATCTTAAGTGCTTTTAGAAGGGTTTTTAGATGTAGCCTGTTCTCCATGATGACAAAGTCCCAGTTAATGTGAAATAAGGACACACTTACTGCATTTCTTCCATATGTTGTGTACCATAGTGGTTTTCGACAGTGACGAATCATGTATCCTCATGTCTAGTAGTTATGGAGGAGAAGTGAGACTGTCCATTGGTGGAATGCTCTTGGTGGGAAATAATTCAAAGTCTCTCTTTCTATGTGTTTAGTGTTAGGCTCCCAGTGGTTGTTGGCAGTCATTACTATTTTGTAGAGTTTCCGACATGCAAAATTCCTTCCTAAACCCCACTGACTGGAATGCAACCCAGAAACTGGTTTACATGAGTGAGCAACATTAAGTTGGCTAAAGAATACAAATAAATAAATAAAAGAAATGTGAACGCACTGGATAGAGATGAATCGCCCATTGCACAATCTGTATATATGTAATCACATGTGTTTAATCTCAAAACTGCCCTGGGGACTATTTGGGGGATGAAATATATATATCAGTGTAGCAATCAGTTAGGGCCCACTTGCAAATCCATTTATATTGTTTGCCATTACGTTGTAACATCCAGTCACAACAGATTCTAATTTGTGTGTGTGTGTTTCCGTAAAACTTTTTGTTAGTGCTGAACAAAAATGACATCTCCTCCTCAAAATTGGACAGCAAATCTGATGCAAACATTGCAGTTATTGGTAGAGGGAAACAAAGTTCCTGCCCCTGGTTTTGTGCTGAAAATTCTCCTCTGAGAAACTTTGGCTTAAAGCTTTATTTTACTATTTGTTGTGTGCTAATTTCTTTTTAGTGCAGCTTGTTGGTCAGATATTTGTAGGGGGTTGAACTCTAGGATGTAAACCAGGCATAGGCAAACTTGGCCCTCCAGATGTTTTGAGACTACAATTCCCATCATCCCTGACCACTGGTCCTGTTAGCTAGGGATGATGGGAGCTGTAGTCCCAAAACATCTGGAGGGCTGAGTTTGCCTATGCCTTATCTAAACAGAAGTCAGGGGTATTTCTTTTCTCCCAACCAGGCAAGTAGCATTTTAGAAGAAGGCCAAATCTGATATTATTTATTCGATAAGTACCAAAGCCGGTTGGAATTCCTGTGCTGGGACTGTCTGCATTTTCAGAACCCCTCCCATTGTGTCTGATGCAGATTTTGGGAGTTCTCCATTTTAGTTTCCTTTTTGCAGAAGCGTGGGGGGCTTTTGCATTAGGGAAGGGCCAGGCTGATGTCCACAGCCAGCAATCTGAAACCAGTGCCAATTGTTTGATGCCCAAGGGCCCAAACAGATACACTCGGGAAGATGTGTGATTGTTAATAATAATAATAATAATAATAATAATAATAATAATAATAATAATAATAATTTATTATTTGTACCCCGCGCATCTGGCTGGGTTTCCCCAGCCACTCTGGGTGGCTTCCACAAAGACCAAAAATACACTAATATGTCATAAATTAAAAACTTCCCTGAACAGGGCTGCCTTCAGATGTCTTCTGAATGTTAGCTCGTTGTTTATCTCTTTGACATCTGGTGGGAGGGCATTCCACAGGGCGGGTGCCACTACCGAGAAGGCCCTCTGCCTGGTTCCCTGTAGCTTTGCTTCTCGCCATGAGGGAACCGCCAGAAGGCCCCTCGTCGCTGGACCTCAGCGTCTGGGCAGAACGATGGGGGTGGAGACGCTCCTTCAGGTATACTGGGCCGAGGCCGTTTGTTGCTTCCATTGTTCTAATTTGAGCTTTAAAAGAAGCCAATGGCACTAGGGCAAGGGAACTTTGCAACTCTTTCCCCTGTGTGATCTACCCAATCTTCTAGGAACAAGCCATACCTCCATGGTTGAGCCCATCCTGTCCCAGATCCCATCCCAGGTAGGACTGAGGAGAAGTCCTGTTCAAAACCCTGGACAGCTACTGCTGGTTAAAGGCAAGACAACGAAGCTAAACTGACCAAGAGTCTGGCTTCCTATACCCCAATCTGTTACTCCACAGCAGAAGGCATATAGGCTCCAAACGGCCTGAAGTCAGTGGGGAAATACCCACCCAAGTGTCAAAAGCTGTACAAATCACAGAGTTTGAAAAAACATGGGGCACTGTTGAATGCTGCTCTTGCTCAGGGTTCCATGCCCCTCTTCCCTGGTTTACTGCCCGACCCCAACAACAGAAGATTGGCATCATATATGCAAGATCAGTACCCTGCTTTAAGGTTTGTTTTCCAAAGCTTCTTTGCACCTCCACAAATTGTGGGGTTTCCCCCAAGTCGGCTGATACCTCTCTTTTGTACGTGGGTAGAGCTGTTTAGGCTACGTAACGATTAGCCATCGAAGAATTTCCCTGTTAGCGTACACAGGATAGCATAATATTGATATAGAGCTTTCCCCCCTTTTCTGTCGTTCCCCCCCACTTCTTGGGTCAGTAGGAAGGAGCACTGACAATTTTCTCTCTCTTTCTCTTTCTCTCTCTCTCTTTTCCAGATACAGAAGAGTAAAAAACAAAACAAAGCCACACATATTGTAATCAAAAAGGGACTGCAAATTTCTTTCATCATTCTAACTGATCTCCTTCCACAAAGACCAGTTTTTTGGGGCGGGCATTATGCAGCTTCTAAAAGCGCCTGCTTCTTCTTGTTCCTCTCACTGGCTACTTCGCAGTCAATGACTTTGGGGGTTTTCATTTTGGGACTTTGGGGTTTGTTTGTTTTTTTCTTTCCTTCTTCATGTAAGTGATTTTTTTTTTTTTTGGATTTTTTTTGGGGGGGGTTTAAATGAAATTTCCCCTTAGCGAAATGACTCTTCATTCGGCACTTGCAGATCAAGCAAATGTGAGACCTTTTGAGTCGCAGCTTACAAAAAAAAAAATATTCTGACATGGTGAAGCAGAGACTTTGGCACATCCGTGGAAAGAGACTTGGGGGAAAAACACAGTTGTTTCCATGAGTTGTTTTAATGCACAAAGAAAGGAAGGGGAAAGAAGAAACCTTTAATTGTCTGTTTGAAAGCCATGATTTAGAGCACTGGGGTTTCTGCAGATTCTTTTATATATATATATAAATAAAAAGAATTCTGGTTATTTTACAAATAAGCAAATTGCTGAATTCCTAGACAGCTTTATAGTATTTTTCAAGAGAAAAAAAATACATTCAATAGATTTCATTGGCTGGACGTCTCCTTGATTTTGTGTACCTTTGATTGTCTTTCATTTGAGCCATCGTTTTGTTGGCTTGGTGTAGCAAGAATGTGGCTCAGCCTCTGGGGGAAAGAAAGTGTTGTTTCTGTTGATTTCTGTAATAAGCACATTTTTTAAAAAAGTTCATCCTATCCACACACACCCTTGTTACTCATAGCCTTTTCTTTTGACCCAAAGAACACTTTGAGAGAACCTATCAATTCCTCCTTTGAAGTTTTATTGCTGAATGAATTGGGGGAGTTAATTAGCCAATACAGGCAAACAGAATGCAATGCAATTCTGCCATCAGAGACGTAAGTGGGACTTAGATGTTGCATCTCAACACTTTAAGGCTTGCGCTGCCTCCATACTAAGCTGCCGAAATACTGTAACGCCCACCATTCAACTTCTGTCCCAGAGGCAATTGCTTCTCCCATCATGGCGCATGGCAAAGGATGTCTGACGGCTGGAATGCATTGAGCTAATCATTGTGATTGATGCCCTGGTACTATGCAGATTTGCTTGGGGGATAAATCCTGATTTCAGTGGGTTTGGTTGATCCAAACTGTGGCGGGCACGACAAGCACCGAATCCAAGCAGGGTTTCATGCAGCCTGGTGTCACACTTAGGGTGCAATCCACTTTACCTCAAAGTAAGCCAAGGTCTACTTCCGAGTAGGCTTGTATAGGCCTGTTCACGGGTTCCTAACTCAAACACCAGCCTTCTTCTGTGAAACATTTGCATGCAAAGAGACTTCCCTCTGGCTCATCCTTCAGTGGCATATGATTGATGCAGATGGGAGGAAGATTATGCTGGTTAAGAACTTTTTAAATGAAATGCTGGACCTCACAGAATTCTGCCCAGGTTAGTGGTTTTTGCGTGCCCTACATCGCTTATAAACCAGCCTTTCCCCCCCAAAGGTAAATTCACATAAGGTTGCAAAATTATCTGATTTTTCCAATTGCCTGGTTTAGCTCACATGACTTTCCACAAAGCTGGTAACCGCATCTTTCCCATAAGTCTGGGTATCCTTAGATCTGAGCACACTCACAAATTGTATTAAACCAGTTTAAAAGGTGTTCAGGTTTGTAGCATAGACTTGCAACGCTATATTCAGCTTCTCAGTAAGCCTCAGGTGCAAAATAACATATGCTTTCTCATCCTTGATTCTATTTTGGAAAATGCGGATCTTGAGGATTAAAAAAAAATAGATATTTGCCCAAGACCATCTGAGTCCTAATTCTTCAGGGATTCTAAGCCAAATATTCCCAAGACCAAAGAATTTTTATGAAGAAGTAATTTTAAATACTTTACAAAACAGGAGTGGACTTTCTGATCCTGATGAGTACAGCCTGATCCGTTGTATGTTTACTAATAAGTAAGTCTCACTGATTTTAATGTTGCTTATTCCCAGATAACTGAGCATTGTGGACTGTAGCCTCTTTCTTTCTTTCTTTCTTTCTTTCTTTCTTTCTTTCTTTTACTTTCCTTTCAAAAAATTGGTTTTAGAAAGGGCAGTTCCAATTCTAGGATAGCGTCACTATATAAACCCAACACCTTTGTACTTGTCTTACATTTTAAGTAAAGAAATTGCGGGGGGGGGGGGGGAGGAATTGGTTTTTTTTTTTTTTTTGAAACTTCATGTTTCTCCATTTTCATATGCATAGATGCTGGTTGCTTTGTCTTTTCAATACCTGAAGGCTGCTCTGGCCTCTTCTTAAAGGTCAGCAAAAAACTGATTATTCCTTACCCTCCAAAAACCTTTGAACTTCCTCACATCTAGGGTGCTGAAAGGGAGCTGCCCGCCATAGGTTCTTGGTTTAACCTGAGGCAAGCCATTGTCTCAGTCCCCATTTGTAAATAAAAATAAGTAATAAGTCATGGAGTGTGTATGTACATACGGAAGGATTTTCTGCCAGTGACTTACTATCTAGCTTTGGACACATCATTAGCAAGGTTATCTCTCCTACATATATGGAAATAATATTGTAATTATATATTATGGCTTTTAGAAGGCACACATGGTAAACACTGGAGGAAGTGCTGTTGGCTTGTGAGCACATACTTTAATTTTACTCCAGATTTTTTTTGGGGGGAGGGGAGAGGGAGAGAAGTAAGGAACATTCCTGAAAGAGCAGATAATGTGAGTTGAGGCTAGAACTTGCCTAGGCACAAGTTTTCCTTCTGCCGCATCAACAGCAATATAAACCCCATGGATCTCTGCTATGCTGAGCAGGCCATCTTTCTTAATTTGGAATAGCTACTACCCCGTGGTTTCTGTAATTACAAACAACATTACAGACATTTCCAACGTGCTGCAAATTATTTCTTCTGCATTGACACAGCAGCGTAAGAGCCCTGTTGGATCAATGCAGAGGCCCATCTAATCCGGCATCCCATTCTCACAGTACCAGCCAGGTGTCCAAGACACCTTGCAAAGTACCCTTGCATGCCAGAGTGCTCTCCCCATCTGTCATCCCAACAGCCACCATTCAGAGGCATCCCAACTCTGTGATACTGCAGGTGGTTGTTGACAAGACCCCCCTGATGTGGTCCAAAAGGAAAGCGGAGCAATACTTATGGCACCAGCATGGCTGCAGACGTACAATGCGCCATCCAACCCGTCTTAAGAGACTCCACTCCAGATTTGTGTAGGGTTTACTCCTTAGCCTTTTCTCCTGCCAAGATATCCTGCAGGACAGTGAAGGTTTAGGGTCAGAGTCTTCCTTCTCCTAGATGGGCTCCCTTTCCAGGTTGATGAGCCCCATTTGCCCCTCATTTCTCTCTGCGGCACATGCAGAAACTGCCCTCTTGGCCACTGGACCCACAATTGGTCTCATCATCTCAATCCTCCAGAGCCCGTCTTTGTATGCAGGGGAAGTTCCTAACTCACTTCAACCATCATAGTTAGTACCAGTAGTTACTGAAAACCTCATCAATCAATCAATCAATCAATCAATCAATCAATCAATCAATATGGTTATTGTTCTAGCCAAAGGCCACAGCAAATTTATAGCCATAACTTTAATAAAAGAATACCACCCTTAACAATCCATGCATAATATAAGCTGATATCCATGGCGCAAAAGATAGGAGATACCAGAGACACCAATGAGTTTACATCTAGCTTAATTTCAAATTAAGCCTATGAATCACCAAAACAGCAATTTGTAAGCCTTATGTTTGACATTCACAACCTTTGCAACTGGTAGGCAAGTCACTATGTGGTCTGCACAACAGCTATCTGTGTCTCTAAGGATTTTTAGACTTTGAAACTGTTGAGATTACTTATATTCCTGGAGATTTCTTATATTCCTATGAACCTCTGTGGATTCACTGATGTACCGTATTTTTCACCCCATAGGACGCACTTTTCCCCCTCCAAAAATGAAGGGGAAATGTGTGTGTGTCCTATGGGGCGAATGTAGGCTTTCACACTGACCCCTCTCGCTCTCCAGACTTCGCGCAGCTCTCTGCAAGGCGCGGGAGCCCAGCGCTGGGCTCCCGCGGCTTGCGGAGAGTTGCCTCCATGCCTCCGCACCTGGGGGGGGAAAAATAATTTCCCCCCCTTTATTTCCCCCCCAAAAAACTAGGTGCGCCTTATGGGACGCTGCATCCTATAGGGCGAAAAATACGGTATCTATTGCTAGGTATGCTGTGTTTCCAATATTTGAGTAAGCACTTTGAAGGCTTCTACTGAAAAATACAATTCAAAAAGCACTTTTAAATTTTCTTTACTTTTAAATTGTATTTGTCTAGGGTGCTGAGAGTCGTAAGGGGACCCCTGTTCCCTCCCCCCCCCCCCAGAGCACCACATTTCCCAGAGTTCCCTGGGAAGAGGGGTTGATAGTTAGAATGGTAATTCTGTGAGGGGAATAGGGGTCTCCCAGCAACTTTCAGCACCCAAAACAAATTGCAGTTTCTAGGATTCTATGAAGGAATCCATGACAGTTTAAAGTGATATGATATTGCTTTAAATATATAGTGCAGACAAGGCCTTCTTTAAGAAGTTGGATTTTCTGCAGTTGTGGGAAACATGAGGCAATCACTGGAAAATACAGGATTAAATAAGAATATCAGCCGGACTTCCCCATAAAATGTGAGCGAACGAGACATGAAAATTCTGCATTAAATGCAGAATGCAGAATAGCTCTGTATAAGTTGTAAGAAATCTGAGAAAGTGCCCTCCCCCATTTTTTTTCCTACAAAGAGGACCACAGTACTTGTCTCCAGGTTTTGTATTCAAGGATTGTCAAAGAACCTTCCTTTGCATAATGCAGGTCCAATGGCCTCAAAGTTTGAGGCTCTTTGAATGTAGAGATCTGAATTGGTTCATCATTTGCTTTTTCTAGCAACGTCACTTGTACAAAGAATAAAAATGGTTGTTTTTATTTAACCAAGAGAGACATTAGAAGTTTCCTGGCATTTAGGAAGAGTCCCTCTTCTGTTTCCTTAGCACCTAGTTCTAGAACTGTTCTTGCCTCAACAGAAGTACGACATGTACTGTAACTCCTGGTTTTTATCCGATTTGTTACACTCACATTTGTAAGACTTAAGCATCATCATTAATATCCTACTGTGCTGATTCTTTGTTTACATATCTTTAAAAAAAATACAAAAGAAATTGAACTTGGCAGTTATTTAACATGCTGTGGTCTAAACCGCAGAGCCTACAACTTGCCGATTAGAAGGTTGGCTGTTCAAATCCCCGTGAAGGGATGAGCTCCTGTTGCTCGGTCCCAGCTCCTGCCAACCTAGCAGTTCAAAAGCACATCAAAGCGCAAGTAGATAAATAGGTACCACTCCAGCAGGAAGGTAAACAGTGTTTCCGTGCACTGCTCTGGTTCGCCAGAAGCGGCTTAGTCATGCTGGCCACATGACCCGGAAGCTGTATGCCGGCTCCCTCGGCCAATAAAGCGAAATGAGCACCGCAACCCCAGAGTCGGCTACAACTGGACCTGATGGTCAGGGGTCCCTTTACTTTTTTAAAACCTGCCACCCAGAATTGCTGCTGAACTCTTACCAAATCAACTAAATTTTATTCAGTCCGTGCAGGATCTAGGGTGTGTGAAAAGGACCTATAAAAGAAAGCACATGACATGTAGTTAAATAATTATTATCTTGTGGAATTTGCTGCCGCATAATGTAGCGAAGGACTGTCGTTTGGATGCTTTTAAAGGAGGATTAGGCAAACCTACAGCAGATAAGTCTGTTGAGGGCTACTAGTTGGGCTATAGGGAATCCCAGCTGCCCAGCCATTGCTGGGGAGCAACGTTAGGAAATGGCTGTTGCCATCAGATGCTACTTGCTTATGGGCTTCTCAAAGGCTGCTTAGTGCTGGATTCGATGGAGCTTTTGCACTGAGGCAACAGGCCTTGTCTTCTGCTCTAGATGCCAGAATTTGCTCCCTGCCCCCCAAGGCCGCCATTCTTCTCCTAGTAGAAAAGTAGAATTTGGGGAAAAGACACTAAATGATATGGTTACTAGTCTTTACCTTTTTTTTTAAACCTGCATCACTTGATTAACTTGCCCTAGAATTTAATTGGGAGCATTTCTGTCCCAATGGGTGTAGTTGAGCTTTTGTCAGGGAAGGAGCGGGGAGAATCAAAACTAAGCACTTTGGTTTTGTAATAAAAAATAAAAAATCTAAGTTTTCCTTGTGCAAGAATCTAAGGACATTATTTAGGATTTTAGCCAGAACTTTACAATGGAGATATCTGAACTAAAATTTAGGGACATTTCATAGGTTTCCCACCAATGGTGCACTCTGGGGAAAACTCGATGTACCTTTATGATGCAAACATTTGCAAATATGTTTGGCTCATGCTCAAATAAGTGTGGGCCTAAAACATCTTAGGTGTGCACCTAAAAATGAAATGTGTGAAGAGGCCTTAGGAAATTATGTTAATTTGTAACCCACGGGCATTGTAAAAATACGTTGCTCTGTCCAATTAGAAAAATGCCATTCAACTTAATTGCTAAAGCCAGAAGAACACTGGAGACCACCCAGAGAAAAACACACTGGGTTTGTTTCAACTTAAGATACAAAATTTAAGTGACGTGGGCATGCAGTGCTGACTATTCTCAACTGTTCTGGGAATTAATTTAAAGAAAACGTGTTCATTGTAATTTTTTTATTGGGAGGAATGGGCTTGTTGTCTCTAAATGTATAAAACAATTTTTCAGCATTTCAGGTTTTTTTTCCTGTAAATGAGTTCCTGTATGTTCTCCTTATTACCAAATAAAAGCAATGAGATCTCCAATTAGTATGGATTCCTGTTCTGTGCAAAAGCGAGTTAGCTTATCTAATGGAATAATGGAGCTGGTTGAGAGTGTTCATCACCGTTACTGTCTTGGGGGGGGCATTATAACTGTTCACAGATGCAAAACACACTTCTTTCGCTGCATGAAACTGGAGGAAATTAAAGGTCCTCCTGCCATTGCCTTTGGCGGTGTGGGAACAACTACAGTGGGGCTCCTTCCCACACCATCTAGCGACATCAGAGGCCTGGAGCATAGCTGTCAACCATCCCTTATTTGGTGGGAAAGTCCCTTATCCCAGCGCCATGTCCCGCTGCTGTCCCTTATTAATGATGTCCCTTAAATTTCCCGGGTTTCAAAGGAAGCAGCTCCCCTCCCTCCCTCCCTCCCTGCCAGCCAGGGAGGAGGGAGGCTCCAACTGTGTTGCTTGGCTGGGGGGTGGAGCTTGCATGCCTTGTGCCAATCAAATCGGCCGCGTTTGCCTGGGGACTCGCCTTTGCTCAGCACTTCCCAGCGGAGAGGTGACGGTGGTTTTCCTTGCTGCATCCCCCTTGCCGGGTTGCTGCGCTGTGGGAACCACCGCTTGAGGCTTTGTTTGGCTGCTGGCTGGGCTTTCTGCCTTTGGCTCGGAGGGGCTCAGAAGTTGAACATTACTGTGCTCCTTGGAAAATCCCTTATTTTGGCTGCTGGTCCCTTATTTTCAAGGCTGCTGGTCCCTTATTTTCAAATCTGTAAGTTTACAGATATGGCCTGGAGGCACATGGAAGAAGTCCATTATGCCATTTCTTCTCATGGCTAGCAATACTCTGCTTTCCATAATACTCTCCTCAAAGGCTCCTCAAAATTCTCCACCCTATTTGTGGGCAAAGAAATGGGGGCTGGATTCTACCTCATTTCTACAGGAGGATCAATTCCACATCAGCTTCCGGGGCAGGGGCTCATCAGCATTATCAATGACTGTAGCATGGCTTCTTTCTTTTTCCCTAAGCCCCACTCTCCTGCTGCCACTGAAGGTCACAGTAGCAACCATTACTGGCTGCCATTTTGGATTTTTTATAATACCCTGGACCAAGTGTACTTTCGGGGGCACTGGGAGGGAAATGCTGACCACCACACACAAAATAAATAACAATTGGCGGATAATGTTTGGAGGGGATTTTTTCCAATGCTGCCTTCTTTCATTCTGAGGGAAAAAAAACCTCCTGAATCTTCTCAGAAAAAATGACTTCTTTACTTTTTTAAAAAATTGTTTATCAGAGTTTGGGGCCGGTCTTTTGTAATGCTGTAGCAAAGGGGTGTGTGCAGGAATTTTTAAAATCAAGCAGAAGAGTTATATGGCCCTGTCAGCTACATGCAAACCTGCCATACACCCCTAAATCTGCCTCTGGCAAGAACATAGGAATAATAATAATAATAATAATAATAATAATAATAATAATAATACATTTATTGTCAATGTACAACCTGTGTACAATGAAATTAACCGAGCCTTTAAAGTTGCCTTATACTGAATTAGAGCAATAGACTTTCCAGTTTAGTACGGTTTGCTTTTCTGGCTGTGTGCATTTTTTATTTCCCTGCGTGCAAGCAATGCTACATTATATATTTGCATCCTGCACCTCTCCCTTTATAGTAGCTACAACCAGGGGCACCCACTTGTAGGTGCAGAGCCCTCCTCCCCGTATTTTGGGGGACAGGGCTGCCCCCCTCCCAGTGTTCGAAGGGGGTGGAGAAGGCTGAGCGCAGAGTCGAATGTGGCACGGCTTCAGTGGCTGGCTGTTGAGGGGAAGGAGTGGGGCAGCAGCCCCCGGCCAGTGGCTGGAGGAGGAGGAGCCACTGGCCACTGAAGCCCCTCGGCTGCCGCATTTAGCTCCACCCCCTGACTCCTCCTGATATCTTGACATGTGACATCAGGGTCCGCCCCCCCTTTTTCCTTGGAAACTGGTGCCTCTGGCTACAACTTATGGCGAACCAGAGCAGTCTCAACTAGGGCCAGGGCCTTTTCAGTACTGGCCCCGACTTGGTGGAACGCTCTGTCACAAGAGACTAGGGCCCTGCGGGACTTGACATCTTTCCACAGGACCTGCAAGACAGAGCTGTTCCGCCTGGGCTTTGGTTTGGACTCAGTCTGACCCTTATGTTTCCCTCCCCTTATGGTTTTGATCTATGGGCTACTTTTAAAACATTTACATGCAGCCACTGGGGAGATCATCAGGAGGTTTGGGCTGGGTGTTCATCAGTATGCGGATGATACCCAGCTCTACCTCTCTTTTAAATCAGAACCAGTGAAGGCGGTGAAGGTCCTGTGTGAGTGTCTGGAGGCGGTTGGAGGATGGATGGCGGCTAACAGATTGAGGGTGAATCCTGACAAGACAGAAGTACTGTTTTTGGGGGACAGGAGGCGGGCAGGTGTGGAGGATTCCCTGGTCCTGAATGGGGTAACTGTGCCCCTGAAGGACCAGGTGCACAGCCTGGGAGTCATTTTGGACTCACAGCTGTCCATGGAGGCACAGGTCAAATCTGTGTCCAGGGCAGCTGTTTACCAGCTCCATCTGGTACGTAGGCTGAGACCCTATCTGCCTGCGGACTGTCTTGCCAGAGTGGTGCATGCTCTGGTTATCTCCCACTTGGACTACTGCAATGCGCTCTACGTGGGGCTACCTTTGAAGGTGACCCGGAAACTACAACTAATCCAGAATGCGGCTGCTAGACTGGTGACTGGGAGCGGCCGCCGAGACCATATAACACCGGTCTTGAAAGACCTACATTGGCTCCCAGTACGTTTCCGAGCACAATTCAAAGTGTTGGTGCTGACCTTTAAAGCCCTAAACGGTCTCGGTCCAGTATACCTGAAGGAGCGTCTCCTCCCCCATCGTTCTGCCCGGACACTGAGGTCCAGCTCCGAGGGCCTTCTGGCGGTTCCCTCACTGTGAGAAGCCGAGTTACAGGGAACCAGGCAGAGGGCCTTCTCGGTAGTGGCGCCCGCCCTGTGGAACGCCCTCCCATCAGATGTCAAAGCAATAAACAAGTACCTGACATTCAGAAGACATCTGAAGGCAGCCCTGTTCAGGGAAGTTTTTAATATGTGACATTTTAGTGTATTTTTCATCTTTGTTGGAAGCCGCCCAGAGTGGCTGGGGAAACCCAGCCAGATGGGTGGGGTACAAATAATAAATTATTATTATATTATTATTATTAAAATGAAGCTGCATTTTAAATTGCATTTTAACCTGTATTTTAAATTGCTCCCCCCCCATTATGTTTTTACTGTAATTTTATTGGTGTTAGCCGCCCTGAGCCCGGCTCTGGCTGGGGAGGGCGGGGTATAAATAAAATTCATTATTATTATTATTATTTATTAACACTGAGGCAGGTTAACCGGAGAAACTGGCCCAAGGTCACCCACTAAGCTTCGTGACCAAGTCAACTTAATGTCTTTCCACATTTTTATAAGGTGTAAAGGTGAACAAGTTGCAGTGGGTGATGGGAGAGTATTAGGTCCCATCTCCCCCCCCCCCCACACTTAAAGTGGCTAGATGCAAATCCAGTAAAACTTAGAATACATAGTGTAACAATAGCAGTTCCAAAGCAGCCCCCAAAACCAGCCACAATCAGTCGATTAAAACCTGAGAAAATAAAATAGCTCCCATGTTAATGGACCTGCGTAGCAGCATTTCAGACTAACCAGTTAAGGCTGCAGTCCTGCGCGTGATTCCCAGGATCAGGGAGGAAGTCCCACGAAGGTCAGTGGTGCTCATGTCTGAGTAAAAATATGCAGAGGAATACAGTTACAGTGGTACCTTCAGTGGTTACATACGCTTCAGGTTATATACGCTTCAGGTTACAGACTCCGCTAACCCAGAAATAGTGCTTCAGGTTAAGAACTTTGCTTCAGGATGAGAACAGAAATCGGGCTCCGGTGGCACAGCAGCAGCAGGAGGCCCCATTAGCTAAAGTGGTGCTTCAGGTTAAGAACAGTTTCAGGTTAAGAATGGACCTCCAGAACGAATTAAGTACTTAACCCGAGGTACCACTGTATTGCAGCAGAAACTCGCTGTTGCCGATTATCAGGTTATGTTACAATCAATGTGTTCTTGGTGAAGCCTTGCGGGACGGGTATGCAACTCCTGAAATGCAGAAATGTGTCCCAGTGGCGGGCAAGCCTAGGCATGTCTAGTCAGAACTAAGCCCCAGTGATTTCAGTGAAACTGACCCCCAGGTAAGTGCGCATATGACAGCAGATTAAGTAACCTCTAGGCTTGCTGCGGACAAAAATAAAAAAAGGAAAAAGGCAACTAGTGAAATACTAAAGCTTGTATTTTTCTTCTACAATACAGGGTTGCCATATTGGTCAACATTTGTTTTAGTTTAAAAGGGTAGGGCTAAGAGGGAGGGTGTGGTTTGAGGATGAATGGGAGGGACAAAAGGTCCCCCCAAACCCCATGATTTGGTGTTAGGGCTAATACTGGGAACACTGTAACTGCAGCAAAATCCACCAAATCCAATCCAGTTATCTACTGTTGCCACAGTAGATAGAAATATAGTAAAGGTAAAGGTACCCCTGACTGATAGGTCCAATCGTGGACGACTCTGGGGTTGCACACTTATCTCGCTCTATAGGCCGAGGGAGCCAGCGTTTGTCTGCAGACAGTTTTTCCGGGTCATGTGGCCAGCACGACTAAGCTGCTTCTGGCGAACCAGAGCAGTGCACGGAAATGCCGTTTACCTTCCCGCCAGAGTGGTACCTATTTATCTACTTGCACTTGATGTGCTTTTGAACTGCTAGGTGGGCAGGAGCTGGGACCAACCTACTAAATCACCACATGAATATACTTGCAGATGCTACTATAATTCACCCTCTTTTTTATTTTTCAAGGTTCAAAACAACCTATGAAACCCGCACCATTGCCAGAATCCTCAAATCGGCTCACGCTGCCAGGTTAGTGAGTCCTTCTGTGCTCAGATATGCAACCTCAGACGTAGCTGATCTATATTCTGTCACTGAGAACTGACTCCATCTATTTTTATACCCACTCATCAATGTCACAATTAATGGCCAACATGAACATCTCTCCCATGTCTGCTATGGATCAGAGGTCAAATGATTCAGCTTTTTTCATGTGCACCTGCTTTTCTGTTGTGTCATCAGCCTGTAACCTAAGATTTTAACCCTGTGGTTATGTCTGGCCAATAGTGCTGAAGAAGATAAGTGAACAGATCTGGGGTTGTAGTCAATGGTATCTGGGGATGGTGCTGAACCACATGGAGTAGCAAAGGGGTGATTTCATATATATTATGTACTCATGGAACATTGGTTGCTAGATCATCTTCTTCTTCCTCCTTTTTGTCTTCTCTGTTGCTTTTGTCATGAAAATTGAATAGCATTGCCTTGAAAAAACAAAAACAAAAAACCTTTCATGGTCCTGTGCCTTTTTACATTAGCCTGACCTATGGTAATTAAGGAGCAGGGGACATTTGGCAACCATAATAGAGAATAGCTGTCCACTGGATTGGGAAGGAGGCCGGAAACATCTTTCCCAAAGCCCGGAAAGCTTCTGCCCAGCTTAGGGAAGGAGGTGCGATGCTCACAATTACAACACCAGCACATCGCAATGCCAGGCCCCATCCAATTTGCTCAGATGCCTGTCCTCCATTTGGTCGATAGGGCTTTCTCTTGGGTAAGTAATATAATAATAATAATAATAATAATAATAATAATAATAATAATAATAATAATTTATTTATACCACTCTGGGCGGCTTCCAACAGAACACTAAAATACAATAACCTATTAAACATTAAAAGCTTCCCTAAATAGGGCTGCCTTCAGATGTCTTCTAAATCTTTGGTAGTTATTTTTCTCTTTGACATCTGGTGGGAGGGCATTCCACAGGGCGGGTGCTGCTAATAATAGTAATAATAATAAATTTTATTTATATCCCGCCCTCCCCAGCCGAAGCTGGGCTCAGGGCGGCTAACAACAGTCAAAATAATTCAACATTCTAAAAACATTCATTATAAAATTAATTAAAATCAGATTAATGGCAACCATCAAGCAAAATCCTGTGCGGGTTGCCAGAGGAGGGGGTCAGGCTGCGCCCTGACCAAAGGCCTGGTGGAACAGCTGTCTTGCAGGCCCTGCGGAAGGATGTCAGATCCCGCAGAGCCCTAGTCTCTCGTGACAGAGCGTTCCACCAGATTGGAGCCACGGCCGAGAAAGCCCTGGCTCTAGTTGAGGCCAGCCTAACCTCTCTGTGGCCTGGGATCTTTAGGATGTTTTTATTTGCAGACCGTAAATTTCTCTGTGGGACATACCAGGAGAGGCGGTCCCGTAGGTACGAGGGTCCTAGGCCGTATAGGGCTTTAAAGGTTAAAACCAGCACCTTGAACCTGATCCTGTACTCCACCGGGAGCCAGTGCAGCTTGTATAGTACTGGATGAATATGATCTCGCAGCGAAGACCCCATAAGGAGTCTCGCCGCGGCATTTTGCACCCGCTGGAGTTTCTGGGTCAGTCTCAAGGGCAGTCCTACGAAGAGCGAGTTACAATAATCCAGTCTGGAGGTAACCGTCGCGTGGATCACAGTGGCTAGGTCAGGGCGAGAGAGATAAGGAGCCAACTGCTTAGCTTGGCGGAGATGAAAAATGCCACCTTTGTTATAGCTGTAATCTGCGCCTCCATAGAGAGGGAGGTATCGAAGATTACACCCAAACTCTTAACGGACGATGCTGGCACTAACTGTACCCCCGCAAGAGATGGGAGTTGCCCCCTCAATCCCATATCGCTCCGTCCCAGCCAGAGGACCTCTGTCTTCGAAGGATTTAACTTCAACCGGCTCCCACGTAACCATCCATCCACAGCTTCCAGACATCTGGTATCTGGGGCCGAGTCAGGGTGGCCGTCCATCAACAGATAGAGCTGGGTGTCATCGGCATACTGATGGCAACCCAGCCCAAAACTCCGGACAAGCTGGGCGAGGGGGCACATAAAGATGTTAAAAAGCATCGGGGAGAGAATCGCACCCTGAGGCACTCCACACACCAAGGAGTGGCGCGATGACAATCCCCCCCCCCAAGCGCCACCCTCTGTCCCTGACCAGAGAGAAACGAGCGCAGCCATTGAAGGACTGTGCCCTGGTTCCCCACGTCGGCAAGGCGGCGGTCTAGGAGCTCGTGATCGACCATGTCGAAGGCTGCTGACAGGTCTAGAAGAATCAGCAGCCCCGACCCGCCTCGATCCAGCTGCCTGCGGAGATCATTTGTTAGGGTGACCAGAGCCGTCTCGGTCCCATGACCAGCGCGGAAGCCGGACTGGAATGGATCCAGAGCAGATGTTTCATCCAGAAACCTACCAAGCTGTTCAGCAACCGCAATCTCAATCACCTTACCCAGGAATGGAAGATTCGAAACCGGGCGGTAATTGGATAGATCTAAAGGATCTAATGATGTTTTCTTTAAGAGCGGACGCACCACTGCCTCCTTCAGTTCCCCTGGGAATATCCCGGTGCCAAGGGACAAATTGATGATATCCCCCAGGGGGGCCCGCACCTCATCTGGACACGCTCTAATCAGCCAAGACGGGCACGGGTCAAGAGGACAGGTGGTGGGCTTTCCAGCTTGGAGGACTCTGTCCACATCGGCTGGGGATATCCAGTCAAAGTGGTCCAATACTGGACCCGAGGACAGTCGAGGGGCCTCCAGTTCCTTTATTGTATCCAAATTGGCAGGGAGGTCATGGCGGAGCAACAGGACCTTCTCCGCGAAAAAGCTCGCAATTGCCTCACAGCTGTGTGTCGAATTGTTATTTAAATTTGGCTGTCCTTCAAGGGACGTTAAAGACCTAATTATACTAAATAATTGTGCCGGGCGAGAGCTAGCGGAGGCAATGGAGGCCGAGAAGTAGGACTTCTTAGCGGCCTTCACTGCCATCTCGTAGGTTTTCATAAAAACCCTATAAGATGTTCTTGAGGCTCCGTCACGGGCACCCCGCCATACTCGCTCTAGCCATCTGAGGTCCCGCTTCATTTTCCGAAGCTCCTCGGTAAACCAGGGAGCCCGGTTTCTGCCGGGTCGCAGAGGGCGCCTAGGTCATCGATGGCTGCTAGGAGCTGTATATTCCAGCCCTCAACACGCTCAGTCAATGAGTCGCCAGGGGGAGCAAGGTCCCGCAAGGCCTGACGGAATCTATCAGGATCCATCAGCCTCTGCGGGCGAGCCCAAATTGGCTCGCCACCTAAGCAGGGTGGGGGTGGAAAACCAATCCTGGCTTTCAGTGCGTAGTGATCAGACCATGGCACCTTCATCGAAGGAAACATGATCACATCTATACCGGCGCCAAAGATCAAATCCAGCGTGTGGCCTGCTTGATGTGTGGGGCCCGAAACAAACTGGGAGAGCCCTAGTGTCGCCATGGAAGACACCAGGTCCAGAGCCTGTGAGGAGGGAGTGGCATCAGCATGGATGTTGAAGTCCCCCAATACCAGTAGGTTAGGGAACTCCAAGGCCCAGCCGGCCACTGCCTCCAACAGGCCTGACAGGGTGGCTGCTGGTGCGCTAGGTGGCCGGTACACCAGCCAGACAGCCAAGCTCACCTCGGAGCCCCACACTAGGCCAACACATTCAATGCCGGGGATCGATGGCGATGGTAGAGCCCTGAAAGGACAGTCTTCTCAGATTAATAATGCCACCCCTCCCCCCCGGCCCACAGTCCGCGACTGGTGGAGGACGGAGAAACCCGGGGGCGCCATCTCTCGTAAGGTAACAGTTTCCCCTTCGCGCACCCAGGTCTCCGTCACACAAGCCAGGTCAACCCCGTGCGAGGTGAAGAAGTCTCGCAGGGTGGCGGTTTTGTTGCCTATAGACCTGGCATTGCACAACACCAGTGACGGAGGTGAGTAATCCTTGCTCACCCTACCTTCGTCCCTCGGGATGGGGCGCAGATTGGAAGGGGTACGAGCATATCCGTATCTCGATCCCCTTCGCCTATGACATCTGCCCCCACCACCATACCTCCCTCGCCCCACTACGGTAGCAATCCCAAGCCTCAAACCAACCTCCATTTACAAAATAGAAAAACAAATCAAACCAAAAACAACAAAATAAATCCCCACCCCACCCAATATCCAACCCCAAACCCAAATAACCGGCCCTCTGCCTGGTTCTCTGTAATTTGGCTTCTCGCAACGAGGGAACCGCCAGAAGGCCCTTGGCGCTGGACCTCAGTGTCTGGGCAGAACGATGGGGGTGGAGACGCTCCCTCAGGTATACTGGATCCAGGCCGTTTAGGGCTTTAAAGGTCAGGACCAACACTTTGAATTGTGCTCGGAAACGTACTGGGAGCCAGTGTAGGTCTTTCAAGACCAGTGTTATATGGTCTCGGTGGCCACTCTCAGTCACCAGTCTAGCTGCTGCATTCTAGATTAGTTGTAGTTTCTGGCTCACCTTCAAAGGTAGTCCCACATAGAGCGCATTGCAGTAGTCCAAGCGAGAGATAACTAGAGCATGCACCACTCTGGCGAGACAGTCTGTGGGCAGGTAGGGTCTCAGCCTGCGTACCAGATGGAGCTGATAAACAGCTGCCCTGGACACAGAATTGACCTGCGCCTCCATGGACAGCTGTGAGTCCAGAATGACTCCCAGGCTGTGCACCTAGTCCTTCAGGGGCACGGTTATGCCATTCAGGACCATAAGACTGCAGTCTTTGCCTTATCTAACTGTAGTTGGATCAGAGCTCAGGTGTCTCCTGCCAGAGAACTGAAAACGATCTGACATTGGAATGCTCTTCACCCCCATTCCAAGCCAAGGTTCCCTTCCAATATGATGATGGTGGTGGCAGCCTTGAGGACACAGATCCCAGGGAGAAGTTGGATTAGGGTTCAAGGAGGTTCAAAAAAACTAAACCCTTGTCTCCATTGGCTCTTTGATCTTCACTAGAATCAGTTGTATCCAAGTTGGCTATACAGTGGTACCTCGGGTTACAGATGCTTCAGGTTACAGACACTTCAGGTTACAGACTCTGCTAACCCAGAAATAGTACCTCGGGTTAAGAACTTTGCTTCAGGATGAGAACAGAAATCGCCCAGCAGCGGCATGGCGGCAGTGGGAGGCCCCATTAGCTAAAGTGGTGCTTCAGGTTAAGAACAGTTTCAGGTTAAGAACGGACCTCTGGAATGAATGAAGTTCTTAACCCGAGGTACCACTGTACTAAAAAGCTCAGTACATCTCTGCACCGGTCTGCAAAAATACTCTGATACCATCGTAACTTTTTCACAGCTGAGTTCTGTATCATTACCATGGTGGCAAACACTTACGTTTGGTAAGGTAACACAAAGTTCAGCAGATGTTTCTTCCAGAGAATCCAGCAAGCAAGCAAGCCATAATGAGTATTGGATATTTCTTCCTATGACACTGCGAATCATCACACACTGTAATATCATCAGAGGCATGTGGACAGTGATTGAAAATAAAAGAAACCTCTGGCACACCACCAAGGTGTACCTTGTGAAGACCGTTGTTGTGCCATTTGCCTGAAACAATCCTTAAACAAAGGTACAGTCCAATAGTATGCAAGTATTCTGACTCCCACTAGCTGCACTGCCTAGTGTACCTTGTAGAATTAGAGGCAGATATCTTCCGCTTCCGTAAGCCTAGTGTCACCTTCATGCATTTCTGTTGGGGTTGATGTCCTTTTGAGTATGGTATTCTGCCTTTCAGAAAACTAAGAGATTCTTCAGGAAAGAGCATTACCTCCTCAACATGCCAGCCCAATTGCTCGGAGGCGATTTAAAGAAAAGCATGCACTTCCCTTCTCCCCAAATGTTCAGGTTAGTATGAACATTATGACGAAATCGACATTTCACGTAGGTGGTGTTGGCATAACGAGAACAATGGGTTAAATTGCACTGTGCTTGGTCTCAGGGTCTTGAGCAGCAAGGCAGCCCACATCCAGATGCTCTGAGATAAGGATGCCAGGTGCGCTGCGTTACCATAGCAACACCAGCGAGTGTAGGACTTGCTGAACCATCCCACTGGTTCAGGAATGTAGAGACGGGAATAAGTCTCTAGGGCACTGCTTTGATTGTGCCTGTGTTCCTGATGTTGCGCCTGTCCTGATGCTGTCCTGTAGGACTTTCAGGGTCTGATTCTGAACCTGTGGGTTTTACATGGCAGCGTTAGCTAGCATGGTGATAGTGTTAGAGGATCTGTGTATATGTATCTTTACTTCAAAGACCAGAAAAAGAATATATACAGTTGTACCTCTACTTATATATCCCTCTGGATAAGGAATCTTCGGGTTACGGCTGCGGCAAACCCGGAAGTGTATATTTCCGGGTTTCACCGTGTGCGCACGCACAGAAGCGCTCTGCGCACCTTGCACATGCACAGAAGTGCTCAATCATACAGTGTGCATGCACAGAAGCGCTCAATTGTGCCATGTGCATGCGCAGAAGTGCGCCTCTATTTGCGTAATTTTTGGGGTGCGAACAGACCCCCGGAACGAATTAAGTTCGTATCCAGAGGGTCCACTGTAGTAGATAGGAGTGTTTAGCTCTGCTTTGCTCCTTTAGACTGAACGGGGAAAGCATTCTTTGGGACAGCTACATCTCCCATGGTCTCCCACAATGTGCAGAGGAAGGAAGGAGGGAAGTGGGGAAGGAGAGAAGGAAAGCAGGAAGGAAAACTGGAAAAACCTTTCTTTCCTCACTGTCCATCTCCACTACTATTGATAGCATGTAAGGGAAGAGAGGAGAGTGTTTGAAGGAAAACCTGTATGGGATGAAGATGTCTTTTTTCCAAGCTCTCAAGATCGACACACAAAACTTTACCTGAGCTTTTTGTGTGTGGAAGACCTCAGGTAGTTTCCAAGTTAATCCAACATGAGTTTTTCTGTCAGGAACTAATTTTTCATCATTATGTAAGTACTTAACATTACTCCTCTGTCTTGAGACATGAAGATAAGAGTACTTGTCCATTTCTAAATTCCCTGAGGCAAAGGGCTCATCCACACTTCTGATTGTTTTTATTTGTCCCACCGCTTTCCCTGGGAAAACCTGCTGTTTACCGCTGAATCAGAACAACAAATCTCAGTTGGGTTATCCACAGATTTTCTGATTCAGTGGCAAACAGTGGATTTTCCCTGGAAAAGAGGTGGGACAAAAACACTGATTGGGCCCATGCCTACAAACCTGCGCCTGGAAATCGTGGCACAATAAAAGTGTTGATGATCCCTTGTTGAATAGGCCTTGAAATAGGTGAGCACTGTATTATCATTTCAGAAGTCCTTCAGTTACTTGGGGAGTGGTATGTCTTATAATATGCAGCCAACCCTAAGTTGATGCAGGAAACCCCCCCCCCCAAAAAAAAACGAGTTAAGCAAAAGTATATTTGTTACTGTTTGGTGTATTAGCATCAATGATTTCTAGGCTCATCAATTACGATTTGCATTTCCCTCCATAGATCGCCTGAACTTGAAAACCAGCAACAATGACCATCCCACCTCAAGGAACCAGAAGCAACAATTTTAAAAAGCAGACTTTCCTGGGGGTGGAAGTCACTGTCTTCCTTCCTTAAAAGAAAAACTTTTATCATTTTAATATGTCCAGCGCAACACAACCCTGGAATAGGCCTACATTAGTTCTGTTCACAACGCTAACTTGTTATATCTGCCTCAATAATTATATATATATATATATACACAGAGAGACATTTGGAACCGGACTTATGCAGCAAGCGAGCTGTACTGTATTGCTTTCTTTAATAAAGTTCTGCCACAAAAGTTTTGGCACTAATGTACTTGCAAAAATGAAGGTTTCCCCCCCTCTCTAGCCACACATATTTGTATGGTTAGTAATGCCGCCCATTTCCTCATTTCTGCATTTCACGCTTAAATATTGAGGTCTGTTTGTAAGGTGGTTTGACGGCGTATTTCCATACAGTTGTGCACTCCAACCGAGGTTAGGTGCATATTGAACACAAGAAGGCTCCAGCAGCCATATCTGTACAGTGGTACCTCGGGTTACATACGCTTCAGGTTACACACTCCGCTAACCCAGAAATAGTACCTCGGGTTAAGAACTTTGCTTCAGGATGAGAACTGAAATCGGGCTTCGGCGGCGGCGCAGCAGCAGGAGGCCCCATTAGCTAAAGTGGTGTTTCAGGTTAAGAACAGTTTCAGGTTAAGAACGGACCTCCAGAACGAATTAAGTACTTAACCCGAGGTACCACTGTACTCTGAACATCAACTGCTCCCTTGAGCAGGTTCCTACAAGCCTTACACCAGCAACTGACCCAGGACCTGAGATTTGTGTGCATTTAAACTCTTGCAAGGAAACCAGTACCAGTGCTGTATCTGGCTGTTCTGGAGCAGGCAAAGAGATTTACTCTTCCCTCTTACCAGCTCATCAGGTTCCAAACAACTATCACCACTTATCTGCAGGGCCGGGTTTAGGTTTGATGAGGCCCTAAGCTACTGGGGCCCTTTATATGTTCAGCTGTCCTTTGTCAACAACAAATAGTCACTGTTTTTTTATGTGTGTTGAATATATGCTATACAGTAATTTATGGACTTAATAGGTATCTAAAGCCATTTGGGCATGTTGCCATGCAACTAGTCCATGCAGAATGCAAGCACTCTATATATATATATATATATATATATATATATATATATATATATATATATATATGAATGAGCAAACCAGTGATATTTTAGGGAGCAGGCTAGCAGGTGGGGCCCATTACATCATAGGAGCCTACACAACACAAAACACTGCTGCTGTAGGTAGGTTTTATTTCATTTGTTTTTTATCTTATATTTTGGAAATGTACATCCAGTTTTTCCCCTTTTAAATTTTTTGGGCCCCCCCCCAAGAGAGTGGGGCCCAAAGCTATAGCTTGTTTAGCTTATACGTAAATCTGGCACTGCTTATCTTATCTTTGCACGCATAGCCAGAGCTACTGCACATCTGCATAGCTGAATCTGGGTGAGCAGTTTTTTACATTGACAAATCCGTAACCATCTCATATTGTGACTCAACGTGCAGAAAAGGATGGCCCAAGTCAACAGGATGTGGGCTGGTGCAACTCCCTTCCCTCACAAAATAAGTTGACAACTGATTTTATGCAATATTAGTTCTACTCAAGAGTAGACCCACTGAAGTTCATTAGCACGGCTAACATTCTGAGACTCGCAGGTAGGCAGAGGGCTAGTTGGCTCCATGATCCAATTGGAGGCATCTCAGAGGCTGTGGTGTGAGGACAGGATCAGATTGGACTTTGCTCTGGCATTTGTATTCCATTTGTATTCTCCAAAGCCTGTGTGGAATTATCCCATTTCGTCCTTGCAACAACTTTGTGAGTTTGCTGAAGTGCGCTGACTGAATGGGAATTCGGATCTAGGCTCTGATCCAAGACCATCCACGGATTCACTATATTTGCAACTTTGGAAACTTTTCCCAGAGGAAAGTTGCCCTCTGAGTGAGTTGTTTCCAAGGCGGCACAAGGGTGGTGCAAAGCCTTATTGATCCTGCATTTAGTAGCAAGAAAGAGCAAGGACGTCTGAGCTGCTCAGCCATCCCTGGTCTTACATCAGTAGCTGCAAACATTTATTTCATATTTGCTGAGCAAAATCGGAGGTCTCACTCTCATTCCTTGCTTATATTGAGCCACATGCTGGCAGTGCGCAGGGCCAAAGCCCATGGTAGGTAGGGCAAGAGCCAGTTGGGGCTGCCCCTTTTCTCTCCCCTCTCTTTCTCTCTCCCCTCCTCCCTGCTCAGCAAAATGTCAAGGGAAGGACAGGTTATTCTTCCCAGAAGCCAACTGCAGTTGGCTTTTGAAATGAGGCTGACGCCACATGAAATTAAGCTGAGGGCTACATGTGGTCACAAAGCCACAAATCACCCACCCCTCACCTAAGTGAGGTGAATAGGGATGGAAGGACTGGTCCATTTTGGTTCTCTGAGTTTCTCAAGTTTTCCCATTTTACACACGGTTCTCCACATTTCTACAGCAATTTGTGGATTTTTATTTTTTAAATCATCATGAAAACTCCTCAGCATTTCAGTGCAGATTTCTCCTCATAAGCATATTTTTGCAAGCAATTTCTCCTCATATAATGTATTTTTGTATGTTGGTGTTCAGCAATATATTCATTTTCATGCACACGTTTACCTAATATTTGCATTTTTGTAAACACTGGTTGGCTGGAGAACTGCATCGCAAAATTCAGGTAAGTGGGGATTGCAAAGGAAGACTATAGCTGGATCTACACAACTATTAAAAACCGTTATAAAAGCTCACAACGGAAATTATCTTTGACTTTCGATTTCAGCTCTAACAGTGCCATCTGGTGCCACATTGTTATAACAAATTTATAACGTTATAATCTGACTAATGTAGCCAAGTCCTATGTCTGAGTTCTCATTTTGTGCAAGCTTGATGAATTCAGCTTTAAATGGGATCAAATTTGGAAGGAATTTCAGACAGATCACTATTACTTATGCATAGGGTTGTTTTTTTGTTTTTGTTTTTGCAAAGTTAATATGTTCTTCCTTTTATGTATTTGGATTACTGTGTGGCTGTGGGATACAGAGGGAGAAATTTGCAGGTGCCAGCGATTGATTCGTCTGACTTGCTTCTGCTTTTATCTTCTTCCTCTCCAGCCCTCAAACCTCCAATCCATCATTTCAAGAAAGCCAGTTACGCCTCCACAAGCACCACCTTCCCACCTTTCCCCAAGAAAACGGAGGACTACTTGGTGAAGTACAAGCTGCTTGATCAGAGGGGCAGAATGAAGAAGATCCAGCACATTTCACAGCACTGGAATAAGAAATAGACGGGAAAGGAAAGCGTCGTCCCTGTATCCCTGCCCTGCCCCCACCTGATAGCCAGTTATTCATGGAGGACATTTTGGAACCAGAGCAAAAAGCACTTTGAAAGCTGCACAAAATGATTGGGGGAAAGTATATAATGTTACATGTGCAATGGAGGCATTTCCTGGTCATAATTCATCCTGTTTCACCAAGATGCCCTCCATATAGTAGCATCAAACCCCTTTACCCATGTGCACAAAATCCCTGTGTCAGCATTCAGGATTGGGTCCTGACTGAGTAATCATTTCTCGACTGTATCTGCCCACATAGCCCATAATAGGTGACTGGCATGGCCAACTTTGGCAGTCAATTACCTTTTCAGAGAGGTGACCTGAACCCAGTTTTACAGAGGGTGGGTTGTTTGGTTTTTTCCAATGTGTCTTTGAAGGGGCTACTCTCGCCTGGTTTAGCCATTTCCTAAGATGTGGTCTAGGAGCCACAGGTGAGAAAAATTATCCCGGAAGGAGCATGACACCCACAATAAACACACATAGTGTCATACCTCGGATTACAAACGCTTCAGGAAGTAACAGAACAGGTTACTTCCGGGTTTCGGCACTCACGTATACACAGAAGCACTAAATCGTGCTTTGTGCATGCGCAGAAGTGCCGAATTGGGACCTGTGTGTGCGCAGATGCGGCGCTGTGGGTTGTGAACGCTGCAGGTTGAGAACGTGCCTCCCGCACGGATCACGTTCACAACCCGAGTGTCCACTATATATGTATATTTCTGGTGCTACCAGTGCAGATCATTAGGGAACAGATAGCAATCTAAGCTTAGACAAATCCAGCAGCCAATCTGTCTCTAGGCCAGTTTCACCTGGACATTGTACTTAATGGGGCCTTTCTACAAAAAGAAGAGAGAGTTCACATTTGCATAGGCCTCCATTTCAATTGATTTTTATTTTTCCCCTCTCCTCTGCTCCTTCAATTTAGGAACAACCGA
This sequence comes from Podarcis gaigeae, assembly GCF_964106915.1. NCBI lineage: Eukaryota > Metazoa > Chordata > Lepidosauria > Squamata > Lacertidae > Podarcis > Podarcis gaigeae. The sequence continues at coordinate 54,317,191 of NC_139688.1, read as the reverse complement.
GGCTTTCTTTCCAGAATTGAGATGATTGTGTTGCAGCATCGTTGTTTTATAAGCAGGCAGACCAAAAGCAAGGCATTCATATACGATAACGGTCTCCCCTTGGGAGGTTGTGGACTCTCCTTCCTTGGAGGTTTTTAAGCAGACGTTGGATGGCCATCTGTCATGGATGCTTTAGCTGAGTTTCCTGCATTTCAGGGGGTTGGACTAGATGACTTTGGGAGTCCCTTCCAGCTCTACAGTTCTATGATTATGCAATTCTATTACAGTCGTACCTTGGTTGACAAATGCCTTGCGACTTGAACGTTTTGGCTCCCGAACGTCACAAACCAGGAAGTGAGTGTTCTGATTTGCGAATGTTCTTTGGAACCCGAACATCCGACACGGCTTTCGATTGGCTGCAGGAGCATCCTGCAGCCAATTGGAAGCCGCAATTTGATTTTTGAACATTTTCGGAAGTCAAACGGACTCCTGGAATGAATTCCATTAGTTAACTAAGGTACGACTGTACAGTTTTCCTAGAGCAGGGCTCTAGGCTGAGTGGGATCCACTCCAGGTCTGTCTGGCCCTTGAGAATCTCTCTAGGCATCAGAACTTCACTTGTCCTCAGCCTGGAATGTCTTTTTCACTCTTTGTGGCCCTGTGTCTAGACATATCTGACTTGTGAGTGGCTGCAATGCAACCTGGCATCCTACAAATATGAGGATCATATCCTTTGTGTCTCCTGCCTCTACCTCTGGAGCCTGGGGCTTTCTGAACGCAAAAACATCAGCTCTACCAGTGAGCTAACACCTTTCCCCAAGGGAAGACATCATGGCTTCAGGCAGCAAAATGTCTTGAACAGACCCTGCTCCTCCTTCCAGGTCAAGGACCTCTGGAACAGCAACATGTCTGGGCAGAAGCTCAGGTCCAGCTGTGTAGGCTTCTAGGACTGATTCAGAAAAACCTGTAAAATGAACTCCCTGCCAGAGCTCAGGAGGCAGGCGAGGGGATGGAGAGAAAAGGGGAAATCCTTATCCAGTCAGGGTTTTTTCTGCCAGTATGCCTGCGTTCCTCCTTCTCTTTAAGCAAATGAATTTTAATAAATGGGAAGACAGCAAGTCAACTGGAGCTGTCACGGAAAACCACATCGTCAGGAAAACTCCTGAGAACGTGTGCGTTCTAGGCCTACAAATGGGCAAGATATTATTTTCAGTGGAATGGCTCCATGTCTTAAAGTCACTGTCCAGCCCAATCCTTTGTAGCACCTCAGAACTGTGTTCCCCTTCCTCCCCAGGCATCATGCTTTGCTGAATCCACTCTTTTTCTTCTTTAATAGGAGAGTTGCCTATATCCTTGCACACAAAGCATTGTAAAATTAGGGGGAGGGGGTGAGAATGTGATTTTATGTCTTGGAATTTCATGACAAAAGGAGAAGATATTTTTGACATTGCTTGTAAAGTGTCACTTAGATTATCTGCAGAAAAGGTTGTATAAAATGCACTATTTTATTCTTCCAAATGAGCCTTGTTTATTTGTGAGTTTGTTTGTGCAGAGGCTCCCCTTTTCCTGTTTGCATATCTAGATGATATCACATTTCAATTCCACAACTCTTCCAAATGATGGTGTATTAGGCTTTGGAAAGCGGTGGTTTCGTAGTAGAAAAATGGGACAATCATTTAATTTTAAGCAGCCCAAATCAGTTGCAACCTGCAAGTAGTACTGTTCTTCATTGATACAACACTCCCATCTTGTGGTCATAGCTGTAGGGTGCAAAATGCACAATTTTGTTTTATTTTATTGCTCAAGTAGCTGTTATATGCTCTAGAACAGTGTTTTTCAACCTTTTTTGGGCAAAGGCACACTTGTTTCATGAAAAAAATCACGAGGCACACCACCATTAGAAAATGTTAAAAAAAGTAACTCTGTGCCTATATTGACTATATATAAAGTAATTCTCTTGAATAGGAATCAGATAAACACAAAGAAAGTATTTTATAATTACTTTATTATGAAGTAGTAAGTAAACAGAAATATGAAAAATTATAAAATACTTTATTTTTAAATCTTTTGAATTTTTCAATTTTTCCCACGGCACACCAGGCAACATCTCGCGGCACGCTAGTGTGCCGCGGAACAGTGGTTGAAAAACACTGCTCTAGAACGATTTCTCGCTACCTACATAGCAGTGAAACAATACCCAGTACATATTTAAAATACTTTGAATTCCCCCAAAAATGTTAAATATCATCACAGAAACTATTGAATTGGATGGAGAATTAGAAAAAACAAAAACTTGAAATTCAGGTGGAAACACAGCTGTCCTGAACAAACACATCTTATGAGGTGCTTTTTTCTAACCTTGTTTCTTGCAACCTCCCTTTTTTGTCTTGATATTTGTAATTTCAAATTTATCTACATTAATTCACGACACTTTTACCATCATTGGTTACGTTCAGATGTAACATCAAACCATGGTTGGTTACGTTCAGATGTAACATCAAACCATGGTTGGTTACGTTCAGATGTAATAACATCAAACCATGGTTTCGTGTTATGTCTGACCTTACACCAATTTACAAAAAGTGCTTTTGCAGGGACTACCAAACCAGGAAAACAAAGCATGGAACATAGGAAGCCTTCACATGCTAAGTCAGTGCATTGGGCCATCTATCTGACTGGCAGGATTTCAGACAAAGTATATTCCCAGGCCGATTCAACCTGGCACATTCTGCATGCAAAGAAGCTGGTTTGCAAACCACACTTTCTGCTAACTCCTAAATTCACAAACCACTGGCAATCAACAAAATCACCACTTCACTCAAGAGCCTGCACCACAGAGACAGAATAAAACGTTTGAAGCTGAATCCTTACCAAATAGGAACCGAAAGCAGGCAGCTCTAAACCATAAGTACATTTGGAAGTTTGAAACCATGGTTTGGACTACTGACTATGGGAACTGCTTTGGGTTTGTGTGAATATATATCTTGAGAAAGTGGTATGGGTGCCAGCACAAAATGGCTGCCAATACAGCAAAAAGAGAGAGGTGACAGTCTTACATACTGGTGGGTACCAGCAACAAAAATAAAAATGCACTGACTATGGGTAGCACAAGCCATGGCTTGGGATGGTGTTTGAACTGAGCCATTTGCTTTGTAAAATATTGAGTGTTGAGGACACCTGCAGAAAATAATAATAATAATAAAAATAATAATTTAGTATTTATACCCTGCCCATCTGGCTGGGCCTACCCAGCCACTCTGGGCTGCTTCCATAAAAACCAAAAATACAGTAAAATATCACACGTTAAAAACTTCCCTGAACAGGGCTGCCTTAAGATGTCTTCTGAATGTCAGGTAGTTGTTTAGGGATTTTTTGAAAAAAATATTTTTCTGCCGGTTAAGTGGTCGAGGGCTGATTTCTTTTCCTGTGATAAAAAGACTTCTGTTTCGACCGCAAAACCTTTCAGGGGAGCATTAGCAACCGTTTGGCACCATTTCTGAGTCAATTGCCGAAAGTCAGAGTTTTGATGAAATTGTGACCTTAGGGCTTGTGGCTTAGAGCATTTGCAGCCGTTTGGCATCATTTTTGAGTGAATTGCCAAAAGTCAGAGTTTTGATGAAATTGTGACCCCGGGGCTTAGGGATTTTTTCAAAAAAATATTTTTCTGCCGGTTAGGTTGTCGAGGGCTGATTTCTTTTCCTGTGATAAAAAGCCTTCTCTTTCGACCGCCAAACCTTTCAGGGGAGCATTTGCAACCGTTTGGCACCATTTCTGAGTCAATTGCCGAAAGTCAGATTTTTGAAGAAATTGTGACCTTAGGGCTTGTGGCTTAGAGCATTTGCAGCCGTTTGGCATCATTTTTGAGTGAATTGCCAAAAGTCAGAGTTTTGATGCAATTGTGACCCTGGGCTTAGGGGTTTTTTTAAAAAAATTTTTTCCTGCCGGTTACGTTGTCGAGGGCAGATTTCTTTTCCTGTGATAAAAAGCCTTTTCTTTCTACCGCCAAACCTTTCAGGGGAGCATTTGCAACCATTTGGCACCATTTTTGAGTCAATTGCCAAAAGTCAGGTTTTTGATGAAACTGTGAACCCGGGGCTTAGGGATGTTTTCAAAAATATCTTTTCCTGCCGGTTCAGTTGTCGAGGGCTGATTTCTTATCCTGTGATGAAAAGGCTTCTGTTTCGACCGCCAAACCTTTCAGGGGAGCATTTGCAACCGTTGGGCACCATTTTTGAGTGAATTGCCGAAAGTCAGAGTTTTTATGAAATTGTGACCCCGGGGCTTAGGGATTTTTTCAAAAAAATATTTTTCTGCCGGTTAAGTAGTTGAGGGCTGATTTTCTGTCCTGTGATAAAAAGGCTTCTGTTTCGACCGCCAAACCTTTCAGGGGAGCATTTGCAACCGTTTGGCACCATTTTTGAGTCAACTCTGAAAGTCAGAGTTTTGATGAAATTGTGACCCCGGGGCTTAGTGATTTTTTCAAAAAAATATTTTTCTGCCGGTTCAGTTGTCGTGGGCTGATTTCTTATAATGTGATAAAAAGCCTTCTGTTTCGACCGCAAAACCTTTCAGGGGAGCATTTGCAACCGTTGGGCACCATTTTTGAGTGAATTGCCGAAAGTCAGAGTTTTTACGAAATTGTGACTTAGGAATTTTTTCAAAAAAATATTTTTCTGCCGGTTATGTTGTTGAGGGCTGATTTTCTGTCCTGTGATAAAAAGCCTTCTGTTTCGACCGCAAAACCTTTCAGGGGAGCATTTGCAACCGTTTGGCACCATTTTTGAGTCAATTGTCAAAAGTCAGGTTTTTGATGAAATTGTGACCCCGGGGCTTAGGGATTTTTTCAAAAATATCTTTTTCTGCCGGTTAAGTTGTCGAGGGCTGATTTCTTTGCCTCTGATAAAAAGACTTCTATTTCGACCGCCAAACCTTTCAGGGGAGTGTTTGGAACCGTTTGGCACCATTTTTGAGTCAACTCTGAAAGTCAGAGTTTTGATGAAATTGTGACCCCGGGGCTTAGGGATTTTTTCAAAAAAATATTTTTCTGCCGGTTAAGTTGTCAACAGCTGATTTCTTTTCCTCTGATAAAAAGACTTCTCTTTCGACCGCCAAACCTTTCAGGGGAGCACTTGCAGCCGTTTGGCACCATTTTTGAGTCAACTCTGAAAGTCAGAATTTTGATGAAATTGTGACCCCGGGGCTTAGGGATTTTTTCAAAAAAATATTTTTCTGCCAGTTAAGTTGTCGAGGGCTGATTTCTTTTCCTGTGATAAGAAGCCTTCTCTTTCGACCGCCAAACCTTTCAGGGGAGTGTTTGGAACCGTTTGGCACCATTTTTGAGTCAACTCTGAAAGTCAGGTTTTTGATGAAATTGTGACCCCAGGGCTTAGGGATTTTCTCAAAAAAATTTTTTTCTGCCGGTTAAGTTGTCGAGGGCTGATTTCGTATCCGGTGATAAAAAGCCTTATGTTTTGACAGACAAACGTTTCAGGGGAGCATTTACAACCGTTTGGCACCATTTCTGAGTCAATTACCGAAAGTCAGATTTTTGATGAAATTGTGACCCCGGGGCTTAGGGATTTTTTCAAAAATATATTTTTCTGCCGGTTAAGTAGTTGAGGGCTGATTTTCTGTCCTGTGATAAAAAGGCTTCTGTTTCGACCGCCAAACCTTTCAGGGGAGCATTTGCAACCGTTTGGCACCATTTTTGAGTCAACTCTGAAAGTCAGAGTTTTGATGAAATTGTGACCCCGGGGCTTAGTGATTTTTTCAAAAAAATATTTTTCTGCCGGTTCAGTTGTCGTGGGCTGATTTCTTATCCTGTGATAAAAAGCCTTCTGTTTCGACCGCAAAACCTTTCAGGGGAGCATTTGCAACCGTTGGGCACCATTTTTGAGTGAATTGCCGAAAGTCAGAGTTTTTACGAAATTGTGACTTAGGAATTTTTTCAAAAAAATATTTTTCTGCCGGTTATGTTGTTGAGGGCTGATTTTCTGTCCTGTGATAAAAAGCCTTCTGTTTCGACCGCAAAACCTTTCAGGGGAGCATTTGCAACCGTTTGGCACCATTTTTGAGTCAATTGTCAAAAGTCAGGTTTTTGATGAAATTGTGACCCCGGGGCTTAGGGATTTTTTCAAAAATATCTTTTTCTGCCGGTTAAGTTGTCGAGGGCTGATTTCTTTGCCTCTGATAAAAAGACTTCTATTTCGACCGCCAAACCTTTCAGGGGAGTGTTTGGAACCGTTTGGCACCATTTTTGAGTCAACTCTGAAAGTCAGAGTTTTGATGAAATTGTGACCCCGGGGCTTAGGGATTTTTTCAAAAAAATATTTTTCTGCCGGTTAAGTTGTCAAGGGCTGATTACTTTTCCTCTGATAAAAAGACTTATCTTTCGACCGCCAAACCTTTCAGAGGAGCATGTGCAACCGTTGGGCTCCATTTTTGAATGAATTGCCGAAAGTCAGATTTTTGATGAAATTGTGACCCCGGGGCTTAGGGATTTTTTCAAAAAAATATTTTTCTGCCGGTTAAGTTGTCGAGGGCGGATTTCTTTGCCTCTGATAAAAAGACTTCTCTTTCGACCGCCAAACCTTTCAGGGGAGCACTTGCAGCCGTTTGGCACCATTTTTGAGTCAACTCTGAAAGTCAGAATTTTGATGAAATTGTGACCCCGGGGCTTAGGGATTTTTTCAAAAAAATATTTTTCTGCCAGTTAAGTTGTCGAGGGCTGATTTCTTTTCCTGTGATAAGAAGCCTTCTCTTTCGAACGCCAAACCTTTCAGGGGAGCATTTGCTACCGTTTGGCACCATTTCTGAGTCAATTGCCGAAAGTCAGGTTTTTGATGAAATTGTGACCCCAGGGCTTAGGGATTTTCTCAAAAAATTTTTTTTCTGCCGGTTAAGTTGTCGAGGGCTGATTTCTTTTCCTGTGATAAAAAGCCTTCTCTTTCGACCGCCAAACCTTTCAGAGGAGCATTTCCAACCGTTTGGCACCATTTTTGAGTCAATTGCCGAAAGTCAGATTTTTGATGAATTTCTGACCCCGGGGCTTAGGGATTTTTTCAAAAAAATCTTTTTCTGCCGGTTAAGTTGTCGTGGGCTGATTTCTTATCCTGTGATAAAAAGCCTTCTGTTTCGACCACAAAACCTTTCAGGGGAGCATTTGCAACCGTTGGGCACAATTTTTGAATGAATTGCCGAAAGTCAGAGTTTTTATGAAATTGTGACTTAGGAATTTTTTCAAAAAAATATTTTTCTGCCGGTTATGTTGTTGAGGGCTGATTTTCTGTCCTGTGATAAAAAGGCTTCTGTTTCGACCGCCAAACCTTTCAGGGGAGCATTTGCTACCGTTTGGCACCATTTCTGAGTCAATTGCCGAAAGTCAGATTTTTGATGAAATTGTGACCCCGGTGCTTAGGGATTTTTTTCAAAAAAATCTTTTTCTGCCTGTTAGGTTGTTGACGGCTGATTTTCTGTCCTGTGATAAAAAGGCTTCTGTTTCGACCGCCAAACCTTTCAGGGGAGCATTAGCAACCGTTGTGCACCATTTCTGAGTTAATTGCCGAAAGTCAGGTTTTTGATGAATTTCTGACCCCGGGGCTTAGGGATTTTTTCAAAAAAATATTTTTCTGCCGGTTAAGTTGTCGACAGCTGATTGCTTTTCCTCTGATAAAAAGACTTCTCTTTCGACCGCCAAACCTTTTAGGGGAGCATTTGCAGCCGTTTGGCACCATTTTTGAGTCAACTCTGAAAGTCAGAGTTTTGATGAAATTGTGACCCCGGGGCTTAGGGATTTTTTCAAAAAAATATTTTTCTGCCAGTTAAGTTGTCGAGGGCTGATTTCTTTTCCTGTGATAAAAAGCCTTCTCTTTCGAACGCCAAACCTTTCACGGGAGCATTTGCAACCGTTTGGCACCATTTCTGAGTCAATTGCCGAAAGTCAGGTTTTTGATGAAATTGTGACCCCAGGGCTTAGGGATTTTCTCAAAAAAATATTTTTCTGCCGGTTAAGTTGTCGAGGGCTGATTTCGTATCCAGTGATAAAAAGGCTTATGTTTTGACAGACAAACGTTTCAGGGGAGCATTTGCAACCGTTGGGCACCATTTTTGAATGAATTGCCGAAAGTCAGATTTTTGATGAAATTGTGACTTAGGAATTTTTTCAAAAAAATATTTTTCTGCCGGTTATGTTGTTGAGGGCTGATTTTCTGTCCTGTGATAAAAAGGCTTCTGTTTCGACCGCCAAACCTTTCAGGGGAGCATTAGCAACCGTTTGGCACCATTTTTGAGTGAATTGCCGAAAGTCAGATTTTTAATGAAATTTTGACTTAGGAATTTTTTAAAAAAATATCTTTCTGCCGGTTATGTTGTTGAGGGCTGATTTTCTGTCCTGTGATAAAAAGCCTTCTGTTTCGACCGCAAAACGTTTCAGGGGAGCATTTGCAACCGTTTGGAACCATTTTTGAGTCAATTGCCAAAAGTCAGGTTTTTGATGAAATTGTGACCCCGGGGCTTAGGGATTTTTTCAAAAATATCTTTTTCTGCCGGTTAAGTTGTCGAGGGCTGATTTCGTATCCGGTGATAAAAAGCCTTATGTTTTGACCTTTCAGGGGAGCATTTGCAGCCGTTTGGCACCATTTTTGAGTCAACTCTGAAAGTCAGAGTTTTGATGAAATTGTGACCCCGGGGCTTAGGGATTTTTTCAAAAAAATATTTTTCTGCCAGTTAAGTTGTCGAGGGCTGATTTCTTTTCCTGTGATAAAAAGCCTTCTCTTTCGACCGCCAAACCTTTCAGGGGAGCATTTGCAACCGTTTGGCACCATTTTTGAGTCAACTCTGAAAGTCAGGTTTTGATGAAATTGTGACCCCGGGGCTTATGGATTTTTTCAAAAAAATATTTTTCTGCCGGTTAAGTTGTCGAGGGCTGATTTCTTATCCTGTGATAAAAAGCCTTCTGTTTCGACCGCAAAACCTTTCAGGGGAGCATTTGCAACCGTTGGGCACCATTTTTGAGTGAATTGCCGAAAGTCAGAGTTTTTATGAAATTGTGACTTAGGAATTTTTTCAAAAAAATATTTTTCTGCCGGTTATGTTGTTGAGGGCTGATTTTCTGTCCTGTGATAAAAAGCCTTCTGTTTCGACTGCCAAACCTTTCAGGGGAGCGTTTGGAACCGTTTGGCACCATTTTTGAGTCAACTCTGAAAGTCAGAGTTTTGATGAAATTGTGACCCCGGGGCTTAGGGATTTTTTCAAAAAAATCTTTTTCTGCCGGTTAAGTTGTCGACAGCTGATTTCTTTTCCTCTGATAAAAAGACTTCTCTTTCGACCGCCAAACCTTTCAGGGGAGCATTTGCAGCCGTTTGGCACCATTTTTGAGTCAACTCTGAAAGTCAGAGGTTTGATGAAATTTTGGCTTAGGGATTTTTTCAAAAAAATATTTTTCTGCCAGTTAAGTTGTCGAGGGCTGATTTCTTTTCCTGTGATAAAAAGCCTTCTCTTTCGAACGCCAAACCTTGCAGGGGAGCATTTGCAACCGTTTGGCACCATTTCTGAGTCAATTGCCGAAAGTCAGGTTTTTGATGAAATTGTGACCCCAGGGCTTAGGGATTTTCTCAAAAAAATATTTTCCTGCCGGTTATGTTGTTGAGGGCTGATTTTCTGTCCTGTGATAAAAAGGCTTCTGTTTCGGCCGCCAAACCTTTCAGGGGAGAATTAGCAACCGTTTGGCACCATTTCTGAGTCAATTGCCGAAAATCAGATTTTTGATGAAATTGTGACCCCGGTGCTTAGGGATTTTTTCAAAAAAATATTTTTCTGCCTGTTAGGTTGTTGACGGCTGATTTTCTGTCCTGTGATAAAAAGGCTTCTGTTTCGACCGCCAAACCTTTCAGGGGAGAATTAGCAACCGTTTGGCACCATTTCTGAGTCAATTGCCGAAAATCAGATTTTTGATGAAATTGTGACCCCGGTGCTTAGGGATTTTTTCAAAAAAATATTTTTCTGCCTGTTAGGTTGTTGACGGCTGATTTTCTGTCCTGTGATAAAAAGGCTTCTGTTTCGACCGCCAAACCTTTCAGGGGAGCATTAGCAACCGTTGTTCACCATTTCTGAGTCAAATGCCGAAAGTCAGATTTTTTATGAATTTCTGACCCGGGGGCTTAGGGATTTTTTCAAAAAAATCTTTTTCTGCCGGTTAAGTTGTCGTGGGCTGATTTCTTATCCTATGATAAAAAGCCTTCTCTTTCGAACGCCAAACCTTTCAGGGGAGCATTTGCAACCGTTTGGCACCATTTTTGAGTCAATTGCCAAAAGTCAGGTTTTTGTTGAAATTGTGACCCCGGGGCTTAGGGATTTTTTCAAAAATATCTTTTTCTGCCGGTTAAGTTGTCGAGGGCTGATTTCGTATCCGGTGATAAAAAGCCTTATGTTTTGACAGACAAACGTATCAGGGGAGCATTTGCAACCGTTTGGCACCATTTCTGAGTCAATTGCCGAAAGTCAGAGTTTTGATGAAATTGTGACCCCGGGGCTTAGGGATTTTTTCAAAAAAATATTTTTCTGCCAGTTAAGTTGTCGAGGGCTGATTTCTTTTCCTGTGATAAAAAGCCTTCTCTTTCGAACGCCAAACCTTTCAGGGGAGCATTTGCAACCGTTTGGCACCATTTCTGAGTCAATTGCCGAAAGTCAGGTTTTTGATGAAATTGTGACCCCAGGGCTTAGGGATTTTCTCAAAAAAATATTTTTATGCCGGTTAAGTTGTCGAGGGCTGATTGCATTTCCTGTGATAAAAATACTTCTCTTTCAACCCCCAACCCTTTCAGGGGAGCATTAGCAACCATTAGGCTCCATTTTTGAGTAAATTGCCGAAAGTCAGAGTTTTGATGAAATTGTGACCCCGGGGCTTAGGGATTTTTTCAAAAAAATATTTTTCTGCCGGTTAAGTTGTCGAGGGCTGATTTCTTTTCCTGTGATAAAAAAACTTCTCTTTCGACCGCCAAACCTTTCAGTGGAGCATTTGAAACCGTTGGGCACCATTCTTGAGTCAATTGCCGAAAGTCAGATTTTTAATGAAATTTTGACTTAGGAATTTTTTAAAAAAATATCTTTCTGCCGGTTATGTTGTTGAGGGCTGATTTCTTATCCTGTGATAAAAAGCCTTCTGTTTCGACCGCAAAACGTTTCAGGGGAGCATTTGCAACCGTTTGGAACCATTTTTGAGTCAATTGCCAAAAGTCAGGTTTTTGATGAAATTGTGACCCCGGGGCTTAGGGATTTTTTCAAAAATATCTTTTTCTGCCGGTTAAGTTGTCGAGGGCTGATTTCGTATCCGGTGATAAAAAGCCTTATGTTTTGACAGACAAACGTTTCAGGGGAGCATTTGCAACCGTTTGGCACCATTTCTGAGTCAATTGCCGAAAGTCAGATTTTTGATGAAATTGTGACCCTGGGGCTTAGGGATTTTTTCATAAAAATATTTTTCTGCCGGTTAAGTTGTCGACTGCTGATTTCTTTTCCTCTGATAAAAAGACTTCTCTTTCGACCTTTCAGGGGAGCATTTGCAGCCGTTTGGCACCATTTTTGAGTCAACTCTGAAAGTCAGAGTTTTGATGAAATTGTGACCCCGGGGCTTAGGGATTTTTTCAAAAAAATATTTTTCTGCCAGTTAAGTTGTCGAGGGCTGATTTCTTTTCCTGTGATAAAAAGCCTTCTCTTTCGACCGCCAAACCTTTCAGGGGAGCATTTGCAACCGTTTGGCACCATTTTTGAGTCAACTCTGAAAGTCAGGTTTTGATGAAATTGTGACCCCGGGGCTTATGGATTTTTTCAAAAAAATATTTTTCTGCCGGTTAAGTTGTCGAGGGCTGATTTCTTATCCTGTGATAAAAAGCCTTCTGTTTCGACCGCAAAACCTTTCAGGGGAGCATTTGCAACCGTTGGGCACCATTTTTGAGTGAATTGCCGAAAGTCAGAGTTTTTATGAAATTGTGACTTAGGAATTTTTTCAAAAAAATATTTTTCTGCCGGTTATGTTGTTGAGGGCTGATTTTCTGTCCTGTGATAAAAAGCCTTCTGTTTCGACCGCCAAACCTTTCAGGGGAGCGTTTGGAACCGTTTGGCACCATTTTTGAGTCAACTCTGAAAGTCAGAGTTTTGATGAAATTGTGACCCCGGGGCTTAGGGATTTTTTCAAAAAAATCTTTTTCTGCCGGTAAAGTTGTCGACAGCTGATTTCTTTTCCTCTGATAAAAAGACTTCTCTTTCGACCGCCAAACCTTTCAGGGGAGCATTTGCAGCCGTTTGGCACCATTTTTGAGTCAACTCTGAAAGTCAGAGGTTTGATGAAATTTTGGCTTAGGGATTTTTTCAAAAAAATATTTTTCTGCCAGTTAAGTTGTCGAGGGCTGATTTCTTTTCCTGTGATAAAAAGCCTTCTCTTTCGAACGCCAAACCTTGCAGGGGAGCATTTGCAACCGTTTGGCACCATTTCTGAGTCAATTGCCGAAAGTCAGGTTTTTGATGAAATTGTGACCCCAGGGCTTAGGGATTTTCTCAAAAAAATATTTTCCTGCCGGTTATGTTGTTGAGGGCTGATTTTCTGTCCTGTGATAAAAAGGCTTCTGTTTCGGCCGCCAAACCTTTCAGGGGAGAATTAGCAACCGTTTGGCACCATTTCTGAGTCAATTGCCGAAAATCAGATTTTTGATGAAATTGTGACCCCGGTGCTTAGGGATTTTTTCAAAAAAATATTTTTCTGCCTGTTAGGTTGTTGACGGCTGATTTTCTGTCCTGTGATAAAAAGGCTTCTGTTTCGACCGCCAAACCTTTCAGGGGAGAATTAGCAACCGTTTGGCACCATTTCTGAGTCAATTGCCGAAAATCAGATTTTTGATGAAATTGTGACCCCGGTGCTTAGGGATTTTTTCAAAAAAATATTTTTCTGCCTGTTAGGTTGTTGACGGCTGATTTTCTGTCCTGTGATAAAAAGGCTTCTGTTTCGACCGCCAAACCTTTCAGGGGAGCATTAGCAACCGTTGTTCACCATTTCTGAGTCAAATGCCGAAAGTCAGATTTTTTATGAATTTCTGACCCCGGGGCTTAGGGATTTTTTCAAAAATATCTTTTTCTGCCGGTTAAGTTGTCGAGGGCTGATTTCGTATCCGGTGATAAAAAGCCTTATGTTTTGACAGACAAACGTATCAGGGGAGCATTTGCAACCGTTTGGCACCATTTCTGAGTCAATTGCCGAAAGTCAGAGTTTTGATGAAATTGTGACCCCGGGGCTTAGGGATTTTTTCAAAAAAATATTTTTCTGCCAGTTAAGTTGTCGAGGGCTGATTTCTTTTCCTGTGATAAAAAGCCTTCTCTTTCGAACGCCAAACCTTTCAGGGGAGCATTTGCAACCGTTTGGCACCATTTCTGAGTCAATTGCCGAAAGTCAGGTTTTTGATGAAATTGTGACCCCAGGGCTTAGGGATTTTCTCAAAAAAATATTTTTATGCCGGTTAAGTTGTCGAGGGCTGATTGCATTTCCTGTGATAAAAATACTTCTCTTTCAACCCCCAACCCTTTCAGGGGAGCATTAGCAACCATTAGGCTCCATTTTTGAGTAAATTGCCGAAAGTCAGAGTTTTGATGAAATTGTGACCCCGGGGCTTAGGGATTTTTTCAAAAAAATATTTTTCTGCCGGTTAAGTTGTCGAGGGCTGATTTCTTTTCCTGTGATAAAAAAACTTCTCTTTCGACCGCCAAACATTTCAGTGGAGCATTTGAAACCGTTGGGCACCATTCTTGAGTCAATTGCCGAAAGTCAGATTTTTTATGAAATTGTGACCCCGGGGCTTAGGGATTTTTTCAAAAAAAAAAATTTTTCTGCCGGTTAAGTTGTCGAGGGCTGATTTCTTTTCCTGTGATAAAAAAACTTCTGTTTCGACCGCCAAACCTTTCAGTGGAGCATTTGAAACCATTGGGCACCATTCTTGAGTCAATTGCCGAAAGTCAGATTTTTGATGAAATTCTGACCCCGGGGCTTAGGGATTTTTTCAAAAAAAAATATTTTTCTGCCGGTTAAGTTGTCGAGGGCTCATTTCTTTTCCTGTGATAAAAAGCCTTCTGTTTCGACCGCCAAACCTTTCAGAGGAGCATTTGCAACCGTTTGGTACCATTTTTTAGTCAATTGCCGAAATCAGATTTTTGCTGAAATTGTGACCCCGGGGCTTAGGGATTTTTTCAAAAAAATATTTTTCTGCCAGTTAAGTTGTCGAGGGCTGATTTCTTTGCCTCTGATAAAAAGACTTCTCTTTCGACCGCCAAACCTTTCAGGGGAGCGTTTGGAACCGTTTGGCACCATTTTTGAGTCAACTCTGAAAGTCAGAGTTTTGATGAAATTGTGACCCCGGGGCTTAGGAATTTTTTCAAAAATATATTTTTCTGCCAGTTAAGTTGTCGAGGGCTGATTTCTTTTCCTGTGATAAAAAGCCTTCAATTTCTAACGCCAAACCTTTCAGGGGAGCATTTCCAACCGTTTGGCACCATTTCTGAGTCAATTGCCGAAAGTCAGGTTTTTGATGAAATTTTGACCCCGGAGCTTAGGAATTTTTTCAAAAAAATATTTTTCTGCCGGTTAAGTTGTCGAGGGCTGATTTCGTATCCGGTGATAAAAAGCCTTCTCTTTCGACCGCCAAACCTTTCAGGGGAGCATTTGCAATCGTTTGGCACCATTTTTGAGTCAATTGCCAAAAGACAGGTTTTTGATGAAATTGTGACCCCGGGGCTTAGGGATTTTTTCAAAAATATCTTTTTCTGCCGGTTAAGTTGTCGAGGGCTGATTTCATTTCCTGTAATAAAAAGACTTCTCTTTCGACCGCCAAACCTTTCAGGGGAGCGTTTGGAACCATTTGGCACCATTTTTGAGTCAACTGTGAAAGTCAGAGTTTTGAAGAAATTGTGACCCCGGGGCTTAGGGATTTTTTCAAAAAAATCTTTTTCTGCCGGTTAAGTTGTCGAGGGCTGATTTCTTTTCCTGTGATAAAAAGCCTTCTCTTTCGACCGCCAAACCTTTCAGTGCAGCATTTGCAGCCGTTTGGCACCATTTTTGAGTCAATTGCCAAAGGACAGGTTTTTGATGAAATTGTGACCCCGGGGTTTAGGGAGTTTTTCAAAAATATCTTTTTCTGCCGGTTAAGTTGTCGAGGGCTGATTTCATTTCCTGTGATAAAAAGCCTTCTCTTTCGACCGCCAAACCTTTCAGAGGAGCATTTGCAACCGTTTGGCACCATTTCTGAGTCAATTGCCGAAAGTCAGATTTTTGATGAAATTGTGACCCCGGGGCTTAGGGATTTTTTCAAAAAAAATTTTTTTTCTGTCGGTTAAGTTGTCGAAGGCTCATTTCTTTTCCTGTGATAAAAAGCCTTCTGTTTCGACAGCCAAACCTTTCAGAGGAGCATTTGCAACCGTTTGGTACCATTTTTTAGTCAATTGCCGAAAGTCAGAGTTTTGATGAAATTGTGACCCCGGGGCTTAGGAATTTTTTCAAAAATATATTTTTCTGCCAGTTAAGTTGTCGAGGGCTGATTTCTTTTCCTGTGATAAAAAGCCTTCAATTTCTAACGCCAAACCTTTCAGGGGAGCATTTGCAACCGTTTGGCACCATTTTTGAGTCAACTCTGAAAGTCAGAGTTTTGATGAAATTGTGACCCCGGGGCTTAGGGATTTTTTCAAAAATATCTTTTTTTGCCGGTTAAGTTGTCGAGGGCTGTTTTCATTTCCTGTGATAAAAAGACTTCTCTTTCGACCGCCAAACCTTTCAGGGGAGCGTTTGGAACCATTTGGCACCATTTTTGAGTCAACTGTGAAAGTCAGAGTTTTGATGAAATTGTGACCCCGGGGCTTAGGGATTTTTTCAAAAAAATATTTTTCTGCCGGTTAAGTTGTCGAGGGCTGATTTCGTATCCGGTGATAAAAAGCCTTCTCTTTCGACCGCCAAACCTTTCAGGGGAGCATTTGCAATCGTTTGGCACCATTTTTGAGTCAATTGCCAAAAGACAGGTTTTTGATGAAATTGTGACCCCGGGGCTTAGGGATTTTTTCAAAAAAATCTTTTTCTGCCGGTTAAGTTGTCGAGGGCTGATTTCATTTCCTTTAATAAATAGACTTCTCTTTCGACCGCCAAACCTTTCAGGGGAGCGTTTGGAACCATTTGGCACCATTTTTGAGTCAACTGTGAAAGTCAGAGTTTTGATGAAATTGTGACCCCGGGGCATAGGGATTTTTTCAAAAAAATCTTTTTCTGCCGGTTAAGTTGTCGAGGGCTGATTTCTTTTCCTGTGATAAAAACCCTTCTCTTTCGACCGCCAAACCTTTCAGGGGAGCATTTGCAGCCGTTTGGCACCATTTTTGAGTCAATTGCCAAAGGACAGGTTTTTGATGAAATTGTGACCCCGGGGTTTTGGGATTTTTTCAAAAATATTTTTTTCTGCCGGTTAAGTTGTCGAGGGCTGATTTCATTTCCTGTGATAAAAAGCCTTCTCTTTCGACCGCCAAACCTTTCAGAGGAGCATTTGCAACCGTTTGGCACCATTTCTGAGTCAATTGCCGAAAGTCAGATTTTTGATGAAATTGTGACCCCGGGGCTTAGGGATTTTTTCAAAAAAATCTTTTTCTGCCGGTTAAGTTGTGTAGGGCTGATTTCTTTGCCTCTGATAAAAAGACTTCTCTTTCGACCGCCAAACCTTTCAGTGGAGCATTTGCAACCGTTTGGCACCATTTTTGAGTCAATTGCCAAAAGACAGGTTTTTGATGAAATTGTGACCCCGGGGCTTAGGGATTTTTTCAAAAATATCTTTTTCTGCCGGTTAAGTTGTCGAGGGCTGATTTCATTTCCTGTAATAAAAAGACTTCTCTTTCGACCGCCAAACCTTTCAGGGGAGCGTTTGGAACCATTTGGCACCATTTTTGAGTCAACTGTGAAAGTCAGAGTTTTGAAGAAATTGTGACCCCGGGGCTTAGGGATTTTTTCAAAAAAATCTTTTTCTGCCGGTTAAGTTGTCGAGGGCTGATTTCTTTTCCTGTGATAAAAAGCCTTCTCTTTCGACCGCCAAACCTTTCAGGGCAGCATTTGCAGCCGTTTGGCACCATTTTTGAGTCAATTGCCAAAGGACAGGTTTTTGATGAAATTGTGACCCCAGGGCTTAGGGATTTTCTCAAAAAAATATTTTTATGCCGGTTAAGTTGTCGAGGGCTGATTGCATTTCCTGTGATAAAAATACTTCTCTTTCAACCCCCAACCCTTTCAGGGGAGCATTAGCAACCATTAGGCTCCATTTTTGAGTAAATTGCCGAAAGTCAGAGTTTTGATGAAATTGTGACCCCGGGGCTTAGGGATTTTTTCAAAAAAATATTTTTCTGCCGGTTAAGTTGTCGAGGGCTGATTTCTTTTCCTGTGATAAAAAAACTTCTCTTTCGACCGCCAAACCTTTCAGTGGAGCATTTGAAACCGTTGGGCACCATTCTTGAGTCAATTGCCGAAAGTCAGATTTTTTATGAAATTGTGACCCCGGGGCTTAGGGATTTTTTCAAAAAAAAATATTTTTCTGCCGGTTAAGTTGTCGAGGGCTCATTTCTTTTCCTGTGATAAAAAGCCTTCTGTTTCGACCGCCAAACCTTTCAGAGGAGCATTTGCAACCGTTTGGTACCATTTTTTAGTCAATTGCCGAAATCAGATTTTTGCTGAAATTGTGACCCCGGGGCTTAGGGATTTTTTCAAAAAAATATTTTTCTGCCAGTTAAGTTGTCGAGGGCTGATTTCTTTGCCTCTGATAAAAAGACTTCTCTTTCGACCGCCAAACCTTTCAGGGGAGCGTTTGGAACCGTTTGGCACCATTTTTGAGTCAACTCTGAAAGTCAGAGTTTTGATGAAATTGTGACCCCGGGGCTTAGGAATTTTTTCAAAAATATATTTTTCTGCCAGTTAAGTTGTCGAGGGCTGATTTCTTTTCCTGTGATAAAAAGCCTTCAATTTCTAACGCCAAACCTTTCAGGGGAGCATTTCCAACCGTTTGGCACCATTTCTGAGTCAATTGCCGAAAGTCAGGTTTTTGATGAAATTTTGACCCCGGAGCTTAGGAATTTTTTCAAAAAAATATTTTTCTGCCGGTTAAGTTGTCGAGGGCTGATTTCGTATCCGGTGATAAAAAGCCTTCTCTTTCGACCGCCAAACCTTTCAGGGGAGCATTTGCAATCGTTTGGCACCATTTTTGAGTCAATTGCCAAAAGACAGGTTTTTGATGAAATTGTGACCCCGGGGCTTAGGGATTTTTTCAAAAATATCTTTTTCTGCCGGTTAAGTTGTCGAGGGCTGATTTCATTTCCTGTAATAAAAAGACTTCTCTTTCGACCGCCAAACCTTTCAGGGGAGCGTTTGGAACCATTTGGCACCATTTTTGAGTCAACTGTGAAAGTCAGAGTTTTGAAGAAATTGTGACCCCGGGGCTTAGGGATTTTTTCAAAAAAATCTTTTTCTGCCGGTTAAGTTGTCGAGGGCTGATTTCTTTTCCTGTGATAAAAAGCCTTCTCTTTCGACCGCCAAACCTTTCAGTGCAGCATTTGCAGCCGTTTGGCACCATTTTTGAGTCAATTGCCAAAGGACAGGTTTTTGATGAAATTGTGACCCCGGGGTTTAGGGAGTTTTTCAAAAATATCTTTTTCTGCCGGTTAAGTTGTCGAGGGCTGATTTCATTTCCTGTGATAAAAAGCCTTCTCTTTCGACCGCCAAACCTTTCAGAGGAGCATTTGCAACCGTTTGGCACCATTTCTGAGTCAATTGCCGAAAGTCAGATTTTTGATGAAATTGTGACCCCGGGGCTTAGGGATTTTTTCAAAAAAATATTTTTCTGCCGGTTAAGTTGTGTAGGGCTGATTTCTTTGCCTCTGATAAAAAGACTTCTCTTTCGACCGCCAAACCTTTCAGGGGAGCATTTGCAACCGTTTGGCACCATTTTTGAGTCAATTGCCAAAAGACAGGTTTTTGATGAAATTGTGACCCCGGGGCTTAGGGATTTTTTCAAAAATATCTTTTTCTGCCGGTTAAGTTGTCGAGGGCTGATTTCATTTCCTGTAATAAAAAGACTTCTCTTTCGACCGCCAAACCTTTCAGGGGAGCGTTTGGAACCATTTGGCACCATTTTTGAGTCAACTGTGAAAGTCAGAGTTTTGAAGAAATTGTGACCCCGGGGCTTAGGGATTTTTTCAAAAAAATCTTTTTCTGCCGGTTAAGTTGTCGAGGGCTGATTTCTTTTCCTGTGATAAAAACCCTTCTCTTTCGACCGCCAAACCTTTCAGGGCAGCATTTGCAGCCGTTTGGCACCATTTTTGAGTCAATTGCCAAAGGACAGGTTTTTGATGAAATTGTGACCCCAGGGCTTAGGGATTTTCTCAAAAAAATATTTTTATGCCGGTTAAGTTGTCGAGGGCTGATTGCATTTCCTGTGATAAAAATACTTCTCTTTCAACCCCCAACCCTTTCAGGGGAGCATTAGCAACCATTAGGCTCCATTTTTGAGTAAATTGCCGAAAGTCAGAGTTTTGATGAAATTGTGACCCCGGGGCTTAGGGATTTTTTCAAAAAAATATTTTTCTGCCGGTTAAGTTGTCGAGGGCTGATTTCTTTTCCTGTGATAAAAAAACTTCTCTTTCGACCGCCAAACCTTTCAGTGGAGCATTTGAAACCGTTGGGCACCATTCTTGAGTCAATTGCCGAAAGTCAGATTTTTTATGAAATTGTGACCCCGGGGCTTAGGGATTTTTTCAAAAAAAAATATTTTTCTGCCGGTTAAGTTGTCGAGGGCTCATTTCTTTTCCTGTGATAAAAAGCCTTCTGTTTCGACCGCCAAACCTTTCAGAGGAGCATTTGCAACCGTTTGGTACCATTTTTTAGTCAATTGCCGAAATCAGATTTTTGCTGAAATTGTGACCCCGGGGCTTAGGGATTTTTTCAAAAAAATATTTTTCTGCCAGTTAAGTTGTCGAGGGCTGATTTCTTTGCCTCTGATAAAAAGACTTCTCTTTCGACCGCCAAACCTTTCAGGGGAGCGTTTGGAACCGTTTGGCACCATTTTTGAGTCAACTCTGAAAGTCAGAGTTTTGATGAAATTGTGACCCCGGGGCTTAGGAATTTTTTCAAAAATATATTTTTCTGCCAGTTAAGTTGTCGAGGGCTGATTTCTTTTCCTGTGATAAAAAGCCTTCAATTTCTAACGCCAAACCTTTCAGGGGAGCATTTCCAACCGTTTGGCACCATTTCTGAGTCAATTGCCGAAAGTCAGGTTTTTGATGAAATTTTGACCCCGGAGCTTAGGAATTTTTTCAAAAAAATATTTTTCTGCCGGTTAAGTTGTCGAGGGCTGATTTCGTATCCGGTGATAAAAAGCCTTCTCTTTCGACCGCCAAACCTTTCAGGGGAGCATTTGCAATCGTTTGGCACCATTTTTGAGTCAATTGCCAAAAGACAGGTTTTTGATGAAATTGTGACCCCGGGGCTTAGGGATTTTTTCAAAAATATCTTTTTCTGCCGGTTAAGTTGTCGAGGGCTGATTTCATTTCCTGTAATAAAAAGACTTCTCTTTCGACCGCCAAACCTTTCAGGGGAGCGTTTGGAACCATTTGGCACCATTTTTGAGTCAACTGTGAAAGTCAGAGTTTTGAAGAAATTGTGACCCCGGGGCTTAGGGATTTTTTCAAAAAAATCTTTTTCTGCCGGTTAAGTTGTCGAGGGCTGATTTCTTTTCCTGTGATAAAAAGCCTTCTCTTTCGACCGCCAAACCTTTCAGTGCAGCATTTGCAGCCGTTTGGCACCATTTTTGAGTCAATTGCCAAAGGACAGGTTTTTGATGAAATTGTGACCCCGGGGTTTAGGGAGTTTTTCAAAAATATCTTTTTCTGCCGGTTAAGTTGTCGAGGGCTGATTTCATTTCCTGTGATAAAAAGCCTTCTCTTTCGACCGCCAAACCTTTCAGAGGAGCATTTGCAACCGTTTGGCACCATTTCTGAGTCAATTGCCGAAAGTCAGATTTTTGATGAAATTGTGACCCCGGGGCTTAGGGATTTTTTCAAAAAAAAATTTTTTTCTGTCGGTTAAGTTGTCGAAGGCTCATTTCTTTTCCTGTGATAAAAAGCCTTCTGTTTCGACAGCCAAACCTTTCAGAGGAGCATTTGCAACCGTTTGGTACCATTTTTTAGTCAATTGCCGAAAGTCAGATTTTTGCTGAAATTGTGACCCTGGGGCTTAGGGATTTTTTCAAAAAAATATTTTTCTGCCGGTTAAGTTGTGTAGGGCTGATTTCTTTGCCTCTGATAAAAGACTTCTCTTTCGACCGCCAAACCTTTCAGGGGAGCATTTGCAACCGTTTGGCACCATTTTTGAGTCAACTCTGAAAGTCAGAGTTTTGATGAAATTGTGACCCCGGGGCTTAGGAATTTTTTCAAAAATATATTTTTCTGCCAGTTAAGTTGTCGAGGGCTGATTTCTTTTCCTGTGATAAAAAGCCTTCAATTTCTAACGCCAAACCTTTCAGGGGAGCATTTGCAACCGTTTGGCACCATTTCTGAGTCAATTGCCGAAAGTCAGGTTTTTGATGAAATTGTGACCCCGGGGCTTAGGGATTTTTTCAAAAAAATATTTTTCTGCCGGTTAAGTTGTCGAGGGCTGATTTCGTATCCGGTGATAAAAAGCCTTCTCTTTCGACCGCCAAACCTTTCAGGGGAGCGTTTGGAACCGTTTGGCACCATTTTTGAGTCAACTCTGAAAGTCAGAGTTTTGATGAAATTGTGACCCCGGGGCTTAGGGATTTTTTCAAAAATATCTTTTTATGCCGGTTAAGTTGTCGAGGGCTGTTTTCATTTCCTGTGATAAAAAGACTTCTCTTTCGACCGCCAAACCTTTCAGGGGAGCGTTTGGAACCATTTGGCACCATTTTTGAGTCAACTGTGAAAGTCAGAGTTTTGATGAAATTGTGACCCCGGGGCTTAGGGATTTTTTCAAAAAAATATTTTTCTGCCGGTTAAGTTGTCGAGGGCTGATTTCGTATCCGGTGATAAAAAGCCTTCTCTTTCGACCGCCAAACCTTTCAGGGGAGCATTTGCAATCGTTTGGCACCATTTTTGAGTCAATTGCCAAAAGACAGGTTTTTGATGAAATTGTGACCCCGGGGCTTAGGGATTTTTTAAAAAATATCTTTTTCTGCCGGTTAAGTTGTCGAGGGCTGATTTCATTTCCTGTGATAAAAAGACTTCTCTTTCGACCGCCAAACCTTTCAGGGGACCGTTTGGAACCGTTTGGCACCATTTTTGAGTCAACTGTGAAAGTCAGAGTTTTGATGAAATTGTGACCCCGGGGCTTAGGGATTTTTTCAAAAAAATCTTTTTCTGCCGGTTAAGTTGTCGAGGGCTGATTTCATTTCCTTTAATAAATAGACTTCTCTTTCGACCGCCAAACCTTTCAGGGGAGCGTTTGGAACCATTTGGCACCATTTTTGAGTCAACTGTGAAAGTCAGAGTTTTGATGAAATTGTGACCCCGGGGCATAGGGATTTTTTCAAAAAAATCTTTTTCTGCCGGTTAAGTTGTCGAGGGCTGATTTCTTTTCCTGTGATAAAAACCCTTCTCTTTCGACCGCCAAACCTTTCAGGGGAGCATTTGCAGCCGTTTGGCACCATTTTTGAGTCAATTGCCAAAGGACAGGTTTTTGATGAAATTGTGACCCCGGGGTTTTGGGATTTTTTCAAAAATATTTTTTTCTGCCGGTTAAGTTGTCGAGGGCTGATTTCATTTCCTGTGATAAAAAGCCTTCTCTTTCGACCGCCAAACCTTTCAGAGGAGCATTTGCAACCGTTTGGCACCATTTCTGAGTCAATTGCCGAAAGTCAGATTTTTGATGAAATTGTGACCCCGGGGCTTAGGGATTTTTTCAAAAAAATATTTTTCTGCCGGTTAAGTTGTGTAGGGCTGATTTCTTTGCCTCTGATAAAAAGACTTCTCTTTCGACCGCCAAACCTTTCAGGGGAGCATTTGCAACCGTTTGGCACCATTTTTGAGTCAACTCTGAAAGTCAGAGTTTTGATGAAATTGTGACCCCGGGGCTTAGGAATTTTTTCAAAAATATATTTTTCTGCCAGTTAAGTTGTCGAGGGCTGATTTCTTTTCCTGTGATAAAAAGCCTTCAATTTCTAACGCCAAACCTTTCAGGGGAGCATTTGCAACCGTTTGGCACCATTTCTGAGTCAATTGCCGAAAGTCAGGTTTTTGATGAAATTGTGACCCCGGGGCTTAGGGATTTTTTCAAAAAAATATTTTTCTGCCGGTTAAGTTGTCGAGGGCTGATTTCGTATCCGGTGATAAAAAGCCTTCTCTTTCGACCGCCAAACCTTTCAGGGGAGCGTTTGGAACCGTTTGGCACCATTTTTGAGTCAACTCTGAAAGTCAGAGTTTTGATGAAATTGTGACCCCGGGGCTTAGGGATTTTTTCAAAAATATCTTTTTTTGCCGGTTAAGTTGTCGAGGGCTGTTTTCATTTCCTGTGATAAAAAGACTTCTCTTTCGACCGCCAAACCTTTCAGGGGAGCGTTTGGAACCATTTGGCACCATTTTTGAGTCAACTGTGAAAGTCAGAGTTTTGATGAAATTGTGACCCCGGGGCTTAGGGATTTTTTCAAAAAAATATTTTTCTGCCGGTTAAGTTGTCGAGGGCTGATTTCGTATCCGGTGATAAAAAGCCTTCTCTTTCGACCGCCAAACCTTTCAGGGGAGCATTTGCAATCGTTTGGCACCATTTTTGAGTCAATTGCCAAAAGACAGGTTTTTGATGAAATTGTGACCCCGGGGCTTAGGGATTTTTTAAAAAATATCTTTTTCTGCCGGTTAAGTTGTCGAGGGCTGATTTCATTTCCTGTGATAAAAAGACTTCTCTTTCGACCGCCAAACCTTTCAGGGGACCGTTTGGAACCGTTTGGCACCATTTTTGAGTCAACTGTGAAAGTCAGAGTTTTGATGAAATTGTGACCCCGGGGCTTAGGGATTTTTTCCAAAAAATCTTTTTCTGCCGGTTAAGTTGTCGAGGGCTGATTTCATTTCCTTTAATAAATAGACTTCTCTTTCGACCGCCAAACCTTTCAGGGGAGCGTTTGGAACCATTTGGCACCATTTTTGAGTCAACTGTGAAAGTCAGAGTTTTGATGAAATTGTGACCCCGGGGCATAGGGATTTTTTCAAAAAAATCTTTTTCTGCCGGTTAAGTTGTCGAGGGCTGATTTCTTTTCCTGTGATAAAAACCCTTCTCTTTCGACCGCCAAACCTTTCAGGGGAGCATTTGCAGCCGTTTGGCACCATTTTTGAGTCAATTGCCAAAGGACAGGTTTTTGATGAAATTGTGACCCCGGGGTTTTGGGATTTTTTCAAAAATATTTTTTTCTGCCGGTTAAGTTGTCGAGGGCTGATTTCATTTCCTGTGATAAAAAGCCTTCTCTTTCGACCGCCAAACCTTTCAGAGGAGCATTTGCAACCGTTTGGCACCATTTCTGAGTCAATTGCCGAAAGTCAGATTTTTGATGAAATTGTGACCCCGGGGCTTAGGGATTTTTTCAAAAAAATATTTTTCTGCCGGTTAAGTTGTGTACGGCTGATTTCTTTGCCTCTGATAAAAAGACTTCTCTTTCGACCGCCAAACCTTTCAGGGGAGCATTTGCAACCGTTTGGCACCATTTTTGAGTCAACTCTGAAAGTCAGAGTTTTGATGAAATTGTGACCCCGGGGCTTAGGAATTTTTTCAAAAATATATTTTTCTGCCAGTTAAGTTGTCGAGGGCTGATTTCTTTTCCTGTGATAAAAAGCCTTCAATTTCTAACGCCAAACCTTTCAGGGGAGCATTTGCAACCGTTTGGCACCATTTCTGAGTCAATTGCCGAAAGTCAGGTTTTTGATGAAATTGTGACCCCGGGGCTTAGGGATTTTTTCAAAAAAATATTTTTCTGCCGGTTAAGTTGTCGAGGGCTGATTTCGTATCCGGTGATAAAAAGCCTTCTCTTTCGACCGCCAAACCTTTCAGGGGAGCGTTTGGAACCGTTTGGCACCATTTTTGAGTCAACTCTGAAAGTCAGAGTTTTGATGAAATTGTGACCCCTGGGCTTAGGGATTTTTTCAAAAATATCTTTTTTTGCCGGTTAAGTTGTCGAGGGCTGATTTCATTTCCTGTGATAAAAAGACTTCTCTTTCGACCGCCAAACCTTTCAGGGGAGCGTTTGGAACCATTTGGCACCATTTTTGAGTCAACTGTGAAAGTCAGAGTTTTGATGAAATTGTGACCCCGGGGCTTAGGGATTTTTTCAAAAAAATCTTTTTCTGCCGGTTAAGTTGTCGAGGGCTGATTTCGTATCCGGTGATAAAAAGCCTTCTCTTTCGACCGCCAAACCTTTCAGGGGAGCATTTGCAATCGTTTGGCACCATTTTTGAGTCAATTGCCAAAAGACAGGTTTTTGATGAAATTGTGACCCCGGGGCTTAGGGATTTTTTCAAAAATATCTTTTTTTGCCGGTTAAGTTGTCGAGGGCTGATTTCATTTCCCGTGATAAAAAGACTTCTCTTTCGACCGCCAAACCTTTCAGGGGAGCGTTTGGAACCATTTGGCACCATTTTTGAGTCAACTGTGAAAGTCAGATTTTTGATGAAATTGTGACCCCGGGGCTTAGGGATTTTTTCAAAAAAATCTTTTTCTGCCGGTTAAGTTGTCGAGGGCTGATTTCTTTTCCTGTGATAAAAAGCCTTCTCTTTCGACCGCCAAACCTTTCAGGGGAGCATTTGCAATCGTTTGGCACCATTTTTGAGTCAATTGCCAAAAGACAGGTTTTTGATGAAATTGTGACCCCGGGGCTTAGGGATTTTTTCAAAAATATCTTTTTCTGCCGGTTAAGTTGTCGAGGGCTGATTTCATTTCCTGTGATAAAAAGACTTCTCTTTCGACCGCCAAACCTTTCAGGGGAGCGTTTGGAACCGTTTGGCACCATTTTTGAGTCAACTGTGAAAGTCAGAGTTTTGATGAAATTGTGACCCCGGGGCTTAGGGATTTTTTCAAAAAAATCTTTTTCTGCCAGTTAAGTTGTCGAGGGCTGATTTCTTTTCCTGTGATAAAAAGCCTTCTCTTTCGACCGCCAAACCTTTCAGGGCAGCATTTGCAGCCGTTTGGCAGCATTTTTGAGTCAATTGCCAAAAGACAGGTTTTTGATGAAATTGTGACCCCGGGCTTAGGGATTTTTTTAAAAAAATATTTTCTTGCCTGTTAAGTTGTCGAGGGCTGATTTCTTTTCCTGTGATAAAAAAACTTCTGTTTCGACCGCCAAACCTTTCAGTTCAGCATTTGAAACCGTTGGGCACCATTCTTGAGTCAATTGCCGAAAGTCAGATTTTTGATGAAATTGTGACCCCGGGGCTTTGGGATTTTTTCAAAAAAAATTATTTTTCTTTTTTTTTTTTTATAATAATTTTTATTAAGGTTTTCCAAATTAGAACAAATCAAAACAAATTAAATCCAATCTATTGCCAATAGCTAGGACTTCCCCTCCCTACCCCCTCTTGTGTTCCAAATCTTCCAGATAAGCAATTAAATTCAACAAATTCTTATCCCCAAATTACACTCTTCATCAATAACCCAATTTATCCAAATTCCCATCCCCTAAGATCGATCTATACCCTTCAACGAGTTTCCCCCTTTCAAACATAGTACAGATGGAAATAAGATAAATATAAATAATAATTTTACAGCCTTTGGATTCCAATTTTCCCTCCCCTCTTTCCCCTTTGCGTTTCACCTATCCCTCCACTTCTAATATCTTCCTGGAGTTCCCACATTACACTATGTCCCTCAGGTTCTTTGCCAGTCTTTAATTACGGATGTCCAATCGTAGAAGGAGTCTATCAAATAAGGGCCCATTTCTTCTATCCAGGTTTTTATATCCAGGAGTAAAAACTCCAATCTTGTATCCATAAGCTTGTCAAACCTGAATATCCCAAATGTTCCCCCAGTTCTGTCCAGTTCTTGTTGTTTCCTTGTTCTTATCAATCATTCTCCTCCTTTTTATTTCTCTGTTCTCCCACAGAAATGTTCTTTTTCCAAAAGTTTCTAGTGTCTCTGCAGAGGTTTGCTATTCTTGAAGCAAAGCATTACATCATGTTCCTTTCATTTTCCAACAAATAATTCCATTGTTTCCTGTAGTGTGTAGACCTCTGTAGACAAAATAGTGTTCCATTCCTGCAGTTTCCCAGGAGATTGAAAGTTCCATTCAACTGTTCACATTTCCTGTGAAAAACACATGCAATGTCCCTCGGCTCCTCTAGGTGGATTGCAATAACAAAGTTCCCTTCCAGAATCACATCCACCAGACCAAGTAGCTTGTTGACCGATATTTAAAACAGTTTGTATTCAATTTGTAACAAATATAACCGGCAAAGTCCTTATAACAAAGTCTCTATTTTAATCTTCCTTTTTGACAGCTCTTTGACAGCTGTCAAAACCTCCATCACTTTTCTCCAGGCAGTTTCACGAATCGCTCCAGGGATTCCGGGGGGGTTGCTTTTTTTTTTTTTAAAACAATTCCACTTTTCTCCTCCAGCTCAATCTTATAATTTTCCCTCGCAAAGTTGCTGATTCGGCAAGATAAGGTTACACTCGATCTTAGTTGTCCAGTCCTTTGTTTTGGCTCTTCTACAATTTAGGGGTAGGCTGACTTCCTTTTTTCCACCTCCCCCGTTCGCTCCGAATTTTAAAAGTTTATCCCCTTTTTTTTTTTTAGTCCATATTCCAATTACTCACGGGTTCTTCTTTAGAGCCGAATTTTCAATGGAAGAAGTCAGCGCTCTCCGCCGGATGGCATGCGGCTGCGCTCGGCAGGGATAGCAGAGAACTCAAAGCACCACGCTTCTCCCCGGCACCCGATCCGTAGCCTTTAAAAAGGCTCCTTCACGAGTCGGGAGGGCGCTAACGGTGCCAGCCGAGTCTCCATGTCCACGGCCTCAATCTGGCCGTGGTTTTTAAGGGTCCCCGCATCGCCGGTGCGGTAGGACCCAGCCCCTGCCAAGCCGGCTCCCTCCGGAGCTCGGAGGGAGCCCGCCATTCGGCGATGGCGCCGACCCGGAAGTCCAAAAAAAATATTATTTTTCTGCCGGTTAAGTTGTCAAGGGCTCATTTCTTTTCCTGTGATAAAAAGCCTTCTGTTTCGACAGCAAAACCTTTCAGAGGAGCATTTGCAACCGTTTGGTACCATTTTTTAGTCAATTGCCGAAAGTCAGATTTTTGCTGAAATTGTGACCCCGGGGCTTAGGGATTTTTTCAAAAAAATATTTTTCTGCCGGTTAAGTTGTCGAGGGCGGATTTCTTTGCCTCTGATAAAAAGACTTCTCTTTCGACCGCCAAACCTTTCAGGGGAGCGTTTGGAACCGTTTGGAACCATTTCTGAGTCAATTGCCGAAAGTCAGGTTTTTGATGAAATTGTGACCCCGGGGCTTAGGGATTTTTTCAAAAAAATATTTTTCTGAAGCTTAAGTTGTCGAGTGCTGATTTCGTATCCGGTGATAAAAAGCCTTCTCTTTCGACCGCC